>NC_063333.1:143521732-143549562 GCF_021869965.1 Rhincodon typus | reverse complement strand
AAAAAAAGGCCCGAAACGTCAGCCTTTCTGCTCCTATGATGCTGCTTGGCCTGCTGTGTTCATCCAGCTCTGCAACTTGTTGTCTTGGATTGGGTGGAGGTACTCTTCCATAAATCTGGTAATACTGGAATTCCACAAAAAAAAGATTGGCATGTATATAGCAGCCACTGGTGTTTACCAGCCAATAAAGGACTTTAGGAGTGTAATTACTGACATTGTGTCGGAAACACATCAGCTGGTTTGCACACTGAAAGCTCTCTCAAACCAAAAATGACCAGGTAATCGGGATGACAGGATTGTCCTAGAATGACAGGCTGAGTAGTAATTACGGGCCAATGTTCTTTGGAATTTAGAAGCGTGAGATGTAGCCTCAATGAGAAATACAAGATTCTGTAGGGTCTTGAAAGGGTAGACTCTGAGAGATTGTTACCCCTGATTGAAACTGTAGTCTCAAGATAAGAGCCAATCATGCAGGATTGACATGAGGAGAAAATTACTTCACTCACGGGGTTGATATCATGTGGGAAACTGCGAGATCATGCATTTTGGCAGAAAGAATACAAGAGCTAAATATTACTGCGTTGGAGAAGGACTACAGACAGTTGCAGCACAGCGGGATTTGGCGGTTCCAGTGCATAATTCACATAAAGCTAGCGTACAGCTCGGCAAGTAATAGGGAAGACAAATGGAATGTTGGCTTTTATTTCAGAGGGAATGGATTACAAAAGTAGGAAGGCTTTGCTGAAACTACACCAAGCACTGGTCAGACCACAGCTGGAAAACCGTGAACAATTCTGGGCCCTTTACCTGAGGAAAGATGTACTGGTATTGGAGGCAGTCTAGAGAAGGTTCATCAGGTTGATCCTGGGAATCGAGGGCTTTTCTGATGAGGAGAGCTTGAGTAGGTTGGGCCTTGAATCATTGGAGTTTAGAAGAATGAGAGGAGACCTTACTGAAAATATATGAGATTCTGAGGGCACTTGACAGGGTAGATGTTATTTCTCCTTGTGGAAGAGCCTAGGACCAGAGGGCATAATCTCAAAATAAGGAGTCGCCCATTTAAGACAGAGATGAGGAGGAGTTTCATCTCTCAGGGGTAGTGAATCTGTGCAATTCTTTACCGCAGAGGGCTGTCGAGGCTGGATCATTAAGTATACTCAAAGCTGGGATAGATAGATTTTGTAATCAGTAAGGGAACCATTGGTTATGGGAAAAGGCAAGAAACAACGCTGTGGGTCATCAGATCAGCCATGATCCCATTGAATAGCATAACAGACATGTTGGGCAGAAAGGCCTACTTCTGCAGCCAACATATTATGGTCTAATTGTGAAGGATTGTCTACTGCAGAGGGCTGTGGAGTTTCCATGGCTGAATAAATTAGGGGCTGGGATGGGCATGGTTTTGGTCTGTCAGGGAATCAAGGGAAATAGGGAGTGAGCGAGAAAGTGGAGTTGAAGCCCAAGGTCGACCATGATCAAATTGAATGTTGGTAGAGTCTTGATGGGCCGAATACTCACGCTCCCACTTTGGTGTTCTTGTGGATGCCACCCCATTAAGTGTGTAATAGCTGTTTATATTTGACTGCATTGTATCACCTCATATTTATAGACCTTGCCAAGAGAGAACACGAGACTATGAAGAGGACTTGGTGTGAGATAGGATACAGGAAGCAGAGTTTCGTTTTAAGAAATAGGAACGGGAGTAGGCCATTCGGCCCCTTGAGTCTGCTCCACCATTCAAGCGGATCATGGCTGATCGAACACTCCTCGCGTCCACTTTCCTGCTCTTTTCCTGATGGCCTTGAACACATTTATATACGACAGAAAAGTGACTAAAAATGAAAATAGCCTGTGTGCATGGTAGATACTAGCCCTGGGATACTTACTGCAGTGCACATCTCTATTTGAAGGAGTTAATTTCCTGGAACAGGTTATTATGAGGGTGGAGAATTTAGTGATTATTGATAGTCCACAAAGGCCCATAAATGCATAAAACAAAAGTTACCCTGACCTGCTACAATTCATCATACCGTGTGATTGCCATAAACAATGTACTGCAGACTCTGGAAATCTGATATCAAAACAATGCTGGAAATATTTGTCAGAACAGGCAGTATCTGTGGAGAGAGAAAGAGAGTGAACATTTCAAGTTAATCTCTCATTCTGGCTAAAGTCTCTGACCTGAAACTTTAACTTTCATCCTCTCTTCATAGATACTGTCTGACCTGCTGAGATTTTACAGCATTTTCTGTTTTCATTTCCTTTGAACTGCATGTGTCTGTGTCATAAGATGATAAAATTAGATCTTTACTGTCAGGATAAACTGTTGAGCAAACCAGCTGTGAGTTTTATGAAATGCTTGTATTTCTAGCTAGGACGCAGAAGTTCAGAATTCTAAAATAGTGCGAAAAATTCTAAATTTAAAGAAAAAGAATTAGTTAACAATTTGTACTCGCTCACAATTCTGAAGATAATCAACAGCAGAAAGATAAGATATTCAAACTTACCATGTTCTTTGTGGGACCTTGAATAGAAAATGGTTAGGAATAGGTGAGAAAATTATTATTATCTGTTCTGATAATACACACATTTAAATGGAAATTGCTGGAACAGTCTAGCAAGTCCGGCAGCACCTGTGGAGAGAAATCTGAGTTAACGTTTCGGGTTCAGTGACCCAAACTCGGAACTGTTCTGAGGAAGGGTCACCGGACCTGAAACGTTAACGCTCAGTTCTCTTCACGGATGCTGCCAGACCTGCTGAGATTTTCCAGCAATTTCTGTTCTTGTTTCTGATTTACAGCATCAGCAGTTCTTTCAGTTTTTAATACTCAAATTTAGTTTGAAATTCATTAATTGTGCTTAAAGTCCCAATGCAAAAGGGCAATGTTTATTCAGTATTTTAATTTTGGACCTCAGCTGTTCTTCTCTTATTTTCAGTCTAAGTTTATCAATACATCATGCATAAAGATTTTCAATTCCCCCCCACTTCCCCAGGTCTCTGGCGTGTATTTTGTATGAAGTGTGCTGTTTGGATCATGCGTTCACTGGCCATAACTTCATGTCAGTTATCCTGAAAATTGTGGAGGGTGAAACTCCATCACTGCCGGACAGGTATTCCAGCGAGCTTAATGCCGTCATGACAAGGTATGTGTACCCTCACCTGAAAAGATTGCCCTGTCAACTTGTCTGCTTCACTGTGTATTTCTGTAATCTCCCTCTTCAATGTGCCGTACTTTCTTCCTCACAGCATGTTGCAAAAGGATCCATCACACCGTCCGACAGCTGTGGAAATTCTCAAAATTCCATATATTGATCAGCAGCTCCAGGTATATGTGTAAACATGCACTTAGTCCTTTACACTGCATCATGCTTATCGTTTCAGCCTTCAAACAATTATACCTTGGGGATTATTTGAGGCGAACAGTATGGATGTATTTAAGGGAAAACTAGACAAATACATGAAGGTGAAGGGAGGTATGGTTTCTGAAGATCGATTTGGATCAGGAAAAACGGAGTTGAGCGCAGACATTAGCCTGGCCTGTTTTTGCTAAATCACCTATTTCTGTGCCACTTATCCAATGTGACATCATTACTTTAGCCATATTACTATGGCCATGACAAGTGTAGATTAGACATTTGTAATTAACTCAACCTCCTGACTTCTCAGACTCTGTTCATAGAACATAGAACATAGAACATTACAGCGCAGTACAGGCCCTTCGGCCCTCGATGTTGCACCGACCTGTGAAACCAATCTGAAGCCCATCTAACCTAAACTATTCCATTATCATCCATATGTTTATCCAATGACCATTTAAATGCCCTTAAAGTTGGCGAGTCTACTATTTTTGCAGGCAGGGCATTCCACGCCCTTACTACTCTCTGAGTTCCACCATTGTCAAGGCATAAGTCAGGTGTGGAATGGAATACTCCCTATTTGCGTGGATGGTTGCAGCTCTGACAACACCTAGGAAGCACAACATCATCCAGGGCAAAGCAGCAATTAGCATCCCATCCACTACCTTCAACATTCACTCTCTCCATTACTCGTGCATAGTGGCTGTAGTGTGCACCATCTACATTGCATCAATAAACCAATCATAGAATCCCTACAGTGTGGAAGCAGAACATTTGGCCCATCAAATCCACACCAACCCTATGAAGAGCATCCTACCCAGACCCACCCCATCCCTGAATTTCCCATGGCTAATCCACTAGCCTACACGTTCCTAGACACTATGGGCAATTTAGCACGGCCAATCCACCTAATCTGCACATCTTTGGACTGTGGGAGGAAACCGGAGCACCCGGAGGAAACCCACGCAGACACGAGGAGAATGTGCAAACTCTCTGCAGACAGCTGCCAGAGACTGGAAGCGAACCTGAGACCCTGACACTGTGAGGCAGCAGTGCTAACCACTGAGTACCGTGCTGCCCAGGTTTCAAATAAGATTACACATTTGGAATGTGATTACAAATTCCAAACCTGGGACCTCTACTATCTAGAAGGCGGCAGATCCATGTGAACAATGCCACCTGCAAATTTCTCTCTAAGTCACATACAATCCTGACGTGGAAATATAGTCTCGTTCCTTCCTTGTTGCTGGTTCAAAATTCTAGCACCACCCTGATAACAACGCTGTGTGGGTACCTGCTCTCTACAGCTACAATGAATGAAGAAGGTGGTTCACCACTACCTTTACATGTGAACATAAGAACAGGACTTCAAAGCAGCAGTAGACCATTTGGCCCTTTTGAGCCTACTCTCCCATTTGACGTGATCATGGCCAATCTGATTGTGGTTACGAAAAATGTTCCCTCTCAGCCGCATGGCTACATAGGCACTCTGAGGTTTTGCCCATTGCCAAACGGTGTGATAACGCATTGACTTCTGGCTTTGGATGCCCACGCACTGAAATAAAAGTTAGAGGGAGTATTGGTTTCTGTTTCACTTTCCTGTTTCCCCCCACCCAATTACCCCTGATTCCCTCACCAATGAAAAACCTGTGCACCTCAGCCCTGAATAAATTCAATGACCCAGCCTCCACTGTCTCTGAGAAAGAGAATTTCAGATTAATCAGACTCCAAGGAAGCATTCTCCATAATGTCAATTTAAAAGGGAGACTTCTTGCTTCTAAACTGGCTACTCTAGCTCCACAAGAGAAAGCATTGTCCCAGCATTGGCCTTATCCCTTGGGATTTTATAGTTTCAACAAAATCACTTTTACTCTTCTAAGCTGCAGTGGTTAAAGGCTCAATCGGTTCAACCTTTTGCCATAAAATAAAACTGTACACAGTACTCTGTATGTGGTCTCACCAATGCCTTATATAGCTGCACTGAAACTTCCCTATTTTCATGGAGATAGCAAGAACTGCGGATGCTGGAGTCAGAGACAACACAGTGTAGAGCTGGATGAACACAGCAGGTCAGAGGAGCAGGAAAGTTGACATTTCAGAAAATTCTGAAGGGTCCCGACCCAAAACGTCAACTTTCCTGCTCCTCTGATGCTGCCCGGCCTGCTGTGTCCCTCCAGCTCCACACTGTGTTCCCTATTTTCATATTCTATTCCGTTTGCAATATATAGTAACATTCCATGTGCTTTCCTCATCACTTGCTGTCTCTGCAAAATGCCTTTATATGATTCATTTACAAGGATACCAACATCCTTCTGGACCATCATTTTCTGAAATCTCTCTGCTTTTCTATTCGTCTTGCCTCACTTTTTCCCACATTATGTTTCATCTGCCAGTTGATCTCTATGCATTTGTACCTCCATCCAGCTTTACCTCCTCTTGACAACTTAATTTCCTACATACCTTGGTGTCTTTGGCAAATTTACATTCAACTCCTTCATCCAAGCTATTTATTTAAATTGCAAATAGTTGAGTCCCAACACTTTTTAAAAAATGTTTATTTACAGGATTAGGGCGTCACTGGCTGACCAGCATTTATTGCCTATCTATAATCGCCCAGAAGGCAGTTAAGAATTAACCACATTGTTGTGGGTCTGGATTTGCATGTAGGTCAGATCAGGTGAGGATGGCAGTTTCCTTCCCTAAAGGATATTAGTGAACCAGATGGATTTTTACAACAATGGATTCATAGTCATCATTAGACTCTAATTCCACATATTTATTGAATTCAAATTCAAATTCTACCATCTGTCTTAGTGGGATTTGATCTCAGATCCCCAGAACATTACCTGGGTCTTGGCATTAACAGTCCAGCAATTATACCACAACTCACTTTATCCTAACTCACATGCTTCCTTATTGCTAACCAATTCTTTATCCAAGTGATTACAATACCCCTTACACCATGTATTCTTACTTTTGATGTGGCCAGTCATAGGAAGTCTCTGAAAATTCAAGTACATAACATTTAAAAGCTCTCCTTTATCCGCGGTGCTTGTTAGTTCCTCAAAGAACTCAAAATAAATTAGTTTGACACAGCCTCACTTTTACAAAACCATGTTGATGCTGTCTGATACCATTATGATTTAATGAAGTATAACCTCTTTAATAATGGACTCTAGCATTTCCCTGTGACAAATACTATGCTAACTGGCCTATATTATTCTTCTTTCTGTCTCCCTCCTTTCTTGAATAAAGATGCTTTAGTCACTATTTTCCAGTCTACAGAGACATTTGCAGAATTTATGGAATTTTGGAAGATTGTAACCAATTCCCTACTGTTGATACAGCCATTTTTTTTTCAGGATGCAAGCCATTAGGTCAGGCCGACATGTCAGCCTTTATGTTCAATAATTTTCCCAGCAATGATTCCTTGTTGATAGCAATTGTTTTAAGTTCCTCTACTGCTTTCACTTCTTCATTTACAAGTATCGTTTGGAAGGTTTTCTAAGTCTTCTACAGTGAACAAGGTCAGAAGTCACATGACACCAGGTTATAGTCCAACAGGTTTATTTGAAATCCTAAACTTTCGGAGTGCTGCCCCTTCATCAGGTGGAGTGAGAGAAGCACACAGGCACATAATTTATAGGCAGAGAGATCAAAAGATCATACAAATGGTGTGAGTGAAGTATCGACAGGCTGAATAATAGGTCTCTGCAGGTGATCAAAACTGTCAGACAGTGTGAGTAAATTGTCAACAGCTGAATAACAAGCGAAGGAATGACCTATAATCTGATTAATTGAGGCAGAGAGATAGTTACAAAAAATTAAAAATAGTGTGGTGCTGGAGACAAACCGCCGGCTGGAATAATGTGATAAGTATAAGAGTCACATGTGTAGAATCTAACCAAAGTAATAAGTAATCCAAAACTGTCCAAGCTAATTAAGTTAGAGACATGATAACAAGTTAACAAGGTGATGGTGTTAAAACAGGACAGTAAGGAAGATTTTACAGATGCAGAACAGTGCAGTGGGGTCACATGTAGTGTGACATGAACCCAAGATCATGGTTGAGGCCATATTCGTGGGTACAGAACTTGGCTATCAGTTTCTGCTCGGCGATTCTGCATTACTGCGTACCTTGAAGGCTGCCTTGGAGGATGCTTACCTGAAAATCGGAGGTTGAATGTTTTCCCCGACTGGGAGGGAACGTTCCTGTCTGGCGATTGTTGCGCTGTGTCCATTCATCTGTTGCCGTAGCATCTGCAGTGATCTCACCAATGTACCATGACTTGAGGCATCCTTGCCTGCAGTGTATGAGGTAGACAACAGTGGCCGAGTCACATGAGTATCTGCTGTGTATGTGGTGGGTGGTGTTACACGTGTGATGGTAGTGTCCATGTCAATGATCTGGCATGTCTTACTGAGGTTGCCGTGGCAGGGTTGTGTGGTGTTGTAGTTGATGTCGTCCTGAAGGCTGGGTAGTTTGCTGTGAACAGTGAAGGTAGATACATACCCATTGAGACATTCTCCAGGTTCACTCTTGAGAGGACCAACACTCACTTTGGTTACTCTTTACTTTCTGAATTTTGTATAGAAACTCTTGCCATCAGTTTTTAAACTTCTAGCTGGCTTTCTCTCATACTCTAATTGCTGCTTCTTCGTTTTGTCATTCTCTGCTGGTTCTCAAGGGCAATGACTAACAAGTGCTGGCCTTGCCAATGATGTCGATATCCCAGAAAAAGAAATAACACCAGCCAGAACGATGCCAAATTGGATTTTTAGAATTAATCTCCAGTTTTAAAAGCCTTATTTTTAACCAATTTTAACTTGTTGTCACAAGACTCTGTGATCAACAATCCACTCTGCCATTCTCTGCTCGCAGATCGCAGTATTTGCACCTTGAAGGGGCAGACAGTCTGAAGCAAGAGCTCAACCAAGAGCCTGCCTTTATAAACCAGCTATAATCCCCTCCATTCCCAGCTCTAGGGAGGTAAGTTCCCCAATGCCCCCTGATGTACAGTCAGTTTATTTAGGTTGAGGGTTCTCTTTGTTGTATCAAGTTTATTTCTTCCTTGTTTCCAGAATTTGAGAAAGAGATAAGACAGTTTTTGGCAAATCCTGGAGGCTCGTTTTACAGAAAACTGTAATTATCAGCCACAGAAGTAAGTGATGAAGAAACAACCCTGGGCCTTTTTGTATTCAGGCTGGAAACTGTTACAAGACGCTTCTTCATTTACTGACAGATAAAGGAATCAGGAAGCCATGAGAATAAAAGCTGAGTGGATTCATCAGTACCTTCAAACAAATCTTTGAAATGCAGTCAGCTTGGGCAGCATTTCTTCCACTGACAATGTTAGACAGTGATAGAAGGGAAATCAGAAGCTGTGATTCCCTGAAACGAGTCAGACACTGATAGATGAGCACTCAGAACCTGGCATTTCAATAGAATTGATTCTGTTTTTTAACTTTCGTTCAACATGACACAGCGTACTTGGTGTAAGTAAATGCCCATTGTTACAGAATTGGTGCATTACACATGATATCCCATTAGCTTGCAGCTTGAGCATTGCATTGTTTTAATGACTCTGCCTTGTTGCTGATATTTTGCTTTTGCAGAACACATCTGGGGAAACTGTGTTTCACTGCTTCTGGTTATTTACACAAAAAACGTTTGCAGCTGTATTTCCTAATTTTCCCTCATCAGCTGTCTTTTGGTTTCAGGCATACACTCCTTGTTATTTTTTTCCTTTATTCATTCATGGGATGAGGGCGTCACTAGCTAGACCAGCATTTATTGCCCAGAGGGTAGTTAAGAGTCAACCACATTGCTGTGAGTCTGGAGTCACCTGTAGGCCAGAGCAGGTAAGGATGGCAGATTTCCTTCCCTAAAGGACATTACTGAACCAGATGGGTTTTCCCCTCAAAAATGGATTCATGGTCATCATTAGATTCTTAATTCCACATATTTATTGAATTCAAATTCCACCATCTGCTGATGGTAGGATTTGAACCCAGGTCCCCAGAACATTATCTGGGTCTCTGGATTAACAGTCCAGCAATAATACCACTAGGTTAATGCCTCCCCTTGTGAATGTGTGATTGTTTAAAGTACCTTACAGCAGTGTCTTTTATCATTGTGAACTAAATTCCTTGTGTGTAAATTGCAGAACATCAAATGCAAGTTTTCAAACATCATCATGAAAGACAAAACAATCAACTCTCAGGATGAAGCTCTTCAAATCAGGAGTGCTTTGTAAGTAAGATCCAGTGAAGAGTCTTGATTAAGTCAAATACTTGTATACCCTACTGGGCTAAGGGCTTTTGTGGTGCAATGGTAATGTCTGTACTTTGGGACCAGGGGACCTAAGTTCATAGCCCCACCTTCCACACAAAAGTGTGTCACAACATGTCTGAACTGGTTGATATAAAAATGCATAATCTGATGTGTTTTTCGGGACCCAAACTTTTATTTTCTGGTAAAAGTAAAGCTGCCAAAGTCCCAGAGGGCTATATGGGCTGCTCTCTTATTGGAGAGAAATGACTGGTGGTAAGTTGAACCTGAGGATAAGCACACCTCAGGAAGGTAAGTTCTGGGGCTGATTGACTTACTGTGTATTTCAAGGGTGAAGGCAACAGGAGCAGGAGTGGACCCTATGGTTTTTCAATTGAATCTTCTCTGACTTTCAATATTATTATGAATGAGACAAATTAGGAACAGGAGTAGGCCATTCAGCCCATCGAGCCCTTCTCCGTCATTCAGTCAGTTCATGGCTGCTCTGATTGTAACCTCAAATCCACGTTCCATTCTGACCTTTTCACCTACTTGTTTAACAAAAATCTATCCCCCTCTGCCTTAAAAATATTCAAGGACTCTGCTTCCACCAGCTTTTCAAGAAGACAGTTCCAAAGACATCCGACCCTCTGAGGGAAAGGAAATGCACCTCATCTCCGTTTTAAATGGGTGACCCCTGATTGTTAAACAGTGACCCCATCGTTGTAGATTCTCCCACCAGAGAAAGCAACCTGTCCGTATCCACCTCATCAAGACCTCTCAGGATGTTATATGGTCTCAGACCTCACCTCCACTTTTCCAGTCACTCCCGATATCCCTCAATTCCCTGAGAGGTCAAAAATCTGTTGATTTAATATTCAACATCCACAACTCTCTGAGGTAGAATATTCCAATGATTCATAAGAGTGAAGAAATGGAAGACGTTTTGTCTGGATTTGGAGCCGGTCGCGCGTGTGCATGTGCAATGCAACCAGACCCTTCGGTCCAACTAGTCCATGCCGATCATGCTCCCAAGTCCCACTTGCCTGCACTTGGCCCATATCCCTCCAAATCTTCGCTAATTATGAACTTATAAAAACAGGTGCAATGTAAAAGTGTTGAAAATCTCAAATAAGTCTAATATCCAAATTCTTATCCAACTTCTAAATGTTGTAACTGAACCTCCATCCACCACTTCCCCTGGCAGTTCATTCCACACACAAACCACTCCCTGTGTAAAAAAGTTGCCCCTTGTGCCCTTTTTAAATCTTTCTCCTCTCATCTTAGAGATATTCCCCCTAGATTTGAACTCCCCCACCCTAGGGAAAAGACCTTTGCTATTCACCTAACCTGTGCCCCTCATGATTTTATAAACCTCAATAAGGTCACCCCTCAACCTCCTGTGCTCCAGTGAGAAAAGTCCCAGCCTATTTTTATAGCTCAAACCCTCCATTCTCGTCAACATCCTGGTGAATCTTCTCTGAACCCGCTCCAGTTTAATAATGTCCTTCCTATAGCAGGGTGACCAGAACTGTGCACAGTACTCCAGAAGAGGCCTCGCAACTTCCTGTACAACCTCAACATGATATCCCAACTCCGATATTTAAAGGTCTGAGCAATAACTGCAAGTGTGCTAAACGCTTTCTTAGCCACCCTGTCTACCTAAGACACAGGATCTGGAGGAGGCCATTCAGCCCCTCTGGCCTATTTTGCTACTCAATCAGATCACAGCCAATCTGTATCTTAGCTTTGTCAACCAACGTTGCTGTGCATTGTTCCATAGCCCCATCCAGCCAAAAGTCAAACTCAGATTTCAAATTATTACCAGAGCCACCATCAGCTGCATTTTTGCACATGAGACAGAGTCCCAGACTTTGACCTCAGCTTTTCATGATGAAATGCTTTCTAGTTTCTCTCCTGGGGAGTATTTCAGGCCTATAAACATTAAAACTGAGGCTTGCTACCTCATGTTAATATTTCATTGACCAACCTACTCCCTGTGAGCAGATTTCCTGCCTCTTGTAAAACTGGAAGTGGGCAGGATTTGAGATTTTCAACACTTTTACATTGCACCTGTTTTTCAGGCCACCTTCATTTGCAGTTTTCTTGGTGTACTGTGATGGATAAAGTTAAGGATGATTTGGAACAGTTTTGACTACCCATAAATACAATTGAGTGGTTGTTTGTAAATAAGTCTCATCAATAACTTCATTAAGAGGTAGAAATGGTTTATTTAGTGAACACGGGCAGCTGAGTGCAAATACAGAAAAGGGTTTAGATGTTTTACATCCAAAACAGTGTCTCTCAGAACGTGTATTCCTCCAGCAGTCTCAGTGGAGATTCAGAATCAAAGTAGACTCCGATCTATTCTTTGTTTTAAATGTTTTATAAACAGAATTCATGTCCTTAAATCTTGTGATTTATGAGAATGCCTGTTCTTGTTTATGATTAGCATCCTACTTTACAAGGCTTTCATTCAGTGTTGGTGACTGTGACAGCAACATGGTGATCTGAGTTGTTCTGAGCCAGGGATTGTTACCCTGAGGCTTATGTACTGTAATTGACAAAATTAGTGCTAACTGTCAGAAGTATTAATCTGATACGGCAATACTTAGCACTTCTCTGAACGGAAGTCAAGAAATACTTGCATTTACACAGCAAACGTTTAGACTCTCAGGACATTCTGAAAAGTACTTGGACTGAGAAATAGTTAAGTCCTAAAGTGTTTGACAGTCAATGAAGTTCTTGCAGGGTGCATGGCAGCCAATTTGCACACAGCAAACTCCCATATACAGCAAAGTGATAATGACCCGATAACCTATGGATAAATGTTGGTCAAGGCATCGAGCAAAACTTCACAGAGAGCCAGGATCTTTAATCCACCTGAACACCTCAACGAAATGCCTCGTTTGAGAGAAGGCACCTTCTGCAGTGCTGCACTCCCCCAACAGGGGCAGTGTCTGTTTAATTTTTTGGAGTCAGAGTTGAACCCACAGCCTTCTAAAACAGTGACAACAATGAGTCACAGCTCACCCAACTATAAAGTGCATTATATCCCTATCCTCTGAGGATGTCTTTCATTCGGTGGCTATGCACTCACCAATTGGTTAGAGGCAAATACTGTAATAAGGTGATGGTCAATTTAACAAGGTGGAGATTTGACATGAAAGGAAATTTTAATAAATCTTTGTAAAACCCTAAATATTGATCTTTATACCTGAGTTCCAGGGATAGGAGTACAATTGTGTATTTCCTGGTGGTAGATTTACTTTGATCCCAGTGTTTGTACTTTTTATTCACCAGAGAGAAAGGACATTTAGAATAGTTTGATGTACATTCTCCAGCTGTTATTCCTGCGGCTGAATGGAGAGGAGCAGTGCCCTTTATTTTCTGCTCAAGGCACATAAGAAACGGGAGCAGTAGTAGGCCATTCAGCCCTTTGTGGCCTATCAATAAGATCGTGATTAATACACTGATACTGAAATGGCTCTTACCAAAGTTACAAATGGCATCCTATTGACTGTGATGAAGATAAACTTATCCTCTTTGTCCTTCTTGACTTGCATGCAGTCTTTGACATGATTGATCACCTCTTTCAAAGTCTTGGCACTGTCCAATTCTGGCCTCTTGATCATCCCCAATTCTAAGGACTGCATGACTGGGGGCCATGCCTTCAATCACCCTTCAATCACTAATTTCTCCTCTTTTAACTCTGCTTTAAACATAACACGTTGACCGAATGTTTAGTCATCTCCCAATATCTCCACTTGTGGTTCCGTCTCTTATTTTGTTTTATGGCACCTTGAGATGCCATATTTACTGAAAGGTATTGCATGAAGACAAGTTGTTGTTGATTGATGTCCTACTTTAAATCTACCTTTTCTGACAAACAATTAGTTGGCACAGCTGCCACCTTACAGATATAATAAAGCTGGCATAAACTGGTGTACATCACACATTCCTCTGACCCCCCCCCCCCGCCCTTACTCTTTCATGGGCTGTTGGTGTTACTGACAAGGCCAGCATTTATTGCCTATTCCTAATCGTCTTTGAACTACTTTATTTGTTTTGTCATTTCAAAGAGCAGTTAAGGGTTAACAACAGTAGTGTGGCTCTGGAGTATAGAATCCCTACAGTGTGGAAACAGGCCCTTTGGCCCAACAAGTCCATGCCGACCCTCAGAGCATCCCACCCAGACCCATCCCCCTATAACCCACCTAATCTACACATCCCTGAACACTACTGGCAATTTAGCATTGCCAATCCACCCTAACCGGCACATCTTTGGACTGTGGGAGGAAACCAGAGCACCCGGAAGAAACCCACCAGACACGCGGAGAATATGCAAACTCCACACACAGTCACCCATAGGCGGAATTGAACCCAGGTCCCTGGTGCTGTGAGGCAGCAATGCTAAGCACTGAGCCACCGTGCCACCCCAATCTGTTTTCTGCTGTGATGGGATCTAAGCCCACACCCAGATCCTCCAGGACATGAGTCTGGATCTCTGGATTACCATTACACCACTACCCGACCCTAATTCTCTCAGAATGACGCTTGAAGTTGAAGTTGAGACCAAATCCTTATTGGTCTTCAGCAATAAGGAAAAGCCTTCATTATCTTTTTAATTATTATATTTGCTTTGATGAGAAGTAATTACATTTCTTAGACTTTCTCTTTACCAACGAACAAATCAAGAGTTTTGTTTTTGGTTAGACATTCAGGAGAAAGTTTATAGATTCAGTTTTCAGCAAGTAATTATTTTTGGCAAGAAGGGATGTAATCCTTTCCAAAACAAAAGCAGATGCTGGAAACCTGAAATAGAAACAAAGTGTTTGAGAAACTCAGCAGATCCGGCATCCTGCACTCCATTTCAAATCCAATATAACCCAGCTTCATCAACTCTGTTTCTCTCTTCATTGATGCTGCCAGACCTGCTGGGTTTCTCCAGCACTGTCTTTTTATTTGTAACTCTTTACAAATTGATTTGTGATGTGGGATTTGGAAGTGCAATATTTTTAATCCCATAAAACTACACAGTACACTTGAAAGGGAGAACAGAATTTTCACAGCAACAGAACAGTATTGAAACAACTAATGCTTTTTGTGGGTGACACATCAGTAATTGTGTGTTCCTGTTGTTTAATATAGAAAATAGGAAGAGGTGTAGGCCATTCAGCCCTACAAGCCTGGTCTGCCATTCAATATGATCATAGCTGATCATCTAACTCAATACCCTGATCCCGTTTTCTCTCCATACCCTTTGATCCCTTTAGCCTTTCTCTTGTACTTGACAGGTCATGGGTTCAGGTTCCACTCTGAGCCTCCTCAAAGCCTGTTCCACAAGGCACAAGTCAGTAGTGCAATGGAATACTCTTCACTTGTCCAGATGAGTGGAGCTCCAGTGGCACGTAAATGGCTTGAAACCATCCAAACCAAAACAGCCACTTGATCAATTCCCTATGCACTACCTGAAACATTCACTCCCTCCGCTCCCAGCGTGCAGTGTGTTCCATCTACACAAGATGCAGTGTGGCAAGGTTTCACAGACAGTACCTCCCAAACACTTGACCTTTATCATAATGAAGGACACGAGCAGCAGATACAGGTGACCCTCCGAGCCACTCACCATCCTGACTTGGAAATATATAACCGTTCCTTCAGTGTTGCTGCATCGAAAAACCAGACCTCTCTTTATCAGCAATGTGGGTATACCTACACCACATGGACAATAGGGAATGCAAGAAAGTGGGTCACCACCATGTTGTCAGGGATGAGTAACAAATACTGGTAGCATTCACATTCCTTAAACAAAGAAAAAAATAAATTGTTGCTTTGCATATTAAAGGATTCCATATAAACTAATGTTAGGCATGGTCACAAGATGGAACAAGACTTTGATAATCATTTGTGTGTATACAGAATAAGATGAGGATTAAAAGCAAAAAAAAAAGTGCTGGAGAAATTCTACAAGTCTGGCAGCATTTATTGAGAGAGAAACAGAGTTAACATTTTGAGTCCAGAGACACTTTATTATATCCACAAATAGTCAAATGTTTGCCAATGTATTGTATACTTGGGCTCATCTAATGGCTCAATAAGAGACACATTGGGGGATGGTCAAAACATCATGAGTACACAGGAGAAAGTGCAATCAGAGGAGGTTGGGCCTGTATTCATTGAAATTTAGTAAAACGAAAGATGATCTTATAGAAACATTTAAGATTCTTAAAGACTTGATAGGGTAGATACAGATACTTGTAGAAGTGTCTGTGATCCATAGCATAATCTCAGAGTAAAGAGTCACCGGTTTAAGATAGAGATGAAGAGAAATTTCTTCTCTCAGAGAGTAATGAATCTATGAATTTCTTTACCTCCGAGAGCCGTCGAGGCTGGTCATTAAATATACTCATTGTTGAGATAGTTTTAATCAGTAAGGGAATCATGGGTTACTGGGGAAAAGGCAGGAAAGTGGAGTTGAGGATTATCAGATCAGCCATGATCTCATTGGTTAGTAGAGCAGACTTGATGGGCTGAATGGCCTACTTCTGCTCCTATGTCTTATGGTCTTATATTTAAAGAGTAGATGGTTGTGTTGATGGGGGTTAGATACAGAGGTGGCTTGTGTCAATCATAAAGAGTGGACAAACTGGGCTGAATAATTTTCAATCAAGCATCATTGCAAGTTAATCAACATCTATATGATCTTCACATAAGTAACAGTGTTCACAAATTATTGTGGAACTTTATAAATGAATTGAGCATTCTTGAGTGTATTTTGAGCAATGGTTAAATGCTGCAACACACTAGATGATATTCTCAAATTTTGTGAGTTTCATTCTAGCACTTTGCCGTTAATTGAACTGAGAAATTCATGTTGCTGAAGCGAAATAATGAATCTCAAAATATAAATCATCGTAAAATGATTTAAAACAATTGTGGTCAGAGCAAGACATGTCAACATTTAGAGAGTAGCTAACAAATATAAACACAAATCTGATTTGTATAAAATTTACGATCATGATGGACTAAGACACAACTGTGGGTGTGAAGTAGCTTGGCAATTAGAACCAGAATTGACAACATGTTAATTGGAGAGAATGCATATTATAATCACAAGCTGTTGAATTATATTTGCATAAATAATTACCACATAAATCATACAGTTGACTACAAATGGTTTGAAGTCATATTCTAAAAACATATACATTGATGAACTGAGGTTGCCAAGCATAAATTAATTTGTATTTGTTCCCTGCTTCCGTGCTCCAATCATTTCACTATTATAAGTCTGTGACTTATTTTGTTTTTACACTTCCTAGGGCTCTTGGCTGAAAATCTTTGACTTATCTCTTTCACAATCACACAAGGTCCTAATGAAATACTGTTTATAGATGCATAGAGTCATTAAATACAGCCTAACACGGAAGGATGCTATTCAACCCATCGGATTAATACTAGCTCTCTATACAGCAATGCAGTTAGTCCCATTTCTCTGCTCTATTCTTGTAGCTCTGTAAGTTTATTTCCCTTAAGACTCTACTCAATTTCCCTTTCGAATCATTCATCATCTCTGCACCCATCACTTACATCACCCCTGGTAAGCAGTGGGTTCCAGATCATTACCACTTGCTGTGCAAAAATGTTTCATTTCACATCCCACTACAGCTCTGTGTTCCCTAGTCCTTGCACTCTTAGCTGTTGGGAATGTCATATCCTTGCCTTATGTCAACCTACCATGATTTTCTACAATTCTATAAATATGTTCATCACAATCAGAAACAAATATCCTCATTATTCTCCTCTGATGTCCAAGCTGTTGAGGGGATTAAAAAAACGAATGGTACTTGAAATGCCTCAAGCCTGTATGGAAATAGTGTCTTTTGATTTATTTTGTTTTATTTTCGATTAATTTTATAAAAACAAATGATTAGATTAAGGGATAACAGCCCATAAGAGTCACTGTGAAACAAAGTCAATTTTCTAAAGGAAACATATCAGTTTAAAAATCATTTGGAGGGGTGTTGACACAATCTCATCCTTGCAGACCACACTGGATGTAGAAGGCATGAGGCATACTGGACACTGTAAGAAAGCACACCAATACTGCTACTTCCTCAGGAGGCTAAGGCAACTCGGCATGTTCACAAAGACTCTTACCAATTTTTATAGATGCACCATAGAAAGCATCCTATCCGGATGCATCACAGCTTAGTATGGCAACTGCTCTGCCCGAAACCGCAAGAAATTACAGAGAGTAGTGAACACAGCCCAGTCCATCATGAAAACCAGCCTTCCTTCCATTGACTCCGTCTATGCTTCCCACTGCCTTGGGAAAGCAGCCAACATAATCAAAGACACCTCCAACCCCGTTATAATCTCTTCCACCCTCTTCCATTGGGTAGAAGGCACAAAAGTTTGAATACATGTACCAACAGGTTCAAGAACAGCTTCTTCCCCACTGTTATCAGACTTTTGAACAGACCTCTCGTATATTAGAGTTGATCTTGCTCTGCACCATATCTGTAGCTGTAACACTATATTCTACATTCTATTCTAATACCCTGATGTACTTGCATAAGGTATGATTTGCCTGGATAGCACGCAAAACAATACTTTTCACTGTATCTCAGTACATGTGATAATAATAAATCAAATCAAAACCAACCAAAAATCAAAAGAACACCCAAGTGCAGACTTAACCATGGAAGGGAGGAAGGCAGTTCATGAGCAATGACTCCTTTCACAGTCTGCTGACAGGTCCTGTTCATGGCCACCTTGGTCAGGCCCAGGAGCAAACCCATGGGGTGGTCCTCCAATCTGCCTGTCTGCCTCTCAGCACCATGTGTCCAACTGACAGAGTCTGAGCAACAATAACAGACAAATTCTAACCAATTTCAATAGTTAGGAAATTGCTGTCAGCAATTCCATTGGGCAGTTCTTTTGGGCAGTTCTCAAGGATTTAAATAAGCCATGAGAATAAGATCTAGAGATTTGACATGGACTCACTTTTCCATTGGGGGTCATGAGAAAACAGTCAGGAATGGGAACATTCCCAACTCTGAAACAGGGATTCTGAAGTCAATCTTAACATTCAGTTCCTGGCCTGCTGGATAGACCAGGAGGTGGATCAGAAAGAGTGTTAAGTGTTGACATTGAATGGGGAAATGAGTGAACTTGGTTGGAAATCTCCCAAAGGAATGACCATTATGGCTCACAGTGTGTATTCGCACACAAGGATGGCCTTCATAGCTAATCTGCCAAATGACCATTGCCCATGGTACTCACCAGGATCAATGATCAAGTAGGGGCAGAGTATAAACGCACACACAGACTTTGTTACTTTTCCACCCATAGACAACCTAGATCAAATTTCTGCCTTTTTCCCAAACCCATGAGAACTGCCAAATCAAATAATTGTGAGAAAGGTGATCTTAATCGTAGCATGAAGCCAGTCTGAATTTGAGAGCAGAATCAATGCAAATGTTAAGCTGGGCAAATAATAACACCCATTCTGAAATGCACATGTATAACATGGGAGTTAATGTGGCTTAAAGTTTTATGCACGTTAAGGTAAAATCACCATAGTCGTACCAGACCATAGGGCTGCTTTTTCATTAGAGAGAGACGATTGTTGGTGGTTTAATCCAAGGATCACCAAACCTCAGGCTAGGAGAGAGGTTGTGAAGGAGAGTCCTTCTGAGTAATCTAGGCCAGCATGACAAACTGGCCATCCAGCCAACTGAGCTAACCAACACCCATGTTGAAAGGGTCTCAATGTTATGCCTTAATGTTAACTCTGATCTTTTCTTCACAGATGCTGCCAGACCTGCTGAGCTTTTCCAGCAACTTCTGTTTTTGTTCCTGATTTACAGCATCTACAGTTCTTTCGGTTTTTATGCTTTAACCCAGCTGTCTGTGCTTTAATCCCCCTCCTCTCCTCTACCCAGACATAAATCATGAAGAATATTAGCTTAGAAACTTGCGTGTGAATTACAAGAGCAAGTGTGAGTCAGCATTGCGATAGATAGTTTGTGGGGTTGTTCATGCTGAACAATTCAATGAATTAGTGACCTCCATAGTTCACTCTGTCAATAAACCAGGTTTGCTAAGTAAATTACATGCAGGCTCACTATCTCACTGTTAAATCTGTGAAGTTTGAATATTATGTATTTCCTTGTTAAAAGTTTGGGCGTCCTTGTTGTTATCATATTGTCCATCTTCACAAAATTACTTCCAACTATCTCTATCCTTCGTTTAATTTCAGCATCACATTTACCCTCTTCCGTTATCATTTGTCCCAAATGTACAAACTTATCAACTTGTTCCAGTCTGTGACAACATATTTCTTCCTTGATACAGGCAGCAGAAGGAAATAATCATTTCACATGATTTCCACTGAATTTGCATCCTGAATTTATTTCAAATCAACCTACTTTCTAAGAGGTATGGACACTACCCCTATGCCAGAAGGCCCTCAGACCTTGACATTCTGATTTGGCTTTTTTGGGGACTGTTTGGTAATTGGGTTAATTTATTCACTCAGTAGTTTGTGGTGACCTAATAAGAAGTTGAACATTGTAAATGTTAAATTAACATCAATCACTTGATTGAAAATATGAGCTACATTTGGGTGTCATATTCTCTCAGGCGTGAACTGAGTGTTAAACTTTAAGCTGTTGCTTGATTAAGGAATTAAAATTAATGTTGTTGAGGATTCCTCACATGCCCTATAATTTTAGTGATACTAATCCTGCATTCTTCAATGTGGGTGACAAAATACTCACAGAGTCATATAGTCATACAGCACAGAAACAGATCCTTCGGTCCAGTTAGTTCATTGCCACCATGTTCCCAGAACAAACCAGCCCCACTTGTCTGCGTTTGGCCCGTATCCATTCAAATTTTTCCTATTCATATACTTATCCAATGTCTTTTAAATGTTGCAACTGTATCTGCATCCACCTCTTCCTCTGGCAATTTGTTCCACACACAAGCCACTCTCTGTATAAAAAAATTTGCCCCTCATGTCCTTTATAAACCTTTCACCATTCATCTTAAAACTATGACCTCAAGTTTTGAACTCCCTCCAGCTAGGGAAAAGACCCTTGCTTTTCACCATATCCATGCCTCTCATGAGTTTATAAACCTCGATAAGGTCACACCTCAGCCTACTACGCTCCAGTGAATAAAATCCCAGCCTATCCCTTCTATTATTAAAACTTAAACCTTCAATTCCCGGTAACATTCTGTTTGCTCTTTTCTGAGCCCTGTCCAATTTACTAACATCCTTCCTATAGCAGGGTGACCAGAACTGCACACAGTATTCTAGAAGAGGCCTCACCAATGTCCTGTACAACCTCAGCATGATGTCCCAATTCCTTTACTCAAAGAACCACCGTGTCTACCTGTGACACAAATTTCAAAGAATTATGCACCTGAGCCCCTCGGTTTCTCTGTTCTACAACACGATCCAGGGCCCTACCACTAATTGTATTAGCCCTGCCCTCATTTGTTTTACCAAAATGCAATACCTCACATTTACACAAATTAAACTCCATCTGCCAAACCTCAGCCCATTGACCCAGTCGATCAAGTTCTGTTTGTAATCTTAGATAACCTTCCTCACTGTCCACTATACCAACAATTTTGGTGTCATCCACTAACTTACTAACCATGCTTCCTATATTCTCATCTAAATCATTTTTATAAATGGCAAGCAAAAGTGAACCCAATACCGATCCCTGTGGAATACCACTGGTCATGTGCCTAAGGTCTGAAAAACAACCCTCCACCACCACCCTCTGTCTCCTACTGTTAAGCCAATTTTGTATCCAATGGGCAAGCTCATCCTTAATCCCATGTGATCTAACTTTACTAATTAGTCTACCATGTGGAACCTTATCAAAGGCTTTACCAAAGTCCAAGTAAACAATGTCTACTACTCTGCCCTTATCAATCTTTTTGGTTACTACCTCAAAAAACTCAAACAAGTTTGCGAGACATGATTTCCCTCGCACAAAACCATGCCGACTATTCCTAACTAGTCACTGCCTCTCCAAATATCTTTCAGAATCACCTCCAACAACATACCCACCACTGATGTCAAGTTCATAGATCTATAGTTCCCAGGCTTCTCCTTACAGCCTTTCTTAAATAAAGGCACAATATTCACCACCCTCCAGTCCTTTGGCACCTCACCCATGGTTATAGCTAATACAAATATTTCTGCTAGGGGCCCTGCAGTTTTTTCCAATCCACAACCTATATCCTTGTACATGCGCAAGGGTCCTATCATTGTAAAGAGAGGAGATTCCTCAGTTGAGGAAAAATAACAATGTATGAGAAGCAGTGATATGTCTCCCCAAATAGTTTCTTTCTACATTAGTTTCCCATAATATTTTGAAAATTTTGTCTAAATTTCCCCTCAGTCTTTTAAAGTCCAGAGCCACAACTTAGCTAGTGTCCTTGCTCCTGCATTTTAACCTTTGTGTTTGACCATCATTCTAGTAGATCCATGGCACAGTCACTCTAAAGCAACCATATCTTTTCAACTGTGTGGTGCATAGAACTGAATTCAGTAACCAAGTGGGGGTCTAACCAGGGGATCACCTTCACCTCCTTGTATACTAGCCCTCCACTTACAAAGACCAGAATTCCACTAGTATTTCCAATTACAGTTTGTACCTATCCGTAACATTTTTTTAATCTACAAATATGAACCCCTAAATCACCCTGGAACCCAATTAGTTTCTTACATTTTACTGCTAAGAAAGTATCCTTTTCTTTTCTCCAAATTGTATGACCCCACATTTGTCTACATTACAATCTATTTGCCATAGTTTTGTTCATTTACTTCTTCAATCAATATCTCTTTGTGAGTTAATGCAACCATTTACGCTGTTTACAATACCACCTATCTTTGTGTCATTGACAAATTTAAGTATGTGGCTTTCTATCTCATCCTATGAGTTGTTAATAAATACAGTGAATAGTTGAGCTGTGAACATAGTTCCTTGTAGGACACTGCTCATTACACTTTGTCACTGGAGTACCAGTCTGTTATCCCGGTTCCTGACTCCTGCTGCTCAGTCCAAATCTGAACCAGTTTAATCATTTGCTAACTCCGTGTATTTCAAATTTTGCTGACAGTTTCTGATGATAGACTTTATTGAATTACATACAAAGGCTTTCCTCCGACCACTACTTGTGTCACCTCTTCAAAAAAATTCAATTAAACTTGTCATGAACTACCCTTTAAAAACCCATGCTGGGTCCCTCTCACTGCTGGAAGTTACCCAATCCATAATGATAGATTCTAGCAATTTCCTGACAATATGTCAGCTACTGACCTGTAATTCCCTAGTTACCCTCACTCACCTTTCTAAAATAGTGGAGTGACATACAACTTTCCAATCTCCAGTAAACTTTAATTACAATTGAAATTCATTGGAGATCAGATGGAAAGACTACTTCCTTCTCCTGTCTCTATTAGGAAGAAAATACTTTGCTGTCAGATCAAATGCCACACTGGTACAAGTCGATAAGTTTGTCCATTTAGTACAAATGATGACCGAAGATGGCAGATGTGATTATTTATTGTCACTTGCATTTTACAGTAAAATACAGTGAAAAGCTTCAACAGTCGCCACAATCGGCACCATTTTGAATAGTTTCAGAATAAAAAGGCTAAAAGATATCATTGAAAGAGAGTCCTGAGCCCTGAGCCAGCTCACCAACGACACCTGCTTTGCCACCCCTCCTCTACCACCTCACCATCGCCAATACCAGACCCACTAATATCGAGTCACCACTCTTCAGGCCCCAACCCTTCACCATTGGACCCACCTCGCTGATGCTGCTGCCAATAAAGATAGAGATGGCTAAATATGAAGATGAAGAACATTTTTACAAGGAAACTCAAGCCTGGAACAAGGAATATTTCAAAAAGTGCTACATCCTTTCCACTCTCTTGCACACCTCAGAAACCTGGGCAATAAGTAAAAAATAGAGGCCTTTGAAATGTGAATGCCAAGGCAGAGATTAAAAATTTCAGACCAGAAGATAAAGGATGAAGTATTTGATCTCACAAGCGTAAAAAGGACTCTTTAAAAAGAAAGAACAAAAACGGAAGTTGGCTGGAGAAACTCAGCAGGTCTGGCAGCATCTGTGAGGAGAAAGCAGAGTTAATGTATTGGGTGCAGTGACCTTACAGCAGAGCTCTGTGGTTCCCTCACTGATCCTGGGCATTCTAGCCAGAAGTTGTTAGGTGGTACAGCTTTCAGCTTCTGATCCACAGGTAACTGTTCCTGGCATGGGCTCCTTGGAGGACCCTGCCACCTGCTATTTAAGTACCTGATTGATATGCAATCTGGTTGGTCTTTATCAAAGCAGGCACCACAGAAGTCTCAAAATCATTGTATCTCCCGCTGGAATAAGTTGGATTAAGTTCTGCCACGTGCATGGGAGTAATCTCCCATCCCTTCATTGGTGAAGAGAAGACCACCTCCATATCGCACTGTTTAAAAACAGCGATAAAGCATAACATCGAAATCTCCATTTTTGTTATAGGGAGCACACAGCTGTAAGCTTGCTCACTCTGCCTCTGCAGGGAAATGAGAAGCAAAAGATTGTTTGCAAGTGATGTATTTTTAATTGGCATTGTGGGTGAGGGAACTGCACAATTAACATGTCTCCTGTCAGCAACACCAGTTGAAACATAACAACCTCGTTACTACTGAATGCAGCAAAAACCTTCCCTGCATAGCTGGTTGTCATTAAGACAAATTGGGAAAGAGCTGTTAGCCTCGTCAGATAAGAGGGGACCTACTTTGCTCCCAAGTTGAACACTGCATTAAACCTGATTTTAATTTACATTTGCACAACTGAAAGTTCACATCTCATCTGGACCTGTGTTTCTTACCCAGTGGCTTGTTCATGTCTGACACATGCATACAGATAATGAAATGTAGTTAATAGCTTTGTACTTTGGAATCTATATTTCAGCATAACATAAAAAATGGAAGAATTGTGGATGCTGTATAAATCAGAAACAAAAATAGAAATTGCTGGAAAAGCTCAGCAGATCTGGCAGCATCTGTGAAGGGAAATGAGAGTTAATGTTTCAGGTTCCCAGAACCTTCAGAACTACAGTGTTTTGTTTCCTTCCTTCTAATCTGATTTTTCACCCCTTGAAAATTTTCCAAAATTCCCTGAAGGATTTGGTAATAAAGAGTGCCCAAAGTACTTTGTAGTTTAATGGTGAAAATGTCAAAAGCATGAAGTTGAATTGAAATATTGTTAACTTAGCAACGCAGAATTTTTGCTGTCCACTTATAGCAGTCACCTAGTCTCTTTTTTTTACTTAATTTATTGATTGATGTCTGATGATATGTTTTGTTTGGAACAGATGTTAATCTATTCCCGCAGTAATCCTTTTTGATCCCCCCTTTGTTGAAGGGCTACAGTCCCAGATCTTCCCGTTTGTTGGAGACTGGATATACCCCCAAATCCCACTTTTGGAGCCCTTGAAGTTACCGCTCTGCAGGGAAGTTTGAACTTCCGATGGGTAATTCCCCTCCACAAAAGTCTCCAACTCTGGGAGAGAGTCAAAGACAGTTCAGTTCAGACTTTCTTATCTGAATAGTTACCCGGGAAACCCCACCTTCCTCCTGGCTCCAACCTGACTGGACCCCAACACCCAGCTTCCCTCCCAACCCTTGTCTGCCCACCAATCCGGCTGGACCAGAAATCTCTACCTGGCTCTCCCCAAGATCCCCACTCCACCTCTGAACTCCCCCTGCCTGACCACATTTCCCAACCTAGCCCAGCTATCCACCTCACCCTGGTTACGACCCTATCCAGCTTCCACTCAATGCCCTAACCCACTTGCCTTACTCAACCGTCCCCTTTAGGGACACACATTACACATCCTACCCCCTTTGCTGACTTGTCCCACCTACCCTGACGCTAACCCACTTCCCTCACTCACCCTACCCCCTTTTTAGCTGGGGTTCAGTTAGTTCAGTTGAGTAAATGGCTCATTTGCAATGCAGAGTGACACCAACAGCATGGATTCCATTTCCACACCAGCTGAGGCCTGCATGAAGGTCCTGCCTTCTCAGCCTCACCCCTCGCTTGAGCTGTAGTGACCCTCAGGTTAAACGACCACCAGTTAACTCTCTCTCTCTCTCTCTCTCTCTCTCACTAATGAGAAGTGTGGCAACTTTACCTTTTTTGGGGGTTGGTTAGCTGGATGGCTGGTTTGTGATGCAGAGTGATGCCAACAGTGTGGGTTCAGTTCCCATTCCAGCTGAGGCTACTCGTAAGGACTCTCTTTCTCAATGTCTCTCCCTTAAACCTCCAACAGCCACCTCCCTCTCTGTACTAGAACTATGGCGATGTTATCTGTACACTCTTGCCCCACCCACCCTCCCTCCATTGCTTTTGAAAGAAGCTTTGAGATATTAAAACTCTTCGATTGCCAGAATGTGGCAGGCAGTGTCTTAAAAAGGCTAAATGATTTCGCTGAGGAACCTCTTCACTGAGTTTCGAAGCATCCTCCATCGGAAGATGCCCAGAAGTACTCAAGGAAGTAGCATTGGTATCTTTCTTGTCCGATCAGCACTGGAAATGGGTATTCCTATCCTGACTGGAAGATTTTGGGCCGTAGTTTCTCAAGCACTGTCCTGAAATCACACCCCACCCCACAACCCCCTGGATGGGCAGCCATTTTGTTGGCAATGTGGTTTGGGAATTTGCCTTACCATGAGTGTCAACTGTTAGTCAGTGGATTATACTCCCATGTCTAAAATTGAAAGTTTGCAGCTTCAAGTTACACTCCTGAGACTTGAACACAATATCCAGGCTGACACTGTGTGTGTGTGTGTGCGTGTGTGTGTGTGTGCATAAGTGTGTGCATGTATGCACTTGTGTGTGTGCCACTGTGTGTCTGCGTGTGTGTGCATGTGTCTGTGTGAGTGTGTGTATCTTTGTGTGTGTGTGCATATGTGCACGTTTGTGTATCTGTATGTGTGCATATGTGTGTGCACATGTGTGTGCGTGTGTGTATACATACATGTGTGTGCGCTTGTGTGTGTGTCTGTGTGTATATGTGCGTGTGTGTGTCTATGTGTGTCTGTGTGCATGTGTGTATGTATGTCTGTGTGTATGGGTGTGTGCGTGTGTCTGTGTGCATGTGTGAATGTGTGCGTGTGTAGTATGTGCCTGTGTGTGTATCTGTGTGCACGTGCATGTGTGTCTATGTGGGTATTCATGTGTGTGTGTCTGTGTGTGTGTGCATGTGTACGCACGTGGGTGTGTGTTTGAGTGTGTGTATAGTTGTGTGTGTGTGTGTGTGTGTTTGTGTGGTACTGGGTAAGTATTGCACTATCAAAGTTCTTTCCTTTTAATGAGATGCTGAGAAAAGTCTATTTTTTGGGCACCGGGGATAGAGATTTGGTGGGAAAATGGGGTCAGAATAAAACATCTTATTTCAAAGTGCTACTGTAACCCATTTCAACTAAAAGTGCATCTATCACAGAAGTGAAATTGTGCAGATGCAGGAGATAAGACCGTAAGCCATAGGGCAAATGTAGACCATTTGGCCCATTTAGTCTGCTCCACCATTCAATGAGATCATGACTGATCTAATAATCCTGAAATCCACATTCTGGCCTTTTCCCCATATCCCTTAATTCTGTCATTGATTCAAACCTGTCTATCTCAGCCTTGAATATACTTAACAACCCAGCCTCAACAGTCCTCTGTGGGAAAGAATTCCACAGAATTACTACTGTTGCAGTGAAGAAATTCCTACTCATCTCTGTCTTAAATGAAACAATCACAGAGATTGCTGGACAAACTCAGCAGGTCTGGCAGCATCGCTGGAGATAAAATCAGTGTTAATGTTTTGATTCTGATATATTATCTCTGTTTCTCTCTCTCCACCAATGCTGCTAGACCTGCTGAGTTTCTCCAGCACTTTATGTTAACTTGGCTGGCGGTGAAAGAAACTGCAGCACTCTTTCAAAGCCCAGTCATGGAGCTGTCTAAGGTGCCCAGTCCCTGTCTATCCTTGCATCCCCAACACTAAAAGCAGATTGTGAGATGACAAGGTGTAGAACTGGATGAACACAGCAGGCCAAGCAGCATCAGAGGAGCAGGAAGGCTGACGTTTCGGGCCTAGACCCATCTTCAGAAA
>NC_063333.1:143478506-143506732 GCF_021869965.1 Rhincodon typus | reverse complement strand
TTGGCCTGCTGTGTTCATCCAGCTCTGCACCTTGTTATCTCAGATCCTCCAGCATCTGCAGTTCCTACAATCTCTGATGAATAAGAATGATGAGTTTATAATTTCCACAGATACATTTGCCTGCTATTATCACAAACCACTGGAAAATAATCATGATTCTCTCACAGTAATAGAATTTAAGTTTATTCAGTCATTGAAATGTGGTTGCAGCGTTTATGAATGTTTACTGAGTGCTTGAGAGGAGGCCAAATTAGATAGTTACCTTGGTGCTAATTTGTCTTATCTGTTCACAGTCGGTGTTCTTTTGTCCTTAATAGTTTCTCAGGGGTTGATGAAGTAAGATAATCAGTTTATGTTAATGTAAAGGAATGATCGCCTCGTTCTATTTAAGCAGTATATTCTGCTCCCAAGTTTTTCAGCTGAAAAGGATTCTCTTCTTCTGTGGAATTCTGTTGTTCAGCTGGGTTGGGTTTGAGTGATTCACTGATGGGCATATTGGTCTGGGCAAACAATGTTGCAATTGGATCACCTGTATGGAGGATCTGGTGCTTCTCACGGTGCCTCTTACAAGTTGCCTCAATCTTTGAATTGTACAGGAGGATGAGAATCACCGCTACTGGATAAATCCTATCTCAGTGAAGACTGGGTCAAATGAGGGTGTATCATTGTTTCATGACTGCACCTCACCAGGATCCTAGACAGGGTCCAGGGCAGCACAGAGTACATCAGGGCCCATTAACCGAGTCCTTGGGCTTTAGGAGGTCCACTGTGCTCAGGGCTGGAGGTCAGGGGGTGTCTGGGGCCTGAGCCAGGAGCAGCACTGGGGACCCCTGAGATTTGTCCCTGGTCCTTTCCCTCAGTAAATGACCTACAGGTCTGGAGAGAATCTACAGAACGAACAGGAGATAGTTCAAACTGCATCATCGTCAATCTGAAAGCAAAATCAGCCCAACCTCAACCATTGAGCTTCAGTGTACAGATGATATCTTGTATGTGCACTCACTCACAAACTGAGCACCCAGTCATTGTCAGCTAATTCCCCAAGGCAGATGCGAAAATGCATCTTTTATTAAACACAGTGTAAATGAAGATTCTCTTCCAATCAGCTCTCACAACCTCTCTGTTTCCATTTCTGAGGATAGGCACCGACATTCACTACAAACCCATCAACTCCTTACCTGGATTATACATCCTCACACCCTGCTTCCTGTAAAGATTCCACTCCATTCTCCTAGTTTCTTTGACTCCACTGCATCTGTTCTGATGATGCCAGCTTCTACAAGGGGGCCTCTGAAATGTTCACCTTCTTCCTCAACTGAGTATTCCCTACTACCATGATTGTCAGGGCCCTCAGCTGTGTCTGACCCATTTCCCAAGCTTTGGCTCTCACCCCTTCCCTTCCCTCCCACAACAGCGATAGGGTTTCCCTGGCCCTTACTTACCATACACCAGCATTCACATCCAAAAGATCATTAGACATCATCTCCAGCAGGATGCCACCACTAGACACATATTCTCCTCCCCTTGCTTGTCAGCCTTCCGCAGGAACCATTCCTGTTCCCTCTGGGACACCTTTGCCCACTTCCCCTCCATTCCCAACATCTCCCCACACACCCGTACGGCACCTTCCCCTGCAATCTCAGAAGGTGTAACATTTGCCCCAATTTACTTTTTCCCTCCTCACTTTCCAAGGACTCAGACACACCTTCCTGGTGAAGCAACAATTTCCCTGCAGTCCACCCAATGTAGACTACTGCACTCACTAATCACAAGGTTGCCTCCTCTATGTTGGCAAAACGAAACACCGACTGAGTGAACGGTTTGCAGAACACTTGCATTTTGTTTCTGCAAAAATGACCCTGAGCTTCCTGCCACTTCAACGCCTCTGGCTCAGGATCACTGCAGTGCTCCAGGAAAACTCTGTGCAAGCTGGAAGAACAGCACCTCATTTTCCACTTGGGGGAGCTGATCAGCCTCTGGCACTCAATATTGAATTCAACAGGTTTAGGGCCTGAGCACCTTCTCCCATGTCCTTATCGCGACCTCCACACACCAGGCCTTGTTATTACATGGGCTACTACCACACACAACCCATTGTCAACTACTAATGGTCCCCATTAGCAGTATTGATGCTCCCGGCCTGACCTTTACCCACTGCTTTGTCTGCCCAATCACTGTTCTTGCTGTCTCTGGACCCCACCTCCACCTATCGTTTATTCCTCCCCTCTCCCCACCCTACCAAACTTTACAATCAGTTCTGAAGAAGGGGTTACTGGATCTGAAACATTAACCCTGTTTTCTCTCCAAAGGTGCTGCCTCAACTACTGAGTTTCTCTAGCCATTTCTATTTTTGGTAGGAATCTCTGCTGTTCTCCCACCTGATGGTGCTGTTACCTCTTCAAAATAACGCAGCGCTAAAAGACAACCTCATTATTAATCAAAGCAACATGCTACTGAATCGACATTGAGTTCAACCACAGTAGATCATAAACCCTGTCATCCATTTTCATGTTTTTTTCACTGTCTGTATCCTCTTTACATCCTTTTGTTTTCAGTCAGATCTGACTTTCATTCTGTGATTTACAGCTACTCTGGATCAATGCTCTGTCACGTCTCTACACCCAGACAAGTGGCACAGTGGATCAGTGGGGCAGCACAGTGGCTCAGTGGTTAGCGCTGCTGCCTCACAGCGCCAGGGACTTGGGTTCAGTTCTACCCTCGGGTGACTGTCTGTGTGGTGTTTGCACGTTTTCCCCATGTCTGCGTGGGTTTCCCTCCACAGTCCAAAGCTGTGTAGGTTAGGTGGATTAGCCATGAGGAAATATAGGGTAAGGGGGGTGGGTCTAGGTGGGATGCTCTTCAGAGAGTCAGTGTGGACTTGATGGGCCAAATGGCCTGCTTCCACACTGTGAGGATTCAATGAGTATGCTTCCCTTTGATCTTTGTTCTCTGGCACCTTTTGATCTCCAATCTCCCTCACCCTGCCTGTTCCACTTCTTTCCTTACTTCTGAAGTAGAGACATTCTGGATTTGAAACATTGCTTTCTCTCTCCACAGATGCTGCCAGACCTGCTGAGTTTGTCCAACACTTTCTGTTTTTTATTTATTCTGCGTTGTTCTAGAGATGGCTCATTAAGCTAACACTGCTTATTCCAGCAAACTCAGCTCAACGGCAAGCATGTCCTCAGACTAACTGTGTCCATGGATACAGAAGAGTATGGTTTGATAGATTAAAATGGAATTTGACTTATTCAATTACATGAAAATTCAGGATCTTACTGAATTCTGTGACAGCCAATTATGTATTCTCCAGGGTTTAGAAGAATGAAAAGAGGATCTGATTGAAATGTTTACAACCCTAACAGGGGTGGACAGACTAGATGCAGCGAGGATGTTTTTCCTGGTCAGGGAATCACAGTCGCAGAAATGGAATGGCTATTTAGGACTGAATTGAGGAATCATTTCCACTCAGTGAGTAGAGAGCCTATGGAATTCACTACCACAGAGGACTGTGAAGGCTGGGGTGGGGACAGTCACTGAGTGTGTTCAAGAAAGGGATTGATAAATTTTTACATATTAAAGTTGTCAAGTGTCTGGAGAGGAAATTGGAACATGGCATTGAGGGGATCAGCTTTTCATCAGCTTTAATGGTCTTATTGAATGGCAGAGCAGGCTCTGATGGCCAAATGGCCTACGCCCTGCTCCTAGTTTCCCTGTTCCTGTGTATTGTGTGTGTGTGTGTGTTTGTGTGTATGGGGGGGGGGGGGGGCGGGGGGTGGGGGTGTGTGTGTGTGTGTGTGTGTGAGTGTGTGTATTTGTTTTGCCTCTGTATATGTGCATCAATGTGTGTACGTGTTTACAACAACAACATGCATTTACATAGCACCTTTAAAGTAGTAAAGTGACGCAAAGTGCTGAAGAGAAGTCTGAATCAAACCTTCCATTGAGGTAAGTAAGGAGACATTATCAAAAGCTTAGTTAAATAGGTGGGTTTTGTGGAACATGTTATGATGAGGAGAGAGAATTGGAAAGGTTCAGGGAGTGAATTCCACAGTTTAGGGACAAGGCAGTTGAAAGCGTAGCTACCAGTGGCAGAGTGATTAAAATCCAGGCCTATGATTCCCGAACAAATGGAACGTTCAGATTGAGTGAGGTCAGAGGGAAGGTGATAAATTGGAGGTAATGGTGTAACTCCTGAGTGACGGCTACAATGAGGACAGGCAGACGATGATGGAGGAGTGTGCCTCAGGAGTGAGTGACTGATGCTGCATTCACTTAGCAACAATGGTTCACCAGACTTGTTCCCGGGATGATGGGAATATTCTATGAAAAAAGAATGGGCAAAACGGGGCTTATATTCACTAAAGTTTCATAGAGTGAGAGATGGCCTCATTGAAGTTACAAAATACTTAAGGGGTCGGGGGTGTGGGGGGAGGTGGCGGATGCAGTTCTGAGGAAGGGTCGCTCGACCCAAAACGTTAACTCTGATTTCTCTCCACAGATGCTACCAGCCCTGCTGAGCTGTTCCAGAAATTTCTGTTTTTGTTTTAGATGCAGTTAAGAATATTTCCCCTGAATGAGGAGTCCAAAACCAGGGGCACAGTTTAAAAGTAAACAGGATGCCATTTAGGATCGAGATGAGGAAAAAGTATTTACTCAGAAGCTTGTGAATCTGTGGAATCTTTGCACTGGAAGCAGTGCTTATAATTGTGTGTTAACAATAGAGACTGTGAGTCTCCATAGACACAGGAAAGTATTGAGAATGTTAGGTTGCCAACAGTTATACTTTAAACTGTCTGTTTAGTTCCAAGATAAAAAAAAGAGCTGTTCTCTCAATGATGTCTAATTAACATTTCTACCTAAATACAAGGCCCACATGATTCACATTGTCACAGGGGAAACTTGCATAGAATACACTGATGATCACAGATGATGTTTTTAGTTTGCCCGGATCTGAGGGAGACAGAATAGTAAGAGGTCAGAAAGTTTGTAAGGTTCACTGTGAAGGAATGTGCATGGAGGCCTGGATTCAGACATGTGGGAAGTTAAATTGAGGCTGGAAGAGTTGCCTAGCTTGGCTTAGAGGGAGGATCTTTAGGAAAACAAAACCTACTTTATGTAGTTTCAATGATTTCCTGAGAAATTGTGCATCCGTAGGTTAGTTTCAAACAGCGGTATTTTTTTGCTTTGGGTTAGTATAGATCACATCTGAAGCCAGGTTTTACATGAGAATAAAGAGAAACATAAATAAACAAATGAAAAGACAAACTTCGACAGCACAGAATGAGTCTATTCTGTCCATCAAGTCCTGTGGCAGCCCTTTAGAAGACACTCAGATAGTCCCATTCTGTGACTCTTTTGCCATGTTCATACAATTTCTCTCCTTCATGCATTTATTCAAGCCTCTTTTCAAGGCTATAAGTCAATGTGTTTTCTGAGCCCAATCAACCACAACAGCCTGCATTACAGGAAAAATAACAAATGCATACATTGCTGCAAAGAAAAAAGTCTTGCTGAAGCCGGTCCTCTTGCACTCATTCAGGACAGGTACCAAATTTCAAACGATCCCAGCAATTCATGCAACAGGAGAAGAGAGTGCTGATTTTTTGTCTCGGATTGGATGAGGCATCGCCATGGAGAGAGCAGCAAGCGTCAGCAGAAAGGTCCCTGCTTACTTCTCCCCCTTCCTAAATCAGCCTCGTAACGTATATAATTATATGCAACCTGCTGTTGCTGGTGTAACCTCATCCTGGACAAGATCACCCAGAGATGGGAAGGCATCAAACCATTGACCCATCATGGACATTTCCCAACTCCCTCCAGGTCTGGCTTCCAAAACCACGTCCTCCAGCTTCCTCCCAAAGTTACAGTGAATAAAAGGGAGAAATACTTTGAATGATGGTCAAAATTTGTTCATGAAAGAGTGAAGTGCTGATAATTTTTATTTCAGTGTTTTGTTGACCTACAGGGTCTTCAAAGTGGATTAATGTGTACTGGAAGTTCATATCATATCCACTATTTCCATCAAGTTAACAAAGAGATATTCAATATTTTTTTTCTTTATTCATTCATGGGTTGAGAGTATCGCTGGTTAGGCAGCATTTATTGCCCAGAGGGCAGTTAAGAGTCAATCACATTGCTGTGGGTCTGGAGTCACATGTAGGCCAGACCAGGTAAGGAAGGCAATTTCCTTCCCTAAAGGGCATTAGTGAACCAGATGGGTTTTTCTGACAATCGATTCATGGTCATCATTTGATTGTTAATTCCAGATATTTATTGAATTCAAATTCCACCATCTGCCATGGCAGGATTTAAACCCAGGTCCCCAGGATATTACCTGGGTCTCTGGATTAATAGTCCAGCGACAATACCACTAGGCCATCGCCTCCCCTTCAGAGCAGAATATATTCATGCCTAAGTTTAAGGGATCCTTTATATATCTTTATTTTTTATAAAGTAGCAGTTATCTGAAATTTCATTTGTGCTTATCTTAAATTAGGAATGCAGCGAGATAAATCCACCACATGCAAATCAGACACAGCCTGTAAGTGCAGAAGATTTCCGATCACTGGGCCAGGCAGATCCCATGGGGAAGGTGGCTTCAGATCGACTGTGCATGTCTGAGCCAGCAGACTATGGTAAGATTGTGTTTGACAGTTGTATGTACGTTTGTTCCATTTAAAATGTACATTGGGATGGCTCTGCACCATTACAGAATAGGAGGTAGTAAATGGACGCTAAGATTGGTGGTTGGGGGCTCATCAGACACAAGGGTGCCAGGGCTGTTTTTGAAGACAAAGAAAAGAGGTGAGAAGGTGAAAGCGCTGTGGGAAGGATGTCAGAGAATAAGATGAGAAGTTAAAGGAAAATTGGTGACCTAATCTTCTCCCAGTAATGATGTGGAAGGACTATGGAACTAAGATAGGACATTTGTCCGAAAGTCTGAGTGGTGTATAGGGAAAATATACTGAACACATTCACAACAGCAGCATGGAGCTAGGTTATAGATGGATAGATGATGAAGACAAGAATATTCTCATTGAATCTCGAAGGGATTGGAAGCCAGTGTGGCCCATTGTTGATCGGTGCAGGTTTTAGGGTGAACTATCTTTGATTTCAATGCTGCAAGTTGTCACTGTTTGGCACTCTTGCTGAAGTTTAGTAAGGAATAAGATTCAATTCTCCATCACTCGAGAAATCCTTGGAATTAGCTCTCCTTCATTTTTGATCTGTTTACCTGAGTTTAACTAAAATTTGACAGCTGCGTGCTAAAAAATAAATTAGAATGTATTTGTTGTGACTGACTGAGAGGGGTTTAGAAAGGTCAAGGTCAATGACCCTGCCGCATTGGGTTGTAGCACATCACAGCCCATGTGGGTGAGGGGTACTCAGTGCTGGTGGGTCGGGGTTTGTAGGATTTTGAACCAAAATGATGAAGGAAAGATGTCTACATCTGTGCCAAGTATACCTGGAGGTGATGGTGTTTCTAAGTGGTAGAGGTCACAGGTATTTGGAGATGCTGCCAAGCACACCCTGGTAAGTTACTGCAGTGCATCCTGTAGATGGTACTTGCTGCAACCACTGCCCAGCTGGAGAAGATTATCCCCTGGCACTGCTGTGCCACTGTGCTTAAGCATGTCAATGGGCTCCAACTCTAATTATTCTTCAAAGTGTTGCTTCTTGAGCTAAAGATGTTTCCATAGGAGCTCTTTATTTGCACCTCAGCAAATAGGCACATTCTGAAGATTGCTGGAGAGATTCTGCTTCCTTCCAGCTCACTCTAAATCACCACCATTAGACAAAGATAGCCAGGTCACTGCCCATTCAGTAAATCAAAGGATATGGATTCTTACGTTTAATCAATGAAACTGGAACATAAAACTAGTCATAGTTAGGGTGACCACAAAACCACGATCAATTGCCATAAAGACGCATCTGGTGCCCTTTAGGAAGGAAATCTGCCGTCCTTACCCGGTCTGGCCTACGTGTGACTCCAGACACACAACAACGTGTTTGACTCTTCACTGTCCTCTGAAATGATTTAGCAAGCGACACCGCTCCAGGGATATTAGGGATGGGCAATTAATGCTGGCTTTGCCAGTGACACCCGCATCCCATGAAGGAATGATACAAACATGTGGAGCAGTAGATCCCATGGGTTTCTTTGTTTGCTCCAATCAGTTTGCCCCAGTCAAATACCAAAGATCAGGGCTTCAAGTTTCACTTGAATTTCTATGATTAAATATAAACAGACTCACCCAAATACTGTCCAGACCCTGCAACCTCTTTACCAGATTCCACTGATTTGACCTGCTCCTGGCATTTCAAGGAGGTTTGAGAAACTAAGATTTATTGGGAGATATTATTACTAGATTATTAATCCCGAGACCTAGGTAATGTTCTAGGGACTCAGGTTCAAAACCCACCACAGCAGATTTGAATTCATTAAAACAAAATCTGAAATTAAGAGTCAAACGGTGACCATGAAGCTAAGGTCAATTGTCAGAAAAAAAGATTTGGTTCACTCATGTCCTTTAGGGAAGGCAACTGCCATCCTTACCTGGTCTGGCCTACATGTGACTCCAGACCCACAGCAATACGCTTGACTCTATCTGCCCTCTGGGCAATTAAAGATGGACAAAAATTGCTGGCCTAGCCAGCGATGCCCACATCCCATTGAAATGAAGGAAAAAAGATAAAAGATAGAGTTAGTAAATTTACAAGGTATGTATTCCAAAGCATTTAATTTGTGGCTAAGAAAACTGACTTAACTGACCACCCCAATCAAATGAGGAAAATGATTCTATCATTTTCAGTTACTTATTTCAGTTATTTAAAACCCACAGATGGTGGATTACAGATACTTAATTTATCAGCCACTCTAATCAAACAGCACCATCATACCACTCTGAAATATACTGAGGAGTATTTTTGAGAGCAAAAATCATGTTTCTAAATGCAGCTTGATTGCAGCATTTTCAGATTTTAATCAGCCAATATGCAAATTAGTGAGCAGAAATTTGAGAGCAATTCTTCTCAGTGGGTGTAATTTTTAGCTGAATTGCTGATTGCTCCAATACACAATGGGAGAGAGATGTTGCTTTCTGTAAAACTTGCTACGTGGACCCATTCCTTCAATGTAATAGGCTTCCAATGTGAAAATGGTTCTGGTAAAATTTTTTATCAGAGTCCATTTTGCGTTTTGCAAGTGAGTTTGCCACTGTGTCCAATTACAGGACAATGTAGTAATAAAGGTAGCTTTCTACCTTGCAACTCATTGAACGTGGTGTTCACTTACTTATACTTTCATCTCCTGTACAGCTCAGACCACAAATGTATCCAATTCTCAGATATGATGTGCACTAGTGAGGGTTTTTCCAACAAGATTAATCTCTAAAGAGTTACACATATCCACATTCTGTACATCTGATATTAGCTTCATTCATTGTTCCTTTGCTTCAATTATTTTCTTAATCTGCTAATTCTCTGCCTTTTCTTCTTTATATGCAGTTTAAGTCCCACTGCACAACAAAGTCTCCCTTTGTTTGACTCTCTCATTGTGGTCTTGATGTTCTTTGAGTGTGATGTTGTGATTGACGAATAGATCCCATTATTCCCAGCCTTCTACCTTCGATCAAGAAGATTTGGAAGTCGTTGGTTTTGTGAAACAGCATCTTTGGAAGAGGCCGTGAACACAGTGTTCTGAACTCTTGAGCTTACTTCTTCCAGGGAAGCATGTTACATGCATTAAGTATCGCTGAGATCAGAACTTCAAAGGTATCGAACAGGGAACCCCCTACATCGCATTGTGGCTGGGTCCAAGTGGCGCACTGTCTTCACCCCTCTTCAACTTGTTTCCAGCGCAGGTTTGGATTTTGTTCGGCAGAGGTATCGAACATCAGTCCTAGGGATTAAATAATATTCTGCTTTTGGGATTTGGGCATTGGGTTGGATGTTGGGAGGAGCTGGTGGAATATGGTGGGAAGGTATCACAGAGGTCTCGCTAGGTTTAAGAGCAAGATCCAACTTTTAAAAGTATTTGGAGCAGGGGTAGGCCACTTGTCCCCTTCAGTCCATGCTCCCATTCAATAAGCTCATGGCTGACATGGTTACTTGGTATTCCTGCCTATACTCAATAACCTTTCCAAACACTCCCATGCCTAGCAGGGATCTATCTACACTGCCTTTAAAAAAAATTCAAAGACTCGATACCCATCGCCCTTTGAGGAAGTGTTCCAAAAACTGAAGAGCATTTCAATTTTGTTTCGTTTCTGGGTAGTACAGGTAGCTAGACTGAGAAGCTGCTGTTGGTTACGGATGGAGGGATCACACATTGGACAGTAGTTGCCGTGATGCTTTGAATTCTGGTGTTGTATGAATCCCAGGTCGAGAGGGGCTGTTTGATGGTGCGGGGAATGGACAGTGTCGGTGAAAGTGCTCCTGCTCCTTTTGACCCACAAGCATTGCCTAAAAGACAGTCACTTGTTCCACCTGTTCTCTCTTTGCTTTAGCTGCCACATTACCAGCACCGAGCAGTTGAAAGACCTGAAAATGTTTTACTTCTGGACTTGCATCTGGATCCTAAACAAAGCCTCACACCTAATATACGTTGTCTGACCTAAAATGTCACCTCTTCTTTACACTGATAAAACCTTTCGTTCTCTCAGGGCAGTGACTTGAAAGAAAATTGGGGATTTACATATACATATTAATCAATTAAACCTTCAAACGGATTAAAGATTTAACAGCATCTTAGGTTTATTTAATACATCCTCATCAATTGTGTGACCCTTGAATCTTTTACTTATAAATTCTGTGTCTGATGCCACCTCTCTCACTAACACCCGAAGAAGGAGTGAGTCTCCAAAACCTTGTGTTCTCAAATCAGCCTGTTGGACTATAACCTGGTGTCGTGTGATTTCTGACCTGCATCTGGAGAGCATGCTCATTGTCTGCCCTCTGACATCTCCCGTTTAAAAACTACAGGAGGGTGGGTTAGGATCCATTTCTTACTCAGACCGTTCACCTATCTGCCCCATCCAACCCGGTGTGGGTTTGAGAGTTAAAATGATCACTCAGTGTCCGGATTGAACACCAGTGTTAGGTACACCTTCCTTTACTGTGGGTAAATGTGTTTTAACCCAGCATTATTTAGGCACCAGGTGTGATCTTTCTCTGCTCATTTCATGCACTAGCAATTCTTGGTCCTCGAAAGAGATTGCCAATTTAAACAGAATAGAAAGTAATTTTATGCAGTAGCCCAGTTCCCAGTGGATGCAGGATTGAGTCTGTCCCAGTTCATTTCAGCTTGAGCACTCTAACCAACACTAAATGAATGTACTCAGCCCAGAGGGCAGGGCTGATTGAGTCAGTGTTCAAGAGAAATGTGCTATGCACTGTACCTCCCTGTTCGGCATCTTTCTAAAGAATATGTTTGCAGTGCAATGGTGTCTGTGTTTGATGCATCGTATTCTCCAATCTGTGAATCCTGGCTCTCAGTTATAGAAACTCTATAAAACAATCCCATTGGAACATGGTTCTCACAACACTCGGTATGATGTCCCCAGCTTAATAGGAAGTACTTACTTGCCATTGGCTCTGCTATTCTGTCAGACCAGAGGCTATCTGAACTGTCTTTCTGAACTCCAGGACACAAAGGAAACACCCAAGCCTTTGGAGACAGTGCAGACCAGAGGCATACAACAGGATACTTGGCATTGGAGTTCAAAGCGAAGACACTGGGTTTTCAGTTTGGACAGGATGTGTCTGAGGTGATCTTACTGGAGGTGTACAAGACAGCAAACATACCAACACAACAAGGGTCTGAGGAAGGGTCACCGGACCCGAAACATTAACTCTGTTTTCTCCTTCACAGATGCTGCCAGACCTGCTGAGCTTTTCCAGCAACTTTGTTTTTGTTCCTGATTTACAGCATCCGCAGTTCTTTTGGTTTTTATTTAGCAAACATACCAAACCTGGAGAATTATTATCAGTTAAATCAAGAGATTTAGAGCAAAGGGACCACAGCGTCAAATTGGGAAAAAACAAAGTTTGGAATGATACCTGGCAGCTCTTCACATGAGGCATGACTAACACTTAGAGCAACACATAGGAACAGAAGTAGGACATTCAGCCCCTCAGCACTGTTCCTCCATTCAGTGAGATCATGGCTAATCTGTGGCCTAACTCCATATTCCTGCCTTTGGTCCATATCCCCTAATGCTTAACAAAAATTTCTGTATCTCAGATTTCAAGTTAACTGCTGATCCAGCATCCACTGCCATTTGTCGAAGAGAGTTCCAAGCATCTCCCACCCTTTGTGTGTAGAAATACTTCTTAACACCTCCCCTGAATTTTCTGGACCTAAATCTCAGACTGCGTCCCCAGTTTGAGAATCCTCAACCATTGAAAATAGTTTATCTACCCTGACTTTTCTTGTCAATATATTGAAGACTTTGATCAAATCACCCCTTAACCTTCTAAATTCTAGATAAAACAGGCCTAATTTGTATAATCTATCTTCATAATTTAACCCCTGAAGTCCAGATACCATTCTTGTAAACCTACGTTATACTCGCTTCATGGCTAACATATCCTTCCTACGCTGTGCCAGATCTGCTCACAGTTCTCCAAGTGGGGTCTAACCAGGGTTTTGTGTAACATCTGCATCCTTGTACTCCAGCCCTCTAGATATAAAGGCTAGCATTCCATTAGCTTCCTTGATTATTTTCTGCATCTCATTGTGACATTTAAAGATTTATGCACCTCAATCCCCAAGTCTCTTAAATAAACTTTGTTAATTAAAAACTGAGCATCCAAGAATCCCTTAAAAACAGTTGCTTGGTGCAGTGAGGAGAACCTCAGGTTTATTGAATGGACCAAGCTGGTTGGAATATCCTTCATCTGTACTTATCTGATGATAAATGTGGAGGTTTTCCATCCCCAATAGCTGACATTGTTTACAGACACCAGGAGGACAAGAATAGGCCACTCATCTCCGAGAACCTCTGTTGCCTCTCAACTAGATCGTAGCTGAAATGAAAGCAGAGTGCTGTGGGAATGGAAACAAGAAAGTGCTGGGGAAACACAGCAGATCTGGCAGCAACTGTGGAGACAGAAACAGAGTTAATGCTTCGAAACAGAAAAACAAAACCTCTTTAGGTTTTTCTTCTTTGAATTGGCCTCATTGAGGTTGTCACTAAGCTGTGATGACTACCTACTGCATGCCAACAGACAGCTCTCCCACTGGTTCCCAGTCCTGCTTCTATAACAAATGGCTCAGAGATGTGAAGGAGCTGGGAAACTGATTTCCTGGCTTCTGAAGAAGTTCAGAACGTTCAAACAAAGTCATTTTGGACTCGAAAATGCTAATTCTGTTTCTCTGTTTTGCTGCCAGACCGTTGGGATCTCTCCAGCATTTTTTGTTTAAATCACGGCCGATCTGTATCTCAACTCCAAAATATCTGCCATCACTCCACATCCCTCAATCTCTCTCACCTCACACAAGTCTATCAGTCACAGGATTTGAATTTCGATTGAACTCAGTAACCACAACCATTTTGGGGCTGGAGTTTCAGATGTCTCTTGCTCTTTACACGGGCACATGTTTGTTTCCTTTTCTGAAAACAGAGACTAGATAAGCTCTTTCTGGTCCGGAATTGGCTTGGAGATTGCAGGAATAAATGCAGGCAAACATAATTGAAAAGGTTGTGAAACTCGATCAATGCTGGCTGCCACAATAGTGGGAATTGCCAAAGTGGGATTCAGTGGTGAACTCGGTTGGAGAAAAGTTCAGGAGATGAATAATACTTTATAGGTATTTTCTAACCAACCCGTTCAGAGATAGTATTGCACACGTCTGAACAGGTCTCCTGGTCCAGAGGCAGGAATGCTACCACCGTGCTACAAGAGCCCTGTGTATGAATACAATGACAGAGAAGAAGAACTAATTCTAAGAAGCCAGTATGGGTCAGAATAATGAAGTAAAGAAACAGGCTGTAACAATTTGTAGCCACAAAATTACATGTACAGTATTAGAAACAGCATTACGTCTCAGCATCACAATTATATGGCAGATTCCTTTTGTATCAGTTTTAGCACACCAGCTATTCCCTTTTGTCGCTTTAAATTTAGGTACAAAGTGATTTTTGAAAAAAATCATAATTGGGATCTGGGCGTTCTTGGCTGGGCCAGTATTATTGCCCGCCCCTAGTTGCCCTTGCAAAGGTGGCGGTGAGTTACCTTCTTGAGCCGCTGCTGCCCATTTGGTGTAGGGACACCCATAGTGCCCTTAGGAAGGGACCTCCAGGATTTTGACCCAGCGACAGTGAAGGAATGGCGATATTTCGAAGTCAGGATGGTGAGTGGCTCGGAGGGGAGCTTGCAGGGGGTGGTGTTCCCATGTGTCAGCTGCCGTTGTCCTTCTAGATGGAAGTGGCCATGGGTTTGGAAGGTGCTGTCTGAGGAGCCTTAGTGAATTTCTTACAGGTGGTAAACACTGCAGGTTTTTTTTTCCTTTATTCATTAACAGGATGAGGGCGTCACTGGCTAGGCAGCATTTATTGCCCATCCCTAATTGACCAGAGTCAACCACACTGCTGTGGCTCTGAAGTCACATGTAGGCCAGACCAGGTAAGGATGGCAGTTTCCTTCCCTAAAGGCCATTAGTGAACCAGATGGGTTTTTCCGACAATTGGCAATGGATTCATGGTCATTGTTAGGCTCTTAATTCCAGATTTTTTATGTAATTCAAACTCCACCATCTGCCCATGGCGTGATTCGAACCCGAGTCCCCAGAATGTTATTTGGGTCTCTGGATTAACAGTCCAGCGATAATACCACTAGGCCATTGCCTCCCCTGCTACTAAGCGAAGATTGCAAAATTAAATTAAGAAATGATATTTTAGTAAATCAAACATTTTGTTCCATCAAATAAGCATTTCCCCAATGCATTTGTGGAAGTGCGGGAGAGCAGAATGTAATCTGCATACGCAAGAAATCACAGGCACTGCACCACAGCTGCGTTATCACGCCTGAGGTGGCCTGCTACTGCTTTTTCATGAGGCTGAAAGCTTTCAGAGTCTCAACCGGTCAGAGCCGTAGACCAAGAGAAGAGGCAAACTGAAAAGTGAAATGGAGAATAGATGTCAGCTGTATCTTCAAGACTGAGATGTCTTCAGTGCAGATTTCTGGATAAATGCGGAGGGTTTGATAAAACCTTCAGCAAGAAGGTTCAACTGTGACAAGCTTGTGAAAGGCGGTGACTGATGCAGGAGCAAGACAAGGCACTTGGCTCATTGGATTGATTAAGGCTGCGAGAAAATAGAAGACTGTCAAGATTGCTTGCAAAGACATCAATGGGAAATAGAATTTAATCAGAGGCATTCTCCAATACCAGGGAGAAAATCATGACCCTGGAAGGAAAGTAAATGGAAACAGGAAGACTTGCATTTATATTTCATTAACGCTGAACACCTCGAAGCAGCCAGTGAGTTACTTTCTGCAGCCTACCCACTATTGGAATGTAGGAACTGGAACAATTAATATGTGCACAGAAAGCTCCCACAAACAGCAATCTGATAATGATCAAGAAATCTGCGTTTCTTAAAATGTTGCTTGAGGTACAAGAATTGTAACTCCCCTGTTTTTCTTTCAAATGATTCCATGATATCTTTTGCATCTTTTAGAGAGTAAAAGCTCGGCCAGAGGTAGAGTATGTAAATCGTAAGAAAGGTGGACCTTGGAGGCTTCTTAATTGAGGAATATTGACAGCCTGGTGTTCAAGAAATATAGGATGGCAAAATGATGTGCTCTTTATCTGGAGCTAGACTAGCCTTTAATGAGGAAAGGACAGAAGGAATACAGAGTCACAGAGTCATACAGCATGGAAACAGACCCTTATGCCAACTCGTCCATGCTGACCAGATTTCCCAGACTAAACTAGTCCCATTTGCCTGCATTTAGCTCATATCCCTCTAAACCTTTCCTATTCATGTACTTGACCAATTGTCTTTTAAATGTTGTAATTGTACCAGCCTCGACTACTTCCTGTGGCAGTTCGTTCCATACATGCACCATCCTCTGTGTGAAAAAGTTGCCCCTCAGGTCCATTATAAATCTTTCCCCTCTCAACTTAAACCCATGCCCTCTAGTTTTGGACTCCCCTACACTTGGAAAAAGACCTTGGCTGTTCACCCAATCCATGCCCCTCATGATTTTATAAACCTCCATAAGGCCATCCCTCATCCAACACTCCAGGGGAAAAGGTCCCAGCCTATTCAGCCTCTCCCTATAGCTCAAACCCTCCAACCCTCGCAACATCTTTGTAAATCTTTTATGCATCCTTTCCAATGTAATAAAATTGCACAAAATGAAAAGATACTGGTTGTGGGATAGTTTTCTATAGTACAATTAGAGATGAGTTTCCAGTCCTTAGGAATAGAGAATTAAACAATAGTGTTGTTGTCCCAAAAGCCGGTTTCCTGGCTCTGTCCTGCCATATTCTGTGGAAGTGGGATGGGGGAAGCAGTAGCATAGCTATCTATGTGCAGTGGGTTGCTATCGCAGTTCATCAATGATCTAGGTGATGCCAAATAAAGAAATCCTCCTCTTTCACACAATGGTGGGGACCAGCTTTCTGGTGGCAGGCCAGGAGTGACATGCAGTTCCCCAATTAAATCAGGCACAGGCCTTTGCTGTGGAGGGGTCCTCTCCCTCCCTGCCACCTACTCCCATCCTACAGCTCCAGTAAGACGTGGCTCTCAAGTCCAAATCCATATTCTCTAATACCTGTATTGAACGAACAGCTTGTGAAATAGGATGCAGGGTTAGCCCATTCAGCTCTTCAAGCCTGCTCTTCCATTCAATAAGATTGTGGCTGGTCAGATTATGAACTCAACTCCACATTCTTGCTGAACCCCTGAAACCCATTGACTCCATTTCCTTTTCCATCTCACGTTTAAAAATCCTATTGTTGAAAACAGAGATATTTTGTAAAAGCTTTTCATCTGGCATTCATCAAGACAATTTGCAAGAATACTGTTTTAAAGGGAAACCAATAATCATACTGTACATGATTTAAATTTGCAAGTTAAGTTTAAAGTACAAACAAAACTTGGCAGTTAATTGTCAGTCATTAATAACTGGTGCATTTTCCATAAAAAGCCTTTAACAATGAGAAATTGCTTTCCAATTAATCAGCACTCTTTTCTCATACGGTATTCTCCTTAAATTTAAACTAAACCCTTTAATAGATATTCTTCCCAGCTGTTCCGAATAGTGCAAGAAGCAAAATACCAACAAAGTGTGTTTTTTTTTCAGCAATACTCAAGTACTGTCCTACAAAATGACCAGTTCAAAATTCCTACTGACTCAGCATTCACAGCCTTTTCAGGAAGCAAGCCCCATGATATCCAGCTACTCCTTTGTTTGTGATGACATCCTAATTCCTCTTTGAAAGAGCCTAACTCTAATTTTGTTCTGCCTGTCACTTTTTAATAAACAAACATTGTTCATGTGGTGGCTGCACTTTTTCAGATATACCTCTGTTAGTATTCCCTCGCTGAGAGAGTGTTTAGTTTGGGATCAGAGTGCGTCAGAGCACAAATAGCATTTTTATCTTCTTTTCAAAAGGAAAGTACTACTTACCATGTAACACCTGACAGATTCAGTTATGAGCATTTCTACCTTCAAGCAAAACTCTGATTTGGTTGTTAATGAGCTGTGAGAATACCTCAACTTTATCTTTCAATCCCACCTGCCCCTCTTGTACGTTCCATCTGTCTGCCCTTTCAGCCTACATTCTGAGAGATCACACCAGTGTCTATTTTAATTAACCTGCTGTTTCAGGTTTGCTGAAAAGAAGAGAAATAAAATATTAATTTTCAGCCTTTGTTACATTCAAGACTTCAGCAATGATTAAGCAAAAGGCTTGACAACCCGGACACTTTGACAGAGGCTGTATGTCTGATCATCTCAAATATCCCAGGAGTGAAAACCGTGTGGTTTGCACCTGGTATTTGGGTGCTGTGAGTAAGTTTTAGATCTCCGACACTTCACCTGTGCTGTGACACAGATGGGTCATGTCAGATGCTACATTGGAGAGGGCATTATCCTGTGTGTAGTGACCATGCCTGCTGCTGGAAGTGTGCAGATCAAGTATGCAATCGACATTGCAAAGTTAATTTGATGTCAGCGGTACCATTTGGAGCTCAGTGTTTCCAGCTAACACCCTCGTAACCTCACACAGCTGAACACACATTTAGCAGCAGGAAGGGTTCCCACCAGTGCTATTTAAAGGAATCATCAGCTGCAGGTAAGTTAGTTGCTGGCTGGTTTCTGCTTTCTCCCTCTTCTGTTGCTTTAGTTGCCGGTGTGTTTGGTGCTTTCTACAATTGAACGTTGGAAAATTCTGTAGGGAAATGCAGTGGAATGGTCTGAGGTATGTCACACATTTTTGGAAGCACAGACCAAGTGGGCCAAATGGCCTTCCTCTCTGCTGTAACGTTTCTAGTGATTCTGAGAGTGGTTTGGCAGGTGCTGAACGACTTTGTCCTGACTTCAAATTTTGTGAACAGCCCTGCTGCTCCCAGACACAGGGCTTTTTCCCATGCAGTGATCTGGGGAATGCAGAGGCCACAAACAGCAAGACAAACTGCTGGAAGAGGAGGTGGGAGTGCTGGCCGTGGTGTAATTCTTCAGGGAGCATGTTCTCACTCAAATCGGTCTCTGTTGCAGCCACAACTATAGCCTCAAAGCAGGGCAAGGACTGCATCTCCCATGGCTGTGAAGGAGACTATAGTATTGAGCTCGGTGTTGGAAATATTATGAAACGTTTCAGTTTGTCATTCATTTGGAAAAGCTAAGTTACAGATGCTCTAGCCACTGAAGGCTAGCTACATTTCATTCCCTTGCTGGAGACAAACAAATTCACTGGGATTTTCCCATCCCTAACCTATACTAGAAGTATAGCTCTGCACCATACTGGAACCACAACCCACATCTTCACTGTTGCTGGGTCAAAATTCTGCAACTCACATCTTGTGGCTGGTCCCTATAATCTCTGTGGACTGTAATGGTTCAAGAAGATGGCTCACTGCCACCTTTACCAGGAGGAATTAAAAATGGACCATAAATGCACATCCCCACAAACAAATTGTAAAAAGGATTCGACATTCCTTGACATCCATCCCTTACACAGCCATGGACAGGCAATCAGTCTGGTCACTGCCTTCTCCTGGCAGCACCCATGTTGCTTTTATTGTGGCAATCTAGCCTGCCATTTGAACCACAGCAGACTGCTTGCTGATGTGATCGACGATTCCAGCACACACTATATGTACAGTGGTCACATGAAATCAAATACAGCATGCCAGTGATGCATCAGAGCAATGCTTCCACTGCCTGTTATGTTCTGGAGGTGCCCTGCAGAATTGGCAGGGCAGGTGTCAAGATGAGCTGGGATCCTCGGCATGCTCGGCCAACCTCACAATCACAAGATAAAAACTGAAAGAACTGCGGATGCTGTAAATCAGGAACAAAAACAAAGTTGCTGGATAAACTCAGCAGGTCTGGCAGCATCTGTTGAGGAAAAAACAGAATTAACGTTTCGGGTCCAGTGACCCTAGTCAATATAAACTGATGTTTTCCCAGCCACCATCAGTTCTGAAGAAGGGCCACCGGACCTGAAACGTTAACTCAGTTTTTTCCTCAACAGATGCTGCCAGACCTGCTGAGCTTTTCCAGCAACTTTGTTTTTGTTCATAATCACAAGAGACAGCTTTTGCCCTCCGTAACAAAGAACAAATTATTTGAAACAGCAGTTAGAATGCTGATTTTAAACAAAAGTGGGTTAATCATATATCGCAATTTTCTCTTGGTATTCAGAGAATCCTGAATGTATTGCCCAGTATATCTGAGTATCTCAAACATTGAGGCTCCCGAATTACAGATAGCTAACTCAGAGAGAGATGCAGTTGTGATGAACAATCAAAGCATTAAGTTTCTTTCTCCACAAATGCAGCCAGACCTGCTGAGTTTCTGTAGTGCATTGCGTTTTTGTTTCAGATCTCCAGCATCCACAGTTCTTTCTTTTATCAAAGAGAGATGATGCTGTATACAGGTTGTATGCACAGTCGATACTGGAGCTGAAACCCAAGGCCATCTTCATCGCAATGCCAGAGCTGATAGCTTGTAAAAATTGAAGCATTATCGTGGAAATAAGGGCTCAGTACAAGTTAAGAGCCTTCCGCTATTGAGAGATTGCTGAGATGTTGCACTCCCTGGTCAGTATAGATAGGAAGTGCTTCATTGTCCAGTGCTGCTATTTGTCACTCTATGATAAGGGCCCTGGTTTAATAGGATGCATATTCTTACTTCTAATACAGAAAGTTGGGGTTCAGGTCCCATTTTTGTCTGGAGTGCAGTCTGCCAGTGCTGCAGTGGGGAGTGTTATTTTTGATTTAGATATTACATGGCATTCCCGTCTGCCCTCCCTAGTGGACGTAAAATATCCTAAAGACTTTGACAATAAAGTGGCATTCTCCCAGTCTGTAATCCTCCCAACCATGCAAACTAAAACTGATTTGCCCCTTTATCTCATAGCTGCTAATGAGATCTTGCTGTACACAGATTGGCTACCCCATGTTTCCCTATATTATGATGAAGTGTACACAAGAAAAGTACTTTATTAGTTGTGAAGCACTTCAGGACATGAGGTGATCTCCGTGAAACCGGGAGGATTCCTAAGGGGCTTGACAGGGTAAATGCTGAGAAGATGTTTCCCCTCTTGGGTGAGTCTGGGACCTGAGGGTATAACTTCAGAATTAAGGGGTGCAATTTAATACTGAGATGAAGCAGAATGCCTTCTCTCAGATGATTGTGAGTTTTTCAAATTCCTTGCCACTGAGAGCTGTAAGGGTGTGCATGAAAGACTGAGATAGGTGGATTCTTGATCATTCAGGGTGTCAAGGGTTACGGGGAAAACACAGGAAAGTGGATGTGAGAATGTTGAATCAGCCAAGATCCTATTGAATGGCATATCAAGCTCAAAGAGCTGAATGGCCTACTCCTGTTCCTACTTCAAATGGTCTTATGGGAGAGGTCTGGGAGGTGCTATATACGTGCAAATTCTCGCTTCTGCAGGTTCAAAGAATGATCTAAAGATAACTCCCAATTTCTTGATGTTGGAAGGAGGGTTGAGATTTTTATTTGAAATAAAAACAAGATTTGTACCAATTTGCATGAGGTAGCACCAATGCTTTACTCCCAATATGCAAATTTAAGTTTGGGGACCAGGAAAACATTTTGCATTTGTAATTCAATAGTGTGACTACCATCAGCTAAATTTCAAGTGATTTGAGATTTCAAAGATCTTCTTGTCTGCATTCTCAAAATGCTTATCCATAGCTTATTAAAGATATGGGTTGGTTGGAACCAGGGGCATAAACATTGCTAGAAAATTCTAATATCAAAATATAGTTCTTACATATTTCTGATGGATTATTGGGAATTCCAACAATAACTAGATAACCATGTCTCTGTACTTAACAAGAAAGCAACTATTTATTACAAACAGGTTTTTTCTTAACCAGCGCAAGAAAATAAGCACAAATTGCTACCTTATGTAAGTTAATTTTTATTTCTTTTACTATAGAATCCTGACAGTGTGGAAACAGGCCAATCGGCCCAACAAGTCCACACTGACTCTCTGAAGAGCATCCCACCCAGACTCATGCCCTGCCCCCCCATCCCTGCATTTCCCATGGCTAATCCACCTAACCTACACATCCCTGGACACTATGGGCAAATTTAGCCAATCCACCTGCACATTTTTGGACTGTGGGAGGAAACCTTAGCACCTGGAGGAAAGCTGCACAGACATGGGGAGAATGTGCAAAGGCACCTGAGGGTGGAATTGAACCTGTGTCCCTGGCGCTGTGAGGCAGCAGTGCTAACCACTGAGCCACTCTACCCATATTTATTTATAAATTACCATACACATGCAAACAGACACACACATACACAGCAAAACGTAAATTTTACAGAAGGAACAAAAGAAGTCATTGTAAGACCACTTTTAGAGTACTGTGTACAATTCTGGTCGCTCTGCTATAGGAAGGATGTTATTAAACTGGAAAGGGGGCAAAAAAGATTTACAAGGATGTTACCGAGACTGGAGGGTTTGAAGCATAAGGAGAGGCTGGGTAGGCGGAGACTTTTTTCCCTGGAGCATAGGAGGCTGAGGGGTAACCTTATCAAGTTTTATAAAATCATTAGGGGCATAGATAGGGTGAATAGCTAAAGTCTTTTTCCAAGGGCAGGGGAGTCCAAAACTAGAGGGCACAGGTTTAAGGTGAGAAGGGAAAGATTTAAATGGGACCTAAGGGGCAACATTTCACAAAAAATATGGTGCGTGTATGGAAGGAGCTACCAGAGGAATTGGTAGAGGAGAGTACAATTACTACATTTAAGGGGCATTTGGACAGGTACATGGATAGGAAAGGTTTGGAGGGATATAGGCTAAACACAGGCAAGTGGGACTAGTTAAGTTTGGATTGTCATGAACGTGTGGGACCGAAGGATCTATTTCTATACTGTATGACCCTGTGAATCTATGATTCTATGCAGACACTCACCCAGGAACCAATCAAGAAGTTAAGTATAAGAGGACTTTGTAGGTACAACCTAGTAACTTTTGTTTTCAAAACTGCCAATCATCTTCCAGTGTTCTTTGGATGAAAGTAGTATATTTTCTCATTTTTAAATCCGCAGTCGAAAAAATAATAGTGTTTTTTATGTACCATAGACCAAAGTGGCAGACACTGAGATCTGAGAGTCTGGGAGAAGTAAGATGGAAAAGGCTAGTGTAAGGGACTGTTCTCATAACTGCAGATATGGTATCATAAAGATAGTGCTTATAGCTGGTACTTGTCAAGCGTTATTGCAACTACCCTAATCCACCAAACACAATCATACAAACAGCAGACGTAGGGATCAAGTGGATGGTAATTACTTGAGGTGTTTTGTTGCTGAATAAATTAAGACTGGGAGAGGACTCTGTCCAGTTATGATGACAAATGGGATTTTTCTGGCCCTGTGCAATTTCCCAATAAGCCTGTAGTCCTAATATCACTTAAATTGCTTATATTTCAGAGATGAAAATGTGGGTCCCTGCCCCCCACTTCAAATCATGACTAATTTCTCTATTGCTGTTGCTCCTGGCAGGGTTGGTGGGTCCCTGATCACTTCAGCTTTTACTGTTTCTACCTTCAGATTCCAAACTTCAGAATAACTTTGGTTTGGTTTGGCAAACTTGAATCAAAACACACACAAGTAAAAGATTTGTCAGTTCTGTTATAAACTGACGTATCTTGAAAGAAATGGTAGACATGAATCAGTCAGGTTTCAAAATGTACAGTGGTGGCTTCATGTTTCTATAACTCCTAAAGTTATGCTTTTAAAATTATAAAGAGAGACGTTGAGATTCAGAACTTTATCTTTAACCTTACAGACTAGAATGTTTCAGATCTGAGCTCATATAGACTGGGAATGTGGCTGGGATAATTGGTTTCATAGCCCCATGGCTTAAAGATTTTGATATACATGATAGCATATAAATTTTGTTTTATAGAATCCCTACAGTGTGGAAACAGACCATTCGGCCCAACAAGTCCACACTGCCCCTCCAAAGAGCATCCCATCCAGATCCATTCCCCTACCCCAGATTTCCCCATGTTTTACCCACCTAACCTAAACATCCCTGGGCACTATGGGCAATTTCCACCTACCCTGCACATCTTTGGAGTGTGGGAGGAGCCCATCCACCTACCCTGCACATCTTTGGACTGTGGGAGGAAATTGGAACACCCGGAGCAAACCCACGCAGACACGGGGAGAATGTGCAAACTCCACACAGACAGTTGCCTGAAGGTGGAATTGAACCTGGGTCCCTGGTGCTGTGAGGCAGCAGTGCTAACCACTGAGCCTATAAATTCTGCTCCACCCCCCACCAATAAAAAATACCCTAATAGTACTCACACCACAGACAAATTTCTATCACTGCTATTTGTATAGGCTTATTTTAACTTGCCTTCCACTCCCAATCTGGAAAATCTGATAGCCTCTTCCTGGAAATTTCATGCATTTGAGCTTAAATGTTCTCAGTTTCAGATAACCTCTTCAGGGTTTTATCCAAACAGTCCTGGTCTGGAACTACTTACTGCACTCCTCAATCAAAAATAATCTGTTTTAATCTTCTCCCTTTCTTGGGAGCACTGTTTTGCACAACCATTTTCATACAAGACTGAAGCAGAACTGCACCAACTGAGAGTAAACTAAACCTTGTTTTTTTTTTTATCCAGCTATGGATATCTCCCCAAGTTTAAAAATACAAGTCTAGAAACTTTCATCATGAAAATTAAGGTACAAATTTGTATACCTTGCTCAGCTGTTAACTCTCCTAATGTAAACAACATTCCAATAGTGCTGGAGGCTTCCTCTTTCAAAGTGTTTTACAGTTTGAACAAAAAAAATCACCTTAATGATAGAAACACTTGTAAGTAAATCATTAAACTCCCCCAGACATACAGAAAAAATCCATAAATGACTAATTCGAAATTCAAAGATCCAAACTTAAGAATAAATAATATTAAAATATACATAAACCACGCACACTACGTCATTCCAGCCTGAGTGAACTTCATTGCTTGCATAGTTGTTCAGCAAACACAATGTTAAGGAACCTTCAGACTGAGCATAAAATATTTGCTATATAGTGATCTTTGTAAATCAATTCCCTTTGCCAATTTTCATTCATAACAGTTGCATGCCTAATCTTTAGCACTGTAAAATCTAGGTTTAGTTAAATATAAAAGTAAAATTTACTTTCTTCCATTGCTTCAACAAAGCTTCTGGTCGATTACACAATATTTTTGTATTTAATTGTGGGATGGGGTCTTGCTGTCTGGGCCAGCATTTATTGCCCATCCCTAGTTGCGCTTGAGAAGGTGGGTGGTCCACATGCTGTGGGTTGGCCCACAATGCCCTTAGGGAGGGAATTCCCGGATTTTGACCCAGCGACAGTGAAGGAGCAGCAATATATTTCCAAGTCAGGATGGTGAGTAGCTTGGAGGGGAACTTGCAGGTGGTGTTGTCCCATGTATCTACTGCCCTTGTCCTCCTAGATGGAAGTGCTCGAGGGTTTGGAGGGTGCTATCTAAGGTGAATTTTTGTAGGGCATCTTGTAGATAGTACACACTGCTGCTACTGAGCATCAGTGGTGGAGGAAGTGGTTGCTTGTGTATGTAGTGCCAATCAAGTGTTCTGCCTTGTCCTGGATAGTATCAAGCTTCTTAAGTGTTAATAGAGCTGCACACATCCAGCCAAGTGGCAAATATTCTATCACACTCCTGATTTGTGCCTTGTAGATGATTTGACAGGCTTTGGGGAGTCAGCAGGTGAGAAATTTTCTGCAGTATTCCTAACCTCTGATCTGCTGTTGTAGTACTGTGTTTATGTGGTGAGTCCAGCTGAGTTTCTAGTCAATGATAACCCCCACAATGTGGATAGTGGGGTATAGTTAGATTGTCTGTTATTGGAGATGGTCATTGCCTGGCATTTGTGTGGCACAAATATTGCTTGCTACTTGTCAGCCTAAGCCTGGATATTATCCAGGTCTCATTTCATTTGAACGTGGACAGTTTCAGTACCTGAGGGTTGTGAATGGTGCTGGACATTGTGTAATCATCAGCGAACATTTCCACCTCTGACCTTAGGATGGAGGGAAGGTCGTTGATGAAGCAGCTGAAGATGGTTGAGCCTGGGACACTACCCTGAGGAATTCCTGCAGAGATGCCCTGGAGCTGAGATGACGCACCTTCATCAGCCACGACCATCTTCCTATGTGTCAGGTATGACTCCAATCCCCGGAGAGTTTGCCCCCCAATACCCATTGATTCCAGTTTAGCTATGATTCCTTGATGCCACATTCAGTCAAATGGGGCCTTGATGTCACTCTCCCCTCACCTCTGGAATTCAGCTCTTTTGTCCGTGTTTGAACCAAGGCTGTAATGAGGTCAGGAGCTGAGTGGCCCTGGCGGAACTCAAACTGGGCGTCACTGAGCAGGTTATTGCTGAGCAGGAGCAGCTTGATAGCACTGTTAGTGACACCTTCCATCACTTTACTGATGATCAAGAGTAGACTGATGGGGCGGTAATTGGCTGGGTTGGATTTTCTTGCTTTTGTGTACAGGACATACCTGGGCAATTTTCCACGTTGTTGGGTAGATACCAATGTTGTAACTGTACTGGAACAGCTTGGCTAGGGGAGAGACAAGTTCTGGAGCACAAGCCTTCAATAATATTGCCATAATGTTGTCAGGGCCCATAGCCTTTGCAGAGTTCAGTGCTTCCAACTGTTTCCTGATATCACATGGAGTGAATCAAATTTGCTGGAGACTAGTATTTGTAATTCTGAGGACCACAGGAGGAAGCCGAGATGGATCATCCACTCGGCATTTCTGGCTGAAGATTGCTGCGAATGCTTCAGCCTTATCTTTTGCTCTGATGTGCTGGGCTCTTCCATCATTGAGGATGGGGATATTTGTGGAGCCTCCTCCTCCAGTGAGTTGTTTAATTGCCCACCTCCATTCACGACTGGATGTGGCAGGACTGCAGAACTTAGATCTGATCCCTTAGTTGTGGGATCGCTTAGCTCTATCTATCACTTGCTGCTTTCGCTGTTTGGCGTGCAAGTAGTCCTGTTTGGTGGCTTCACCAGGTTGATACCTCATCTTCAGGTATGCCTGGTGCTGCTCCTGGCATGCCCTCCTGCACTCTCCATTGAACCAGGGTTGATCCCCTGGCTTGATGGTAATGGTTGAGTGGGGGATATGCCGGGCCATGAGGTTACAGATTGTGGTGGAGTACAATTCTGCTGCTGTTGATGGCCTACAGAGCCTCATGGATGCCCAGTCTTGAGTTGCCAGATCTGTTTGAAGTCTGTCCCATTTCAAATAGTGCCATACAACATGATGGAGGTTATTTCTTGATATGAAGGCTGGACTTTGTCTCCTCAAGGACTGTATGGTAGTCACTCTTACCAATACTGTCATGGACAGATGCATCTGTGGCAGGCAGAATGATAAGGATCCGGTCAAGTATGTTTTTCCCTCTTACAATTCACCAGCTTATTGAAAGTAGCACATTTCCTGGCAACCTAGTTTCACATCACCTACATCTGAACTGTACAATAGTCGTCAAATTCTTTGTGGGGTGACTATGGTTGTTATCTCATTCCCTGTAGTCCTTGAAACTAAATTAATTTGTTGCAAGCAAATATTCCCCTTTTAAATTAGATCTACTGTCGACAGTGATGCAGTTGAAGTGCGTGTCAAGTGCTTATCAAGTTAAGGCAAGTTGTAGAAGATAAAGTGAGCGATCTTTGCAGTGTATCCATCTGGTCTGAACCTATCCTGGGAGTGCTTGATGCCACCTGTTCAGTCCTGCAGCTTGTTCTGCCATTCACTTGGATCATTAGCGGATCTACATTTAATCTCTATTTCTGTGCTTTTGATACACATCTCTTACTCCCCTTGCCTTATTAAAAATCCATTAACCTCTATCTTGAAAATTTCAATCGAGACAGTGCACACTATTGTTGATCTTGAACCGAGTTTTCATCCCAGTATTCTCTCCTTCTCTTTCTTCCATCTCCGGAACACTGCCCTGCCTCAGTGCATTAGTTTCTGGAACCCTCAACCATGCCATTGACTTATAGAGTCATACAGTACAGAGGAGGTCCATGGGCCCATTGGCTCTGCGCTGATCTATTTATGCTGATCCCATTTTCCAATCTCTGGCCCATAGTCTTGAATGTTGTGATACTTCAAGTGCTCATTCACATATTTTTTAAAGGTTATGAAATTTCACGCCTCGAGTACCCTCCCAGGTAGTGCATTCCAGATTGTCACTACTCTCTCGATGAAAATATTTTCCTTAAATCCCCTCTAAACTTTTTGCCATTCACTTTAAAATGATGCCCCCCCCCCCATTGACTCTTCAACTAAGCGGAACAGCTGCTTCCCATCCACCTCGTCCATGCCACTCATAGCCTTATCCACTTCTATTAGGTCGCCACTAAGTTTTCTCTGCTCCGAAGAAAACAACCCGAGCTTATCCACTGACAACAAGGTGCAGGGCTGGATGAACACAGCAGGCCAAGCAGCATC
>NC_063333.1:143449841-143463506 GCF_021869965.1 Rhincodon typus | reverse complement strand
AGCTCCTCTGTCTCTCTGATGGCTGCATACCGACTGGGAGTTTCAGGGATATTGCAGAGACTGCAATACTCCAACGACTTTCTATCCAATGGCAATGTGAATCAAATGGGCTACGAATCCAGGCCAGAATGCTGATTAGCTAGCCTCTGGACCCCCAACTCCATTCCATTCTGGAACTAAACATGCAGTTTAAAGCATAACCATTTATAAAACTTTACATTCCTAAAAGCTCCCTGTGAGACCAACAGCCCACCCACTGCCAACTGCACTGTGAATAACTGCAACTGTTGTTACTGAAATAATTCTGTGAAGGCTGTTATCCCGTCATTAAGTCACCTCATTTACACGTGCATAGAACAAGACTCTGACCCAACAGAACTCCCGACAGTCCTGTTTATATCTGTCAGCCAGGGCTCCCTGATTGGACCAGGTTAACAGCCCCAATCAGGAAACTCATATTCGATGAGATCCACCTGGTTGACATTGCTCCAATCACTACAGTTACCATTGTGTACAAATGTAAATGTCATGGACCTTATCAGCACCTTATTTCTAAGAAATCAACCTGAGCCCATCTGTCCCTATAACAACCTAAATATCCAGGATTCAGAACTCAGAATAGATCACATGACTACTTCACAACTCCATTTTACATTAAACTAAGGAAACAGTCCCAAATTCTAACAGTGTTATAGACGTTTGTATTCTTAACACAGTTGTTGAGAGCATTAATATGCAATAATAATATAATAACATCTCCTGATATTTCAAATTAATTTTTTTGCCTTAAAATTATTCACTATATTTTTTTGATGCTGGCTTGAAGCCTACATTGTGTCTGCCTGTTTGTGGACATTCTGCTATTAATCAGGTATTTGATTTTCAAGTTGAGGTGAGCTCAGGCTTATCCCATGTGTTTCTAATCAAACGCAGATGGAAAATAAATCTTGAGCCAATCAAGCAGTAATCTGATGCCAGATTTGATCGATTATTAGGGGTTACTCAAACTACAGTATCACAAAATGTTGAAAATATGACATTGACTAGTGGGACACTATTTATATAAGAGGCTTATAAGATGCTAAAGGGGATTTAAAAAGTAGATGTAGAGAGGAAATTTCCTCTTGTGGGACAATCTAGAATGAGAGGTCATAGTTTTAAGATAAGGGGTGACAGATTTAAAACAGAGATAAAGAGAAATTACTTATCTCAAAGGGTCAGGAATCTGTGGAATTTCCCTGGAGCGTAGGAAGTTGAAGGGTGACTTTATTGAGGTTTAGAAAATCATGAGGTGAATATCAAGGATCTTTTCCCTAGGGTGGGGCAGTTCAAAACTAGGGGGCATATTTTTAAGGTGAGAGGAGGAAGAATTAAAAAGGGCATGAGGGGCAACTTTTTAACACAGAAAGTGGTTCATGTGTGGAATGAACTGCCAGAGAAAGTGGAGGATGCAGGTACAGTTACAACATTTAAAAGACATTTGGATATGTTCACAAATAGGAAAGGTTTGGAGGAATGTGGGCCAAATGCAGACAGGTGGGACTAGTTTAGTTTGGGAACATGGTCAGCATGGACTGGTTGGACCGAAGGGTCTGTTTCCATGCTGTGTGACTCTATGTCTCTTTGACTAGCCCAGAGTGTAGTAGATGCTGGGACATTGAGGAAATTTAAGGAGGAGACGGACAGGTTTTTAATTAGCGATGGGTTAAAGGGTTATGGGGAGCAGGTAGGAAAGTGTGTGAGGCTGAGATGAGATCAGCCATGATCCTATTAAATAGTGGAGCAGGATTCAGGGGCTGAATAGCCTACTCCTGCTCCTAGTTCTTATATTCTATCACACTGAAATAGGTAATAAATTATAATGTAAAACAAAGAACTCAGAAGAGTCTCTGCACTGAGAATGTTAGCTCTGCTTTCTTCTGATAGGTACTGCTAGACCTGCTGAGTCTCGCCAGCAGTTTCTGTAGGCTCTTTATTATATGTTTGTCAATCTATTGACCATTGTTGTAAACCCCGTGTGGTTCACTCATATCCTATACCAAGGGAAATCTGCCATCTTTATCTGGTCTGGTCTACGTATGACTTGAGATCCACAGCAATGTGGTTGACTCTTAACTCCCCTCTGAAATGGCCCTAACAAACCACTCAGATCAAGGGGCAGTTAGGGATGGGCAATAAAAGGTGGCTTTGTCAGCGACACCCAGATCCAAGAATAGGGAAAAGAAAGGGGCGACACGGTGGCTCGGAGGTAGTGCTACTGCCTCACAGGGGCGAAACATAGCTTCCAGGTGATGCAGCACTTTACCTGCACTTCCCGCAATCTAGTCTACTGCATTCGCTGCTCACAATGTCGTCTCCTCTACATCACGGAAACACGACTCAGCGCCAGGAACCCGGATTCAATTCTACCCTCGGGCGACTGTCTATCTAGAGTTTGCACATTCTCCCCGTGCCTGCGTGGGTTTCCTCTGGGTGCTCCGGTTTCTTCTCGCAGTCCAAAGATGTGCAGGTTAGGGTGGATTAGCCATGCTAAATTGCCTGTAGTGCCCAGGGATTGCAGGTTGGGTGGATTAGACATGGGGAATACAGGCCCACAGGCATAGTGGGGTGTTCAGTCCGGGTGGGATGCTCTTTGAAGGTGTGGGCTCGATGGGCCGAACGGCCTGCTTCGGCACTGTAGGGATTGTATGGTTCTAAAGTTGGCATAGGGAAGTTTCTACAGGTAATTTCAGTTAGTGGATTGTGTAGTTTTGAAAAATTGTGCCTACATTGAGTCACAGAGCTTTTCCAAAGGGGCTTGGGTCCTTTGGTCTGTCATGTCTGTGCTAGTCATCAGACATCCATCTATTCTAATCCCATTTTCCACCAGTTGGCCCACAGCCTTGAATACGGTGGCCTTTCAGGTTTTCATCCATAAAGTTTTTAAATGTCTTGTCAATGTTCGGTTTTCACCTCTATCACCCTTTTAGTCAGTGAGTTACAGATATCCATCACTTTCCGGATGAAACAAAAATCCTCAAATCTCCTCAAAACCTCCTGCTCCTTATCATTAAACTGTGCCCTCTGGTTATTGACCCCTCTACTGACGGGAAAGATTCTCACCATCTAGCCTGTCTATGCCCCTCAATCATACACCTCAATCAGGTCCCCCCTCAGCCTTCTCTGCTCTGAGGAAAACAGCCTCAGCCTATCTAGTCTCTCTTCATAGCTAAATCACTCCAGGCCTGGTAACATCCTACTGAATCTGTTCTGCACCCTCTTTGCAGTTGCATTCTTCCCGTGATGTGGATTGCTTTTTCAATGTGTTTTACGAAATAACTGAGAGAAAAAAAAAGTTAAATCTTTGGCCTTTGTCACATTTATCTTATTTTGAGGTTTTTACCTGGCGTGCAGACTTGACAGATTTCATCTTGAGACCTAACCTGTAGGGGAAGGAATCAGAAAGTGGAACAGTGAGCTGCTTTATGACAGGAACCAGCTTGAACAGACAAACAAGTGGCAATGAATTCAAATAATGCGAGAATTGAGAAAAATATTTTCCTGTTTTTGGTTTGAATGGATTTGCTTCTTAATGTCATTCCTCTCAATTGAGCATTGTCTAATTCAATTTACTTGCTTCCTTTTAACGTGCAACAAATTGTCGTTTTGCTGTGCTTTTTTACAAAACCGTCTGACTATCCAATTTATTAATGCAAAGAATTAATTTTACTATGCTGATCTGCATATTCATTATCAAGGATTAAAACAATGATTAAAATGGTGCTGTACAATGAAAAATGAAGTTCATTTATAGTTTACTACACTTTAACAATGACACCAGGACAACATTATTAACAGTGACATTATGTTTCAAAATTTTAATCAACAGTGAGTTACAAACAGAACATAGTGAAATACAGCTATCATACATGGGCTTTCTTAAAAACAAACACCTAAAATTGAAGTGAAAATTGCATTGAAAACTATTTTCCTATTGATATATTGTATAAAATTGTAATTGTTTTATAAGATTAAACCTGCAACTTTAAGATTGGTTTAATATTAACATATAATTTTTGAAGTTATTCTTACCTTTTTGTCTGCGGTTCTGTGAAGTAGGAATGTCATTTTGCAAAAACAGCTTGTGTTTATAATTTTCCTCTGTCTGTTTGACATCTGCCATCTAAAACAGTACTTTCCAAACATTTTCCCGCTGTCACTCCATTTCAAAGCTTGAAAAGTATCACAAGCCTGTGGTGAAAGCTGAGAAGGGGGCTGTGGGTGGCAGGGTGAGGACAAATGACCCTGAGAGAGAAAAGGGAGAGACAGAAAAGACAGCTGAAGGTGAGGGAAAGAGGGTGGATCTCTTCAGTAGCCCTTGCTGCCTTGGCGTCCATGATCCTGAAATTTAGATTAATGACCCCACGTGGGGCTTTGTCTCCCACTTTGGGAAGTCTTGACCTAGAAGGGCAAGGGCAGCAGATACCTGGGAACACCACCCCCTGCAAGTTCCCCTTCAAGCCAACTACCATCCTGACTAGGAAATATATCACCATTCCATCACTGTCGCTGGGTCAGAATCCTGGTACTTTATCCCTAATGGCATTGTGGGTCTACCTACAGCGCATGGACTGCAGTGGTTCAAGAAGGCAGCTCACTACCACCTTCTCTAGGGGCAACTAGGGACAGTCAATAAATGCTGGCCCAGCCAGAGACAACCACACGCCATGAACAGGTAAAATAAACATCTGAGGTTCTTCACAGGCGTGAGTAAAGTGGATACTAAGCCAATAAGGAGATATTAAAATAGTCACCAAAACCTTGGTAAAGTATGTAGATTTTAAAATGATTCTTAAAGGGAAAGTGGCAATGAGGTAGAAAGAGGAAATTCCAGAGCTACGGAACAAAGCAGCTAAAAGCATGGCTTAAGGCTATTGGTGGATGATTGAAATTGGAGATACACTCGAGGTGAGCATTGGAGCAGAGATCTCAGGAGTTGTAGAGCTGTGGAAGCTTACAGAGATACCAAGGTGCAGAATGAAGATTTAAAGGTGGAGAAATGAAAGGACAGGGATGTTATTTTTCATGAGAATTAACAACTGGGAAAATAATGGAATGGATTCCAAAGAAGAAATTGGAGGGTTGCCCGTTTGAAAATCACCCAGTAAATAGCAGCCTGAGGCCATATGTGGAGATTGGTGAGGCATTGACTGAACAAAAAGTAACAGGGTCAGGAGAGGTGGAATGCTTGCTGTCCCTCAGACATCAGAGATGTTGTGAAACTCGAAAGGGTTCAAAAAATATTTATAAGGATGTTGCTGGGGTGGAGGGCTTGAGCTCTTGGGAAAGGATGAATAGTCTGGGACTACTTTTCCTAGAGCATCAGATGCTGAGGGATGACCTAATGGAGGTTTATGAAATCATGATGGGCATGGATAGGGTCAATAGCCAAGGTCTTTTCCCTAGGGTGGGGGAGTCCAAAACTAGAGAGCATAGATTAAAGGTGAGACAGGAAAGATTTAAAAGGGGCTTCAGGGGAACTTTGTCATGCAAAGGGTGGTTCGTGTATGGAATGAGCTGCCAGAGGAAGTGGTGGAGGCTGGTACAATTACAACATTTAAAAGACATCTAGATGGGTATATGAATAGGAGGGGTTTGGAGGGATATGAACCAAATGCTGGCAAATGGGACTAGATTAATTTAGGATATCTGGTCAGCATGGATGAGTTAGACCGAAAGGTCCGTTTCTGTGCTGTACTATGACTCTATGACTCTCGGCCAGCTCCTTGGCATGGATTGGAAGGCACCATTCAGTAGCTGTACAATTTCAGGAAGAATCAGATCAGAATTTGCAGCTGAGCAGAACAATGGAATGTAAAATTCAATACAGAAATACAGAATGGAAGGAAAGAACTGAGAACAAACTACAAGAGAAGCTGAAAGAGATCGAGAGATGATAATTCACTGGGCAGCAACCATGCCTGGTTATTGCAGTATGGCAGTGAACAAAACAAAACCAATATGTTAATAATTAATTATACCAAGTATGTCAATTTTAAAATTCATTCATGTGTTGAGGGCATTGCTGGCCAAGCCAGCATTTATTGCCTATTGCTAATTGCCCAGAATGCAGTTAAGAGTCAACTATTTTGCTGAGTCTGGATTCACATGGGGTAATGATGGCAAGTTTTCTTTCCTAGAGGGCATTGGTGAATCAGATGGATTTTTAACAGCAACTGACAGTGTCACATGGCTGTCTTTAGACTAGCTATTTTTCAAAAGTGAATTCAAATTTCCCCATCTTACGTGATGGGATTTGAACCCATTTCCCACAGAACCTTAGCCTAGGTCTCTGGGTTACTAGTCTACTGATAATACCACCTGGCAATGTCACCCCTATAATTCATGTGTGAAATGAACTCATTTGAACTCAAATTAACTCATTTTCTAAAAATTGCAAATAGGCATAACAGTAATAATAGAATGGAATGGTGGCATTGCTGCCTCACAGCGCCAGCAACCCAGGTTCGATTCCACTCTTGGGCGACTGTCTATGTGGAGTTTGCACATTCTCCCCGTATCTGCATGGGTTTCCTCTGGGTGCTCCTGGTTCCTCCTGCAGTCCAAAGATGTGCAGGCTAGGGTGGATTGGCCATGCTAAATTGCCCTATAGTGTTCAGGGATGAGCAGGCTGTGTGGGATGGCCATGGGAAATGCAGGGCTACAAAGATAGGGGATGTTTCTGGGTAGGATGCTCGTTGGAGGGTCAGTGTTACTTGATGGGCCAAATGGTCTGCATTCACACTGTAGGGATTCACCACGAAACCAAAAATAACACTTCGCCAGAATATGGGAAGTTTCAATACAGTTTTTTTTGATGATAATTACTTTGTCTAAAAATGTGGTTTGAATATATAGTAAAATAAATCTGTGTTAGAAACACCTTAAAAGTAATTTAGCTCTAGGCTTCATTTTGAGACCAGTAAGATATCAACCTGAGGGCAATGTAGAGCTCAATAGCAGAACACATCTTGAAGGTTGTTTTCAATGCTGATCAAAACCCAAGAAGAATCATTGAAGCTGTAAGGCCTGTGCAGGGAAAGGTCTCGCGGTGGAAATTTGGTGAGCTGTCCCAAGCAAGTAGCTAGACAGTAGCAGAGGGTGTGCAGGGTTAATGGGTTGGGGAGGCGGTTGGGGTAGTGAGAGCAAGTGAGGGGAGAGAGTGCATGAACCTCAGTGGAAGGTGTGCGCGGTAATTCAGATAGAGTGAGTGTGAGGTGGCACAGAGGAGATGGTGGCATTTCGCAAAACAGAGTGGAGAAAGTCATTGACCGTCCTCCTGTACTGCTGTGCAATCCTCCAGGTGACTGAGACCACACTGAGCCATGTGGCGAGCTCAGACCAGGCAGGATGGCTCTGCTCTCGTGGACTCCTCTGCTGCTCCTGGAGAAAAGTAATGTCCATCCTCCGCACCATCTCCCAGGGGCTCCGTGCCCCTGTCCGCAAAGTGGTGTGCCCATTTCCCTGCATTCGGGCAAATGTTACACACCACGTAGGGCACTCCAGACTGACCATGCTTAACTGTTCACTCAATGGCCTTTTCAAGATGGTGACGGCCCCAGGTATGCTGGTATGATGAATATCTCAGCTCCAGCGAATGAGAGAATCAGGCTAGCATCGGATGAGGGCGGCGCCATGGTAATGTGGTTGGTAGTTATTGAGGCAAGTTTGGGATGAGAGAGCCCAACAGAAAGAAACTCACCGCGAAACCCACTAAAAATAACACTTCGCCAGAATATGGGAAGTTTCAATCCAATTTTTTTAAATGATAATTAATTTAACTTTAATTTCAAGATTTGGGGTCATATTTTAAAGGTGAAAGGAGGAAGATTCAAAAAAGATGTGAAGGGCAATTACTTTTACATAGAGAGTGGTTTGTATGTCGAATGAACTGCCAGAGAAAGTGATGGATGCAGGTACAGTTAAAATGTTTAAACGACATTTGGATAAGTACATGAATCAGAAATGTTTGTAGGGATATGGACCAGGAGCAGGCAGGTGGGACTAATTTAGTTTGGGAACGTGGTCGGCATGGACTAGTTGGACCGAAGGGGTCTGGTTCTGTGCTGTATGGCTCCATGATGCTGCTGTGAAACTTCTTGAGATCTTTTGCTTCATTATAGGTTCTACGTAAATGCCAGTTGTTGTTGCTAACGTTGTATGACACATTGACGCGTAATGCCTCTGGATGGTTGGACTCAATTGCAAATTTCTTATTCTAGAGAATTTATGGTACTCAGATAATCCTGGAGAAAGTAACAATCCAAACAATTAGAGATACTTATAGTGCATAAACTGAGTCAAGTGGCTAGAGCATTAGCAGATTTACCCTAAAACTGTTGCCTCACAAAGGGATATGTTGCAAATTTGCGCTCAGTAAATTAAGCTGGATTGCTGTATTGTCACATATGCAACACTGTTCATAAGAAGGATTGGCTTGGGAGAATTGCTTTTTTAACGAGAAGGTCAGTTTTCTCCTCTCGCCTTATTTCGTTCTGAAGAATTTTGCAGCTGCTTAATTAATTCCTAACTGGTTTCCTGGTCAGACATTTCTAATGAAGATAAGTTTAACTCATAAAATCAGCTGTCAAGAGAAGCGTGTTAAAAATATTACCGTCCATCAAATATTCTTCAAGTTAATTTAACCATAAAATTCTTCATAAATGTTAAGGATGGACTTGAATATGTAAAAAATGTGGCACTGGGAGGGGGTAGGGATTTCTATCAACTTACTTTAAATTCTAAGATTATGGTTTCAGTGCATTGATGTGCATTTTCAAGATTCAGCACCCAGTCACACAGTTTGTTAGGTTTTATATAAATACCAGGAACAATTGTGTGCATTGCAGGCCCTTGAGCCTACTTTGCCATTCAATCTGTTCAAAGGGTGATCCGAATCCACACTCTATCCAGCAGTCTTCATTCTGAACCATCCCCATCCACCATCGTCCTCCATCGCCAGGCCAAGCTCGTCCTCAAGTCAAATAACTTGTTTTAACTCCTCTCACTTTCTTCAGATTAAAGATGTGGCTGTGGGTAACCACATGGGCCCCAGTTATTCCTGTCTCTTTGTGGGGTACGTGGAACATTCCTTGTTCCAGTCCTACTCGAGTCCCCACCCACATTTCTTTCTCCACTACATTGATGACGTCGTCAGTGCTGCTTCCCTCTCCCATCTGAAATAAAAACATATCAATTTTGCTTCCATTTTCCACCCTGCTCTCACCTTCACCTGGTCTCTATCTCTGACTCCTCCTTTTCCTTCCCCTACATCTCTGTTTCCATTTCCTGGGATAGACTGGCCACCAATATCCACTGCAAACCCATCGACTCCCACAGTTACCTTGACTATACAGCATCACACCCTGCTTCCTGTAAAGAATCCACTTCATTCTCCCAGTTCCTCCATCTCCCTTGCATTTATTCTGATAATGCCACCTTCACCAAGAGTGCCTCAGAAATGTCCACCTACTTCCTCAACCAGCACCGTGGTTGACATGACCCTTAGGCATGTCTGACCCATCTCCTGCTCTTTGGCCCTCACTCTTCCCTTCCCTCCAGTGATAGGGTCCCCCTTGTCCTCGCCTACCATCCCACCAGCATCCAAATCCAGAAGATCATCAGCTGTCATTTTCACCACCTTCTGTGGGATGCCACCACCTGACACATATTTGCCTCTCTCCCCTTATCAGTCTTCCACAGGGACCATTCTTTCTGGGACACCCTGGTCCACCCCTCCTTCACTCTCAAGACTTCCCCACAGCCTCACGGCACCTTCCCCTACAATCGCAGAAGGTGTAACACCTGCCTGTTTACCTCCTCACCATCTAAGGCCCCAGAGACACACCTTCCAGGTGAAGCAGCAATTTCTCTACACCTCACTCAGTCTAGTTTACTTTATGATGCTGCTCACACTGTGGTCTCCTCTATGCTGGGGAGATGAGCCGCTGACTGGGCAACTGCATTGCTGAACATAAACATTCTGTCTGTAAAAATGACCCTGAGCTTCTGGTTACCCACCACTTCAACTGACCACTGTGTTCCCTGGCAAACATCTCTCTGTCTCAGGCTTGCAACAGTGCCCCAGTGAAGCTCAGCGCAAGCTGGAAGGTCTGTATTTTATTTTCCACTTGGGGACACTGCAGCCTTCAGGACTCAATATCGAGTCTACTAATTTAAGAACATGAACACTTTATGTAGTTTCCATGAAATCTCCCCTCATTCTTTTAAACTCCAGTATTGACCCCCACACCCCAGGCCCTACCATCGTATTGGCTGCTTTCAACACAGCCAATCAATTTTCACTGACTAATGACCCCAATATCAACTTTTCTATCTTCTCAATTCACCATAATCCATCCCTTTGTCTGCCCAACTGCTGTCCTCTCTCTCTGGGCTCCCTGTCCACCAACCCTGCACTTCTTTCTCCTGCCCCGTCTTCAGTATATATAACCACCTTTTCCTAGATGCCATCAGTACTGAAGAAGGGTTGCTGGACCCAAAACATTAACTCTGTTTCTCTCTCCACACGTGCTGCCAGATCTACCAAGTTTCTCCAGCATTCTCTGTATTTGTTTCAGTCCTCTTTCTGTAACTTGCATGGAGTCGATTGGCCAAATGGCCTCCTTTATGCTGTAAAGATTCTGTGATCCTAATCCTTAATCTCCTTTCCAAACAGATATCTGGTGTTATTTAGGATTTTTTTGAGGATGCAATTATAATTCCCATGGTAGTAAACTGCAACACTTATTTATACATTGCAACTTTTAATGCGCAGGAGTCATTATCCTGTACTCCCAATATCCCTTAATCAACTTTAGAAAATATCATGCCCAGAGGAGGATTGGTATTAATTAAATGAGTTGTAATAGAAAGGAGAGCTCTATAGAAAGGATATTTAAACATCTAATCGCAATCATTGGATAGAGAAGGTCAGAAGTCACACAATACCAGGTTATCGTCCAATAGGTTTATTTGAAATTGCAAGCTTCGGAGCACTAACTTCACCTGATGAAGGAGCAGGGCTCTGAAAGCCTGTGATTTCAGATAAACCTGTTGGCGTATAACCCGGTGTCATGTGACTTCCGACCTTGTCCACCCCCAGTCCAACACCGGCACCTCCACATCATTGGATAGAGAATTCTTTGGTCAGACTCTGGAACTGATCAAACACAGAAATTGCTGGAGAAACTCGACAGGTCTGGTAGCATCTGTGGAGAGAAAGCAGATCTCCTCAGAAAATATTTACAACAGAAAATAACAGGGCGTCCTGAAGAAGGGTCACTGGAATTGAAACATTAATTCTGCTTTCTCTCCACAGCTGCCAGACCTGCTGAGTTTCTCCAGCAATTTCTGTTTTCATTACAGATCTTCAGCATCCACAGTTCTTTGTTTTATTACTTTAGGGCCGTTAATATCAGCACCATGGGAACAAAAGTGCTTCATCCAGCCTCTTGAACGTGTTTCGCTGCTCCTTGAGACTAACAGTGATCACTACCTTAACTCCATTCACCTGCCTTAACTCATATTCTTTATTCCTGTTTAGCAAAGTTGCATTGGTCTCAGCTAAAGCCACAGCAAATGTTCAACCGGTACGCTTACTGTGGTGGTTCACAGAGTTCCTGCCTGCTCTCCTTACATCCCGCTGGTGCTGTGGATGTCGTCACGCTATATACAGTTGGTTCTGCTATAATGTGATAGTTGCATTCCTGTGCAACACTGCGTTATAGAAAATTACGCTCTGGAAATAACAGGGCCATGGGATAAGCAGGGTTAGGGACAGACCACCAAAAAAAATTCACTCAAAAGCCTAAAACAAAGGATAGCACAGTTTGAATAAATGTTTAATTTGTATCTAATAATGAAATAAAAGTAAATTTAACACTTCACCTTGAAAAAATGTCAAGGTGGCTTGATGGGGGAGGAGGTTTTGAGGACGCTTCTTGCTAACATTCTTGTCACATTGTCCTCGCAATTTTGTGGCTAACACAGCAGAATTCGCAACAAAAAAACAATGATCATGGAGTAATGCACCTTTCACAGAAAGCGCGTCACGACAAAATCTGTGAAATGATCATGTGACGGTGGGCGTGGGGACACTGTTTTGGAGCTAACATTGCACATATTTAGGACAAAGCCTGCAAAAAGATCATGTGATGTTGACACGTACTTCTCCACGCACCAACGGAATTGCGATATAGCCAACACAAGTTTGCATTTTAGGAATAGCGTTTCCCCCTTATTCGTCAGTCGCGTTACAGCCAATTCGCATTGCCAGAACACACGTTGTAGCAGAACTGACTGTATGACCAGTTGGCTCTCTCTAATGATGGGAGACATCTATACTCCTGTGGACCATGTCTCCAAACTTAGCTGGTTCAGCTTGATGACTGCATTTATTGAACAGTTTGGCTCAGAGACTACTTCTGTCCCTCAATCTTTACCTGACCTGCTCTGTTTTCTCATTAAGGGTTTCCGTTATTTGCGATATCCTGTCGCTCAGTTAATCTTCCCTTTTCCCAATATTTATCATTTAGTGAAATATACCAAATATTATTAACTGAGATTTTGTGCTAAATTTGTAGAAAATTGGTTTGCCGAATAATGTTAAGAGATTTGTTCTCCATATTGAAGCACATAAAATATTTGTAGAATGATAACCAGAATTGACAGATTTTAACCAATTGAGAGGCTGGGGGTCTTTTGTCTTGGGAAGCGAATGCTGAGGGGTCACTGATGGTGGTCGATAAGATTATAAACAAACGCAGAGAAACTCAGCAGGTCTGGCAACATGTGTAGAGAGAGAAAAGCAGAGTTAACATTTTAAGTTGAGAGTTCCAAAGAAGAGTCTGACTGGACTTGAACCATTAACTTTGTTCTGAAGAAGGGCTATTAGACCCCAAACATAAACTCTGCTTTCTCTCCACACATGCTGCCAGACTGGCTGAGTTTCTCCAGCATTGCCTGTATTCGTTTCAGATTTTCAGCGTCCGCATTGTTTCGATTTTATTCAAATCAGTGAGATTATGTAAAGGATTTGATAAGGTTGAGATAGAATAACGAAAGGCCGTAAGTATAAAATGGTCACTGATAAATCCATTTAGGACAAATTCCTTCACTTAGAGAATGTGGAATTTGTTACCACAGGGGATTCGTTCCGGCACATATCATAAATATATGAAACGGGAGCTAGACAAGCATAAGAGGGAGAAAGGAATAGTAGGAAGGGTCATTCAACCTAAAGAGTTAACTCTGATTTCTCTCCATGGATGCTGCCAGAGCTGCTAAGCTTTTCCAGCAATTTCTAATTTTTTCAAGGAATAGGAGCGTATGTTGATGGGGTTAGATGTAGGAGGCTCAGAGGCTGCATAATCATCAGCATGGATCAGTTGGGCTGAATATGTACTCTTTTTTGCTGTAAATACTTTGTAAAAAAATTGGCTCCGTTATCTTGGGATAACAAGGTGTAGAGCTGGATGAACACAGCCGGCCAAGCAGCATCGGAGGAGCAGGAAGGCTGACGTTTCGGGCCTAGACCCTTCTTCAGAATTTCTGAAGAAGGGTCTAGGCCTGAAACGTTAGCCTTCCTGCTCCTCTGATGCTGCTTGGCCTGCTGTGTTCATCCAG
>NC_063333.1:143396158-143434841 GCF_021869965.1 Rhincodon typus | reverse complement strand
GCATCCCAAAACCAGTCCAGCTCGTCCCTGCCTCCCTAACCTGTTCTTCCTCCCACCTATCCCCTCCTCCCACCTCAAGCCGCACCTCCATCTCCTACCGACCAACCTCATCCTGCCCCCTTGACCTGTCCGTCCTCCCTGGACTGACCTATCCCCTTCCTAACTCCCTACCTACACCCACCTTTACTGGCTCCATCCCCGCCTCTCTGACCTGTTTGTTTCCTCTCCACCTATCCTCTCCTCTATCCCTCTTCTATCCGCCTCCCACCCTCTCCTTATTTATTTCAAAACTCCCTTCCCCTCCCCCTTTTCTGATGAAGGGTCTAGGCCCGAAACGTCAGCCTCTCTGCTCCTATGATGCTGCTTGGCCTGCTGTGTTCATCCAGCCCTGCACCTTGTTGTCTGGCATAAGATAGAGTGTTGGTTTTAGGTGGGATGTTCTTCGGAGGGTTGGTCTAGACTCGATGGGCTGAATGGCCTTCTTCCACACTGTAGAGTTTCTATGATTCCATGATTCCTAGTGGGGATGAGGGTTGTTCGTGGTGCAGGTACACTGGTGAAACTGACTCTGTCCTACCTGAAGTGGAGACAGTTCAAAGGAGACTTAGTTGAGGTATTCAATACACATGAACAGCTTGGAGAGAGTCAATGGGGAGAAAATCTCCTCTTTGATGAAGGGATTGAGAACCAAAAGGCAAAAGAATCAAAAACAGCAATAAGCAAACATTTTTCAGTGAGTGAGCGGTTAGGATCAAGGAGACATTGCCTCAGGGAGTGTTGGGCGGAGACTCAATCACAGCTTTCAAAAGGAACGAGACGAGAAAACATTTTTAGGGCTATGGGAAAGAGTGAAGGCAAAGGAGCCTCTCTTTTATTTATTTATAGGATGTAGATTTTTTCTGGCTAGGCCCATTTATTGGCCATCCACAATTTCCCATGAGGAGTTGGTGGTGAAATGTCTTTTTGAACTGCTGCAGTGTAATGTTGTGTAAGAACAGTGTCTTTTTATTTTGTGCTGTTTTGAAAATAAAACTGTGGACTGCAACGTGAGAGAGCTGTACTAAAAACAATGTTTGAAAACAGACATGTATATTTTGAAAGCAAGTAACCTGACACCCATTGCAGACCTCGATAACTAACTGTTTGAACATGCAGTAATTGGAGTTAGAGTTACAGAAAATTTGGAGCAGAGTAGATGTTCCAATACAGTTCTTGTCAGCAACAAGAAGTTGATTGGTCTACGGACTCGTGACCAGTTTTTGATGATAGAGACCTATTAATTGTCAACAACTCTGTGATTGGTTCCCAGGACACTGAACAGCTTGGAACTGGGAACAAGTTACAGAGAGAGACGTATTCAGCTCTCCCCAAGCTCAGGAGTGGTTTCTCCATTCCCTGCAGTCAAAGCTCACTGTAAACCTGAAGAAAATCTGTTTGTCTTTCCTGCAACAGTTGTATGCTATGATTTTTAACTGATAAGTTAAAGTTCTGAGTGGATCATCAGTCATGATCATATTGAACATCATGGAGAAGGCTTGAGGGGCCAAATGGTCTCCTCCTGCTCATATTTTATATGATTCTATATCCCTGAAATTTTGAAAGGGCTGGACACGGTGTGTGCAGAAAGGAACTGCCTCCTTGTCTTTGGCAGCGGCCGTGTCAAAACTGGGGACACATAGTCTCAAAGTAAAGGGCAAATCCTATAGGGCTGAGATAAGGAGGAATGTCTTCACTCAGAAGGGAGTGAATCTTTGGAATGCTGTACCCAGGGGAATGTGGAAGCTCAGTCATTGAGGGTGTTGAGTACAGAAATGAATAGATTTCTATATAGTAATGAGATCATTGGTTACGGGGATAGGTTGGAAAAGCAGTTTTAATGATCAGCCATGATCTATTTGAATGGTTGTGCAGGCTTGAGGGGCTCAATGGCCTACTCTTGGCACTTCACCTGACAAAGGAGCAGTGCTCCGAAAGCTTGTGATTTCAAATAAACCTGTTGGACTGTAACAAAAACAGAAGTTGCTGGAAAAGCTCAGCAGGTCTGACAGCATCTGTGAAGAAAACAAATTAGAGTTAACATTTCGGGTCCGGTGACCCTTCCTCAGAACTCTTGTTGACTGTTGGACTATAACCTGGTGTCACATGACTTCTGACTTCGGCCTACTCTTGCTCCCATGTTTCTATGTTCCTTTTAACTGATAAGTCAGAGACTATTTATAAGCGTATCAAATGTTCTCTTACCACTGAAGAAAAATAGGATTGAAGCAATATGTTGACAGGCAGAAAGATAAACTCAACTACAGAATCTGGGGACAAAGGTTACTGAACTGTCTTTCCAGTTTATCCCCTCTGCCCAAAAACCTATCTTCCTGTCTATACGTCTGTGTGTGTACAAGGGAGTATTTATAAAGGGATTAGAGTTTTAATTAGTGGTGTTATATGCCAACTGTTTATGTCTGTTTACTTGTAGCTAGAGTCTAAATACTTGTCATAAATAGTAATTCTTGTTCAGTACAGAAACCTAGTCTACGCTTTCTATTAGTTTATAAAATTTTTAACATTTCTGATGACTCCAGAAATAGTCAGGCTCAGTTTTGAGCACACTACCCCAGTGAGTTGTTACAGTAGCTCCATCTACATTGTTGATACGGAGGAAGTGCCAGGAATTTGATCCAACTAGTGGAGTGGCTCTTGTAGAGGACATGGACTCATTGGACCAAATAGCCTTGATCTATAAAATGACCATTCTTGATTCTATGATGTGAGGGAACCTTTATGAAAGAGGGGGACCTAGAGTCTAAAATAATTTAAGGAATTTACAAAGTGATCAGCTTGTAGTTTGAGAAATGATTTTTGCTGGATAGTAACAATTTGATCTACAGCTGTTCCAGTCCTCCTATCTCAGTTAAACTTTACCCCTTTTGAGATCTCTTGGATGAATTTTAATTAACGGAGAGAGTCAGAAATCAATTTCTCAGACTTTGCTCTTTCTGAAATCGTCTTTGGTTCTCCACGACTTTTGGATTCTCACCAGAGATTGTATAGTTAGGGGTAGAGTGGAGCGTAAATACTGGGATGAACAGAGGATTACAATTAAACAGGATAGGCTGGATGAGCCATACATGTGGAAGTGAACAAAAATAGTAGCCTTTGTGCAACTCAATTTGCACCTCCTGTCAGTCAGACAGAAAGTAGCAATAAGTGATAACTTCTTGTGAGGCACCGGGAGATGTTTTGCAACACTACATGTGCTGTACGAATGCAAGTCATTGTTGTTAATGAGGTCCATAGCTCTTAGCAGGTCATGGCCACAGTTGCAAGGTGCCAAGCAGCAGGGTGGAAAATGGTAAGAGTTTTAAACAAGATGATAGTTATTTAGCGAGTGAATAGTCCAGTCTGTTGTCTGGTTACATTCAGATGAAACCTGAACAAAGAACAGCCCAGCACAGGAACAGGCCCTTCGGCCCACCAATACTGCACCGACACATGATGCCTGCTAAACTAAAAACCTCTTGCCTCTACACTGTTCATACCCTCTATTCCCTGCCTACTTATGTATTTGTCAAAATGCCTCTTAAACATTGTTATTGTTTCTCCTTATAGCACTTCTAGCACTTCCACACACTTACCACCTTTAGTGTAAAACACCTGCCTTCCACATCTCCTTTAAACTTTATCCCTTTCAGTTTAAACCTGTATCCCCTAGTCATTGACATTTCTACCCTGGGAGCAAGATTGTGACTACCAATTCTATCCATGCCTGTCATAATCTTATAAATTTCTATCAGGTTGTATCTCAGCTTCTGACATTCAAGTGAAAACAAACCAAGTTTGTCTGGTCTCTCCTCATAGTTAATACCTTCCAAACTGAGCAACATCCTGTAAACCTTTCCTGTCCCAACAAACGTCTCTCTCTAACAAGAGAGAAGCCTAAGGTCTAGTAGGACTATAGCTACTTTACCTTTATATCTTGCATAACTTTCCTGCTCTTATATTCTAATAAAGGTACACATCCCATATGTCATCTTAAGAGACATTTAATAAAACTCACAGGGAAAAATTATTAAATAAAGTTTTGCTTCTTCTTGTAGCGGCTATTTGCATTCACAATTTGTCATAACTGAATCTGCATCACGATAGTTTGAGCAGAAGTAGCAGGTCCCCAATTTATCATTAAATAATAATGTGGTAAAATGGAGTTTCTGAATCTCGCACAATGTTGTTCTTGGCTTCACTTGATTTTGCTCTGAGCAAGACTGGACATCACAGTGTGTCTCTGTGTTGATTACAGACAATGACACCATCATTCCAGCGTTTCCACAGGGACGTACAGCTGTGAACCACACCATGGCACAGACCAGGATGAACCGCCTGAGGGAGTAAGTGCTGTGAGCTTTTCTGTGTTCTGACCAATAGGAAACTGTTACTGATCCAAATGTTTTGGTTGACTCTGTAGATATTGGATGAATGTAATTTCAAGCACGCTATAAGGTGTGAACAGGTATTGTGCATGCTCACAAAGTGAACCATTTTAAACTGGGAGTTAATATGCAGTGTTCAGTTGCTTCCATTATTGGCCTCCACATCTGTTTAGAGTTAGAAGACTTCTTACACCTAAAGTCACTTGATGTAGACAAAGCACATGCTTGTGTCTGTTTCTGTGGCTCATTCTTCTTGGAACAGGTCAAGACCCCCAACCCCAGAGGCTGTAGCTTCCAGAATGCATTATGCTTGACTTTCCTAACTTCACTGCTCACCAAAGACATTGTGGAAGAGTTTGCAGGTTTGGTAATTAACTTATTTCACCATGTTTTGAATGCACCTTGTGTATCCTACTCACTCACCCACGTCCTCTCCTTCAACACATCCCCACCATCCTCACCCCCCCCCCCCCCCACCTCCTTCACTCCCCACAACATCCCCAGCCCCCTCACCCCACAGCACACCCTCACCCTCCCAACTCCCCACCGCACCCCCACCGTCCTCACATCCCATCACATACAAGATCCTTAGGGGACTTGACGGGGTAGATGTGGAAAGGTTATTTCCCCTTGTAGGAGAATCTAGCACCAGAGGGCATAATCTTAGAGTAAGTGGTCACCAATTTAAGACAGCGATGAGGAGGAATTTCTTCTTTAAGAAGGCTGTAAACCTGTGGAAGTTTTTTGCCACAGAGGGCTGTTGAGGCTGAGTCATTTAGGTTATTCAAGGCTCTGATAGACAGATTTTTAATCAATAAGGGAATCAAGACTTATGGAGAAAAAGGCAGAAAGGTGGAGTTGAGGATTATCAGGTCAGCCATGATCTCATTGAGTGGTGGGGCAGACTTTCTGGGCTGAATGGCCTAGCCTTGCTCCTACATTTTATGGCCCTAAAACACCCAATCTTCCAGTTTCTCAGTCATCCATAGTATTCACTGGAGCTGGGTAGATTATTTAACAGCCCCTCAGCATGCTATGTTGACCAGGCCTATTTCTCAGGCTGTCAGCAGCTCAGAAAGGTCAGCGTGACAAGTGACTGCTCCACAAGGACTATTTCTTTACTGAAACTGGCTAGGAAACCGAGGAGTTGTAATATTGGCCTGGTAAGAGGTTCCTGCCCACAGCACTGCTTTCTGGTGAAAGTAATTTCAGTGTTGGGCATTGATTGTCAACCTCTTCAGAGTTAGTTCATCTGTCTTACAGTCCTCTCACCTTGATCTGCTCTCCCTCAGTGCTCTGTATCGACTAGTAGTGACAGTGCCATTGCTGAAGTGTGCAATATCTATGGAATGCTCCATGACAACTCACCAAGGTCTTTACACCAGTGTCTCTCATGTACAAAGCCACCATCATCCATAGAGAAAATGTCAATAGGTGCGTGGTTATACCTCCGAGTTCCCTTCCAATCCTCACATCCACCATTGGGTCCAAGTGCTGGGACTTCTTTCCCAACGGCACCTTGCAGTTCTTTCTCCACAAGAACTGCGCTGGACCAAGATGAAGACTCATCATATACTTAAGAATAATTCAAGATGAACAGTGAATGCTTGTGATGCCAAGTACCTGAGAATTAATTCCAGAGAATGGTTTTAATGCCCTTTTTTTGTGTAATTTATTTTGCAAGCAAATGGTAATCATGCCTTATGAGATCAGGGATAAATTTATCTTCTTACATATTTCCTCATTTATTTAATTTATTCCAAAGCTCTGAGTGGAACGGCAGCCCACAGCACAATCTTTAAACTCAAGCTTCAAAGCTTGGAAATAATGATATTTTAAGAGGGTACAATAAGGTTAATTTAAATTGCTCCATAAATTCTGAGTATTGAAATCTCTTGGTGCCTGATCATTCTGATTAGTTGCAATTGTGAAGTATTCAAGTCCCCTCTGTGGTTGAACTTATTTCATATGCAACATTTAAATTAGGACAAGCCTGCTTCATATTTGATTGGTGATGTAAGGATAGATTACATAAGGAGGAACTTTAATGGATAAGGGAAGGTGTGATTGAGGGTTGTATTGTGTGTGTATTTCAGTTCACTCAGGGAGTCTGAGCTGTTATTGCAGCATGCTTTTTTATTGCCTGCATGGTAGAGGCTCCAACATTTAGCCGTCACCTGGTTAACTAGGAATCTCTTCCACTCTTACTGCCTGCCATCAGTGTGTGTTGGAAGATTGATGATCAACCTAAGGTCAGGCAATGGCCTAGACTATTAATCCAGAAACTCAATTAATGTTCTGGGGACCCATGTTTGAATCCCACTGTGGCAGTAGGTGAAATTTGAATTCAATTCAAGAACAAATCTAGAATTAAGAGCCTAATAATGACCATATCCCCATCCTCAATGATGGAAGAGTCCAGCACATCAGGGCGAAAGATGAGGTTGAAGCATTTGCAACAATCTTCAGCCAGAAATGCCGAGTGGATGATCCATCTCAGCCTCCTTCAGTAGTTCCCAGCCAATTTGATTCACTCCACATGATATGAAGAAACAATTGGAGAGACTGGATATATATTTTTGTCTCTATTCATTCATGGGATGAAGGAGTTGCTGGCTAGGTCAGCATTTATTGCCCATCAAGGGGTTAAGAGTCAACCATATTGCTGTGGGTCTGTAGGCCAGACCAGGTAAGAATGGCAGTTTCCTTCCCTAAAGGACATTAATGAACCAGCTGGGCTTTTCCTGACAATCAGCAATGGATTCATGGTCATTGTTAGACTCTTTATTCCAAATATTTATTGAATTTAAATTCCACCATCTGCTGTGCTGGGATTTGAACCCAGGTCCCCAGACTATTACCTAGGTCTCTGGATTAACAGTCTTGCGATAATACCACTAGGCCATTGCCTCCTGTCTGCAAACAGCTATGTGCCCTGACAACATTCTGGCAATAGTATTGAAGACTTGTGCTCCAGAAATTGCTGCTCCCCTAGCCAAGCTGTTCCAATACACTCACAACACTGGTATCTGCCCGACAATGTCCTGCCCTGGGAAATTGCCCAGGTATGTCCTGCACATAAAAAGCAGGACAAATCCAACCAAGCCAAATACCAACACAAAAACAGAAGTGCTGGAAAAGCTCAGCAGGTCTGGCAGCATCTGTGAAGAAAACTTCAGAGTGAACATTTCGGGTCCAGTGGCCTTCCTGAGAACTGCACTGATGGAAGGTGTCAGTAACAGCGCTATCAAGCAGCACCTGCTCAGCAATAACCTGCTCAGTGACGCCCAGTTTGTGTTCCGCCAGGGCCACTCAGCTCCTGACCTCATTACAGCCTTGGTTCAAACACGGACAAAAAAGCTGAATCCCAGAGGGGAGGTGAGAGTGACAGCCCTTGATCTCAAGGCTGCATTCGACTGAGTGTGGCATCAAGGAGCCCTAGCAAAACTGGAATCAATGGGTATCAGGGGGCAAATGCTCCATTGGTTGGAATCATACCTGACACATAGGAAGATGGTCGTGGTTGTGGGAGGTCAATCATCTCAGCTCCAAGACATCTCTGCAGGAGTTCCTCAAGGTAGTGTCCTCGGCCCAACCATCTTCAGCTGCTTCATCAATTAACTTCCCTCCATCATAAGGTCAGAAGTGGGGATGTTCTCCGATGATTGCACAATGTTCAGCATCATTAGCAACTCCTCAGATACTGAAGCAGTCCATGTTCAAATGCAATGAGATCTGGATAATATGTAGAGCTTGGGCTAACAAGTGGCAAGTGACATTCACGCCACACAAATGCCAGGCTATGACCATCTCCAAAAAGAGATTAATCTAACCACCACCCCTTGACTTTCAATGGATTTACCACACTATCCCCAACTATCAACATTCTGGGGGTTATCATTGTCCAGAATCTCAACTGGACTCACCACATAAACACAGCGGCTGCAAGAGCAGGTCAGAGGCTAGGAATACTGCAGCGAGTATCTCACCTCCTGACTCCTCAAAGCCTGTCCACCATCTACAAGGCACAAGTCAGGAGTGTGATGGAATACTCCCCACTGGCCTGGATGAGTGCAGCTCCGACAACACTCAAGAAGCTTGACACCATCCAGGACGAAGCAGCCGCTTGATTGGCACCACATCCACAAGCATTCACTCCCTCCACCACCGACGCTCAGTAGCAGCAGTGTGTACTATCTACAAGATGCACTGCAGAAATTCACCAAAGATCCTCAGATAGCACCTTCCAAACACACAACCACTTCCATCTAGAAGGACAAAGGCAGCAGATATATGGGTACACCACCACCTTCAAGTTCCCTTCCAAGCCACTCACCATCCTGACTTGGAAATATATTGTCGTTACTTCACCGTTGCTGGGTCAAAATCCTGGAACTCCTCCCTTAAAAGCATTGTGGGTCAACCCACATCAGGTGAACTGCAGTGGTTCAAGAAGGCAGCTCACCACCACCTTCTCAAGGGTAACTGGGGATGTGCAATAAATGCTGGTCAGCCAGCGATGCCCCCATTCCACAATAATGAATGAGCAAAGATCCTAAGGGATAATCAACATTTGCACTTGAACCAACATATTCCCTTGAATTTCTATTCTTGCAAAATATTCTGATGAGTGCACAATGAAAAGCTTCCACAAGACGTGTCTTTTTTACTCAAGTTCTGCAGTACAAATCGACAATTTGTCTCAGATATGAGGGGCTCATGATACTCTTCTGCACTGTAATCAATTAGTGATTCCATGAGCAAAGTGAGAAGTATAACTTGATTGTGGTTTGGAAAATGAAGGTAGGCAAATAACCAATGTGAGATGTAAGTATCGTTGCAGAATAATGAATCTGGTGTGAACTCAATGTGGAATGGAAATGAATATTGTGTAAAAGAAAAATGTGTGTGACTCACAAAAAGAGCCAAGTACAGGGAGATGAGAGGAGATTTGGCTTTAATTAAATTTCCAGAGAAGTCTGCAAGTGAGGTAATCATTCAAGATGAGATGGAGAGGGCACATAATAAATATGTTTTATCAAGTGAAAAGCAATGAGTAAAGAATTTTATACAGTTGAGGGAGATTAGGGCTAAATATTGTCTTGCGCCCATTTTTGTAACAGGAGACAATCTGTTACTGTTGAGGCAGACAGCACACACAAACCTCTGATTTAAAACTCTGCTTTCCATCCGCTAACTGAGCTTCGCAAGAGAATAGTTGCATTCGCTCCACTGTATCTGCTAACCAAGACATTCTGTGCCTTTAAAGTGCAGAGAGCGCAGTGTAATTAAATAGGAGCCTCTTTAATGTTCCTTACACCAAGGATTCCCCATCACAGGGGCATAGTAAGACATCACAAAATATAACAGCTGTTCATATGAAAGATATCTTACAAAAACCTTCTTCAAAACATTCAGGCACATGGTATTTCACAGAAGGTAATCAGAGAAGGCATTGCTTTCGTCCAGGGGAGTCTGTCTTTTGGAAAATGAGATCAATATTTGCTGTAAAGATAGAAGGTAAGAAATAGGAGCAGGAGTATACAATTCAGCCCCTCAAACCCGCCTATCCCCATCCCCTTCTATAAGGTCATGGCTGATCTACCCCAAGCCTCATCTCCTCTTTTGTGCCAGCTCCTTAGCCCTCAACTCCCTGCTATTTGAGCTCTCTATCCACCTCATCTCTGCATACTTTCAGTGATCTAGCCTCTGCAACTCTTTAGGGTAGAGAATTCCAAACATTCATTTCTCTCTGGGAGAAGGAACTCTTTCACATCTTAGTTTTAAATGAGTGTCCCCCTTGTTCTATAACTACGTGCCCTAGTTCAAAGTTTGCCCATCCGTGGAAACATCTTCGCAACATCCATCCTGTCGAGTTCCATCAGAATCTTGTGTTTCAATAAGATCATTCTTCATTCTTCTGAACTCTAATGAATAAAGGCCTAACTCGTTCAGCAGTTCTTGATAAATCCATCCATTCAGCCTAGGAATCAGCCTTGGTGATCTCGTTTGAATTGCCTCCACTGCCAATACATCCTGTCTTAAATACAAGGACCAAAATTGTCCATGGTGTGGGGAGAAATTGGGGCAGTGGGGTATAGGTTTTTGATTTCTCTTGAATAATATACACACACTCTCAATGAGCCAAATTACTTTCTTTTGTGCTCTAAAGGCCTAAGGCCACTTGCATTTATTACCAAGAGCCAATTGCCTCTTCACCTGATTCAAAGTTTCAGTAGTGGATATATTGATCCATCAGTGGATTTTGTGGTGTGCTGTTTTCGGATAGTCTACAAGAGTATGCAAGCAAATTTATCTTTGTAACGTAATGATTAATAACTCACTGACAACAAGCTCACTGTCCACAACTGCTCCCACATCCACTTGCCCAGCAAGTACCCTCAAACATCTGAATGAGACTGCCCAACTACTGGCGAACAAATCTTTAGGTCCTTGCTGGTGGTTGGTGCCACAATGATGGGTCTCATTTTCCAAACTGTAGGAAAGATGATAGGTATTCAACGAAGAGGTTTAGATAAAAGCACTGCTTAGCTGTCAGTTACTATTTCTGCCTTCAAACATCTTTAGTAACTGTGCACCTATCATCATGTACCGTTATTGAGGATAACAGATCCGCCATCCAGTAGGATCATGGCTGATCTGACACTCCTCATGGCCACTATCCTGCATTTTCCCCATAACCCTTGATTCCCCTACTGATCAAGAATCTATCCATCTCAGCCTTAAATGTAAACCTTGGGTCCTGGACTACTTATTACCATAAAAAACTCAGAATTGGAGTAGACCTGCTCTGCCATTCAGCAGGATCATATCTGATCCGACCTTCCTCAAGTTCACTTTCCTACATTTTTCCCATAGCCCTTGATTCCCTGACTCATCAAAGAATCTATCTATCTCAGTCATTTGACCTCGCCCCCATTCGAAAATAAAACAAACCTTCTTCAAGATGAAATTCTGTTTCAGCACCGTGCTTTTGGAGTGTGTGAAAAATATTACACTTTATGTTTTCTTTGTTGTGGGGCTTTTGGAGATCACATTATTTTTGACCTCAGTTTTATTATTTAAATCTTTCAATGTCATTGCTCTGAAATTATATGATGATATTGACCTCCTGCTCAGTCATTGAAGTTTCTGTGCACGTTCTCCGTTATGATAGATGTGTTTGGGTGCAGCAGCAATGTAATAAATAGATAAGAAAATGGGAGTGCTCAGTGTGGACAACAGTTCAGTGTTCTGGTTCCTTAACCACACAGTCCTAAACTGTTTCAATCCGACTCATTCAGGATATTGACATATTGTACTTGTTATTAGTTATTTTTAGTCTTTTGTAGATGTTGTGATCTACAATGCCTTTGGTTCCTCACAATTCTAGTTCCCTTCTGAACTTTAAAATACCTCCATGACATCTCTTCTTGCCATCTCTGTAACCTCTGTCCCCCACGCCCCATCGGTTTCCACCCCCAGCAGAACCGCCTTCTGGTTTCAGCATCTCCCAATATTCCTGTCTCTTGTCCCAACATTGATAAGCTATCAGCCATGTAGGCCCCACTTTGTGGACTTCCCACCCATATCCATATCTCTCCCATATTTCAGGAAATTTGAGTAACTCATTGGGGCAGTGTTTATGGATCAGGGAAGCATTGGGAACTGGGGAGGGAGATAATCAAAAACAACATAGAAACATAAGAAATAGGAACAAGAGTAGGCCATTTGGCCCTCTGAACCTGGTCCAGCATTCTGTATGATGATGCTTGATCATCCAACTCAACAGACTGTTCCTGCTTTCCTCCCATATCCTTTGATCCCTTTAGCTTTCTTGGAATCATACAATGTTTGGCCTCAATGGTTTCTCTGGTTAGTGCACTCCACAGGGATCATCGCCCTCTGGAAACACTCTTTATCATTTAAGTGAGGGTCATCTGCACAGGGCAGGGGTGCTGGGTCTAGAACTGGGATTGAGGAAGAGGGCAAGGTGGCATCGGTGGTTGGAGAGATCGGAAGGAGCTGTTCTGGAGGTCAGGCTGGCAGAGGAGGGGGAGGGACCAGGCTTTGGGGGTCATGAGCCTGACAAGTACCTTAGCTGTTTTTTGAACACAGTCTCTTGGGTTTGCTTTCACTGCGCTGTCTTTCAGTGCCTCAGGGAAAGCCTTAGTTACAGTGAGGTCTTGTACAGGTGTCAGGCCCCGAACTGGAGATACAAAGAAGTCACCATGTGTTGCAGAAATGGGGACAGACTAGTTCGCTTCTACTTAGCCAAGACTAAGGTTGAAAATGTGCACACTGCCTCCCTATTACTCTGTGAGCTCGAAAGACCACCCCTGTAAACCTGGTGCTGATTTACACCACCATGCTTCTCAGTGGAAACTGTCACCCTGTTTCTCTCTTTTGGTTAGCTCAGCTGGCCAAACAGCTGGTTTATATGAGACTGACACCAACTGCATGGGTTCAGTTCTCACACTGACTGAGGTTACTGTGAAAGTCCCAACTTTTCAACCTTGTCCTTCATCTGATGCACAGTAATCTTCAGGTTAAATGTGCCGTCAGTTGTCTCTCTCTAATGAGACAGTGGGACATAGCGACTTTACCATTTGCGTGATGATTTAGAAAATTTGAGTTCTGTGTCTCTATAATCTTCACCAGCTGTAGAATCCTCCAAACTCTCTACATTCCTGCAAATTTGGCCTTTTCAGCAACCCCGATTTACAATTGTTCCACCATTGACAGTGAAGTCTTCTGAAACTCTGGAAATCGCCCCTAAACCCTCCACCATTCAGAAACTACTGAATGCATGCTTCTTTGACCAAGCATTTGGACATTTTGTCCAGAATTTCCTTATGTGGCTTGATGTCATATGGCATTTCGAGCACCTTTCAAGTGCCTTGTGACATTTTATTATGTTCAAGATGCTACATAAAGGTGCATTTGCTTTTTTTAATATAAAATAATGACAGTTGAAATAGCCGAAAATGAAAAATAGAGAATTACAATAACTAAAAGATTTTTTCAAAAAACAAGCATAAATATTTTATTGGGTAATAGTATTGTAAAATGATAATTTTATAAAGTAATGAAGTTTAAGGTAATAAAAATGTAAATAACTAATATAAAATATAAAGTGTATGTTGTGTGTTTACATTAAGCACAAAGCTTCAACCCAAGTGGGATCACAATCAATAGGGGATAACATTAGTTTTTTACAATTTATTCAGGTTATTTGCTATGCTTGAGAAAGGACCATCTGTTTATGTAACATTTGATGGTGTCTTCAGGATGGTCAAAGAGCAGTCACAGGTCTTAAATAAAAACAACAAAAGAAGATTTTTTGAAAAAAAAGATCCATTGAAGCGGGGGGATTGAAACTTATGGATAACAAAAGCCAGGAATTGAATTCCTTTACCATTTAAAAAATTTAGGAGAAAGTCGAAGACTCTATTTGTTTTTAACTCTGAAAACGTATTTCAGCAGTAATTGAATATCGACTGGTGCTCAGAGAAATACATTTTAACTTGAGGAGGCGCAGAACAAAGGCTGGGTCAATGGTTCAGAAGGGTCAGTGAATCTGCAGATTCCCGAACATCTTCCTTTTAAATACCTGTGAATGTCAGCTGCTAACTTGCTTGATTTTAACTTCAATTAAGAGTGAATTTTTTCAAAGTATGGCTGCTCTAGTGTCTTTGGGCAAAGCCTAGTCTTGACTTCTTTTCACCAGAAAAGTTAGGGAAAGGCTTGCATTCATATAGTAACTTTCACGACCACAGGCGCTTTACAGTCATTGCAGTAGTTTGGAAGTGTTGTCACTATAGTAATGCAGTTGTCAATGTGTGCAGAGCAAGTTCCTGCAAACAACAATTGAATGGTGACCGTATAATCTGCTTCTTGTAATGATGATTAAGGCTTAAATAGTGACCCAGGAGAATGTCCCAACTCTTCTTCCTATACAATTCCACGGAATCTTTGGTAGCCACCTGAGAGAGCAAGCAGGGCCCCAGGTTATCCAAAGGCACACACTCCTGGAAGGGCAGCATTCCCTCAGTAACACAGCAGAGCATCAGCCAAGATTGGTGCACAGCTCAAGCAGGGCTTGAACTCAGAATGTGCTGACTCAGAGCCAAGAGTGCTGTCCACAGTGCCAGGGAGTGAAAGATGAAGAGAAGCTCACCAATGGAGTGTAAGTCAGAGGACAGTTCAAACCTTTAGGATTAAGGGGGAAGTGGTGACATTGTTTTATTTTTATCCATTCATGGGATGAGAGCGTTGCTGTCTAGACCAGCATTTATTGCCCACCCCTAATTGCCCAGAGGGCACTTTAAGTGTCAAACACATTCTGTGGGTCTGGAGTCACATGTAGGCCAGACCAGGTAAAGATAGCCATTTCCTTCCCTAAAGGGCATGAGTGAACCAGATGGTTTTTTTTCCAACAATCAACAATGGATTCATGTTTATCATCAGACTCTAATGCCAGATTTTGTTTTCATTGAAAAGTCTGCCATTGTGATAATAACACTAAGCGAACAATCCAGGCTAATGTTCTGAGGATTTGGGTTTGAAAGCTAGCCAAATGGTAGCCATTGTCATAAAAATCCATCTGGTTCATCAATGTCCTTTAGGGAAGGAAATTTGCCATCCTTACCCAGTCTGGCCTACACATTACTCCAGATTCACAGACTCCTAACTGCCCACTTGGCAATAAATGCTGACTTAGACTGTGATACTCAAATTACAGGGAAGAATAACATTTAAAAAAAAACTCCAACTGGGTTTGATCTCCAATTTGTGCTGAATTGACTGTCCTGATTGACTGAGAATTAAAATTGCACACAGTAAATTAAGTTATGTTGAAAAGTAGAGAATGTGGCAGTCAAGTTGCAGATGGCAAAGTCAGAAAAAAAGCAACTAACATTGCAAAAAAAGCTAAGAGACAGGAACAGTGCAGGACAACTGCATGTGTGCTGGGATTTACACATCGTAGAAGCTTCCTCCTAATTCAATTCCCTGATCCTCTGTATAGTCTCCGTCATGTATGCCACATTTCCCCTCATTTGTGTCATTGCTGTATGCTTCAGTCCCTCTACATGATACCAAATTCCACACTCTCACATCTCAGTGTGCTGACAAATGCCAAAAAATCTGCATGTGGACATGGTGGCGTAGTGATTTTGTTACTGGACTGGTAGTCCAGAGACCCAGGCTAATATGTTAGAGGCACAGGTTCAAAATCCCACCTCAGCAGATAGTAATATCTGAGTTCTATTAATAAATCTGGAATTAAAAAGCTAGTCTAGTTGTCACCGTGAAATGGTCCCCAAAAAGGAAACCTCATGAAGGGAAGGACCACTTGCAATGCGCTAAGGCATTGGAAGTGGTTCAGGAAAGCAGCTTGCAATTACCCCCTCAAGGGGCACTCTGCTAGCCCATAATACCCACACCCCTGAATGAATCGTGAAGAAAGAAACTGGAACCTCAAACAATCACTTCCTCTTCCAATAATGCATGTTTGTTATTGTATGTGCCATCCTACCAAAGCTCAGTCAAAATCTCCCAGATGCACTGCAGAAATTCACCAACCCTCCTTGGACAGCACCTTCCAAACTCACAACCTCTACCATATAAACTGCAGGTACATGGGAACACCTACCACCTGCAGGTTCCCCTCCTAGCCAGTCACCATCCTTGAGCATTCGCATGGTCAGACTCCTGGAACTTGTTCTGTGTGATTGGGAGAGGATGGAGTCCAGGCTGTGGACCCCATACTGGGCACCCACGCTGGGGGTCTCCTGACACCCAAAGGATTACAGTTACTCAAGAAGACCTCATCTCAAGCAGTTGCTAGAGGTGAATGATAAATGCTGGCCTTGTCAATGTGACCCACATCCCAGGCATGATTTTAAAATAAAAGGAACACTACATGAAGAAAAGAATCATGCGAAAATTAGAAATAAAACAGATATACTAAAGCCTGCCAATGATGTTAGTGTGAGGAATAGAGGTTAGAGGAAGACTAATGATACAGAAATAAGCAAAGGAAAGCTAATGCCCGTCAGGTAAACTAAATGCTGCCCTCTCTGATTAAATCGATTACTTTCTAAATAGTACAAAGCAGCTAACCGGCTGCAAGATTAGAAAGAGGAGAAGTATTCCATTTGAAAGGAAAAATAGCCAGATATTTATCTTACCCTCATAGCAAGAAAGGGTCAGAGGGGAGCATTAAAAGCGTGTTCCTGAGTAGCTTTCGTGGTGCTAAGGTGCTCATCTGTGTATTTTTCATAAAAGTTCAGAATTAATTTGCCACTTTAACAGAACCTTGTGGTATTTTTCAGTTGCTGCCAGTGAGTTTTAATGAGACAGGTCTGTGCATTCAGTATATTGATCTGTGTTTGTCATACTGGAAGAGGTGCCGCAGGTCTACTGTGTTGGCTCGGTAATATCTTTTTTTCTTGCTTGACATTTATAAAATTAACATGTTTCAGATACGATGGATTCTAATTAATTACAGAATTTAAATCAGGTTTCTGGAAACTTACTACTGAAGTTAATTATGTTGCCAACAGGTTGTAAGAAATATTTACAATGGTCACAGTGGCAGATTTTCCTATAATTAAGACAGTTCTTTGCTGACTGTGGTGCTACATTCCTAGATAACAGGTCTCACATGTTTTAATTTTGCCAGTTCTCAACTTCTCTCAATTTCAGAACACTCTGAGCCACATCTTGAATTATGTGAAGTCTACTGCGCAGGAATAGGCCATTTGGCCCAACTGAATCATGCTGACCTTTGTGCTCTGCATAGGTCCTGTCATCATCTAACCCTATTAATATGTCCTTCCAGTCTTTGCTTCCTCATATACTTGTCGAACTTACCCGAGGCCAAATGGGCTTAACAGTGGCAAATGCTATTCAAGGTGTTCAAAGGTGAGGATATGCATTTTGGGAGGATTAACAAGCCAAGGGAGAGCACGTTGGATGGTAGGAGCCTAGGGACAACAGTGAATTAGAGAGACCTTGGTGTGCATGTCCATAGATTCTTGAAGGACAGCACAACGGGTAGATAAGATGGTTAAGAAGACTTACGGGAAACGGATATACAAGATACGGGGCGGCACGGTGTCTCAGTGGTTAGCACTGCTGCCCCACAGCGCCAGGGACCTGGGTTCGATTCCACCCTTGGGTGACTGTCTGTGTGGAGTTTGCACATTCTCCCCGTGTCTATGTGGGTTTCCTCTGGGTGCTCTGGTTTCCTCCCACAGTCCAAAGATGTGCATGGTAGGTGGATTGGCCGTGCTAAATTGCCCATAGTGTCCAGGGGTGTTTAGGTTAGGTGGGTTAGACATGGGGAAATGCAGGGATAGGGGATAGGGGGATGGGACTGGGTGGGATGCTCTTCGGAGGGGTGGTGTGGACTTGTTGGGCCGAATGGCCTGTTTCCACACTGTAGGGATTCAATGATAACAAGGCCTTTATTAGTGAAGGCATTGAATAAGGAGGTTCTGATGGAGTTGCGTATAATGTTAGTAAGGCCACAGCTGGAGTATTGTGTGCAAGTTCTGGCTGTCACACTTTAGGAAGAATGCATATTGCATTTGAGAGGGTGCAGAAGAGATTCACCACAATGTTGCCTGACAGGTTGGAGTATTTCAGCTACAAAGAGAGACTAGATAGGCTAGGGTTGTTTTCCTTAGAGCAGAGAAGGCTGAGTGGGGACCTGATTAAGGTGTACAAAGCCTGATGGGCACCAACAGCGTAGATCAGGAGAAAAGGTTCCCCCTCAGCAGAGGGATGAGTATCCAGGCACAGGTACTTTAAGGAGTAGGAGATGTAGAGGGGATTTGAGGAAAAATAATTTCATTTGGAAGTTGGTGCATATCTGGAACTTACTGCTAAAAGGGTGGGAGAGGCAGGAACCCTTAAGGTATTTAAGAACTATTTAGATGGACACTTGAAATGCCACAGTGTGCAAGGCTATGAAACAAGTGCTGGACTAGAGTAGATGGATGTTTGATGACCAGCATGGAGATGATAGGCTGAAGGACCTTTTCCCTTGCTGTAAAAACTCTATGACTATGCTATTTGTTTCAACTACACCCTGTGGGTGCAGACTTCAGCAACACCACCAACTGGATAGCTCAGGAAGAAGCCCCAGTGAATCCCCTGTGTGGCCAGCCCTTCCACAAGGCTTGGTGAAATTCCTAGAGAAATCAGCTGTCTCACAGTTCAAACATTGCAAAGGTCGCAGATGGTGTTAACTTGAACACATGCTCTGTGCAGAAGCAGAGAAGAGCTTTTAAGCAGGCAGTCTGTCAGCCCATATTAAATTTGGCATCTCTGGAGTACTGATCTCAACAGAGCATACTGACAGAGTCAGCGGATAGTGTCTCTTCACCTTCACCTGTACAGCTGGGCAGATGGTCCTGGCCATGATAGGAGAGTCTGCAGTCAGCTGTCTTGGGATTAATTCATGCTCTGGGTGCAGATGGGAGCTTCTTGGGGGCAGGTTAAAAAGATGTTTCTGCAGATCAAACATTCTGACCTCTGGGGACTGGACTGTTCTGCCTCAGAATGGTAGAAGATTTTCTGTCAGGTTTATACTGAGACTAGTATGCAGTGACTACAGTATAGGCACGATGGCTCAGTGGTTAGCACTACTACCTCAGAGTATCAGATACCAGGGTTCAATTCCAGCCTCAGCAACTGTCTGTGTGGAGTTTGCACATTCTCCACGTGTCTGTGTGGGTTTCCTCCGGGTGCTCCAGTTCCTCGCACAGTTCAAAGATGTGCAGGTTAGGTGGATTGGCTGTGCTAAATTGCCCGTAGTGCCCAGGGACATGCAGGCTAGATGGAGTAGCCATGGGAAATGCAGGGTTATGGGGATAGGATTGGGGGGTGGTATGTGGGTATGGATGGGATGCTCTTTGGAGGGTCAGTGTGGACACCATGGGCTGAATGGCCTGCTTCCACACTGTCGGGATTATATGATTTGAATATACTCTGATGCTGTCTGCAGGTGTGAGGCCAGGATTATGGCAATGATTTGTGAGGAGTACAGGATTTGGGCCAGTAACACTTAGCCATATCGACATATTCCTACAGTGCAACACCTGGTTTTAGAGCAGGAGGTGACTGAGGGAGTGGCTGGAGGCTTACACTACAAGAGGAGAGCACCAGAAAACTACAATGTTAATATTCGTAGAATCCCTACAGTGCAGAAACAGGCCCTTCGGCCCGTGGTGTCCACACCGACCCTCAGAGCATCCCACCCAGACCCATCCCCTATAACCCACCTAATCTACACATCCCTGAATACTACAGGCAATCTAGCATGGCCAATCCACCTAACCCGCACATCTTTGGACTGTGGAAGGAAACCAGAGCACCCGGAGGAAACCCACGCAGACACGGGGAGAATGTGCAAACTCCACACAGACAGTCGCCCGAGGGTGGAATCAAACCCAGGTCGCTGGCACTGTGAGGCAGCAGTGCTAACCACTGAGCCACCTCTTGGCTAATGGACAGTGTGGTTGAGATTGAGAGGGTTCACGAATCTGTTGGGATGCATTGCTCCCAACTCTGAAGAGGAGGAACAAATCTACAGGGGCAATTAGAAAGGCAATTTGGTAAACTGGGGTTAAGAACTGAAAATACTGGAGAAACTCAGCAGGTCTGGCAGCATCTATGTGGAGTGAAGCTGAGTTAATTTCTCTATGTTGTGAGAAACACATACTGATGTGGATGGGAATGTTATCATATTGGCTGTGCCTTTCAGAGAAACCAGTTATGGAAAGAGAAGAAGGGTGACTTACATTTATATAGCACCTTTCATGACTGAACATCCGAAAGTGTTTTGCGGTTAATGCAGTACAGTCACAGGTGTGATACAGGAAATGTAGTGACCAATAAGTGCACAGCAAGGTCCCACAAATAGCAGTGCAATAATGATCTGATAATTTCATAGAATCACAGAATTGTTAGAGCAAAAGGAGGCCATCCAGCCCATGGGGCCTGCACTATTACCTAGTGCATACATTCTGCCTTTTCCTCACCATTTCTATCCCAAATTTGTTTGTTGTGATGTTAATTGAGGAATAACTATTAGTCAGGGCAGCAAAAATAACTCACTGGTCCTTCTTTAGATTAGTTCTTCTGGAAGGCGGAAATGCCCTGAGCTTAATGTTGGTTTCAAGCAACAGGACATCCGGAACACAGCACTTCCTCAGTCTTGTGCTGTCAGACTAGACTGTGTGCGTCATGCTCTAGGATGGGACTTGAATCCATAATTTTGTCAGTATAAGGTTAGAGTGTTACAAAGTGAACTCCAGGTGTCATGTAGCACCTAGCAAGTCCCTTTTTGTTCCAAATTATGATCAGTTATCTTTTGTGGAATGCTTTCATTCTCAAATGTAATTGCTTGACTCGTATTATAAAGGTGAAACGTTAGCCTGAGCTGTTCCTGAGATGTGCTTAACTTTGGATGACCATTATTAAAAGTGATTTACAAAGAGAAATTTTGAGTTACATGCCTGAATTTCTCGCTAGGTAATGAAAAAGGCAGGCTGACATTCTAAAATTTAAAATATAATTGGCTCAGAGATAGCAGGAACTGCAGATGCTGGAGAATCTGAGATAACAAGGTGTAGAGCTGGATGAACACAGCAGGCCAAGCAGCATCAGAGGAGCAGGAAGGCTGACATTTCGGGCTTAGACCCTTCTTCAGAAATGGCTGATATAATTGGGTTGTTTCTCATTAGCAGCAGTGAGTATAATTACCCATGCTATCTTTGAAAGCCTATTTTGAATGAGCAAGCTGATATCAGTAAGGAGTGGAATGAGACAGCAAGGATATGGCTAATTATCCCATTATTAATGTATTTGTTAAACATCAATAAGTGGTATTTCAAAAACAACTATCCAGCCAATGGAAAGTCCAGGTCATCTGACTATCCCTTAGCTCTCAGCTCCCTAGGTCAGTGAAAGTAAAATTGTTTGCGTGAGTTCTTAAACTCTAATCTCCAGTTCTCAATCCTGCTGCATCCCGATCCTCCTTAAACTTGCCGGGCAGGGATTTTAGTGAAAAACAGACACACTGTCAAAGCTTTTCTTCTTGCACTCATCAGTACACTTATAAGAATGCCAAAGTTGAAAGGGAGCACCAACCTATATTGCATGAGAAATGGGTGCTGATTGGTTGGCAAGTCAACTCTGATGTGTCGAGGTGTTGCATAATGTCCATGGTCCATACCCCGAGGGTCAATCCAAATTAGTTTCCCGGTCACACTCCCAAACAATGTTATCTCCAAACTGCACACAGCCACTTTGATATTTTGTGTACGATGTGCCAACATGGATCGCAGTATTGGCTTCTGGTTTGGGAAATCATTGCTCCACACGGATCTCAGTGGTCCTCACAGGAGAGATATAGATGGATTGATCAGATGGGCAGACCAGTGGCTGATGGTATTTAACACTGATAAGTGTGAGGTGATGTACTGTGGAAGAAGAAGCAAGATGAGGAGTATTTAATGAATGGCAGGACATTGGGTAGCTTAGAGGAACAGAGGGATCATGGGGTAATTATTCACAGATCCGCAAAGTCAGCAGAGGACATGAATACGATAGTTAAAAAGGCATATGGGACACTTGCTTTCATCAGACATGTTATAGAGTGATGTTACAGTTGTGCAGAAGGTTGGTCAGGCTACAGCTGAAGTACTGTGTGTAGTTCTCGTCACCTCTCTACAGGAAGGAGGTGATAGCATTAGCAAGGGTATGGAGGAGGTTCATCAGGATGTTGCCTGCGATGGAGAAATTGAGCTATAAGGAGAGACTGTATAGGATTGGATTTTTTTTAGAGCAGAGAAGACTGAGGGAGGACATGATTGAGGTGTATAAGATTATAAGGGTACAGACAGGGTGAATAGAGAGCAGCTGTTCCCCTTGGTTGAGGGGTCAATCACAAGAGGGGGCATAATTTTAGGATAAGGGGCAGGAGATTCAGAGGGGATTCAGAATAGATGATGAAAGATGGAGAGACCAAAGCTTTAACTCGTTGAAAACCCTTTCCATTTGCATAGAGTTAAATTCAGGTCCTGCCTTTGTACTGAGTTGGAGAGAGAACTACAATTGACAAGCTGTTCTATTTGCTAGCGCTCAGAGCAGGAAGAAAATACTGGCTTTGCAAGTCGTTCAGTGTAGATTTACCCTTATGGGATGATCCCTGGCCCCCTGTTAAGTCACAAGAACAACCTCACAAAGTAGGATGCCATTAGAAAGTTCAGGGGTGATTTGATAGAAGTTTTTATGTTATCGAGAGAGGGTGGATAGAGAGACATTATTTCTGGTTGCTGGTGTGTCCAGGGGCAGTATTTACTGAAGGTAACAGGTATCCTAAATGCTGGGAGGCTGCAACAAGCCGGAAATTGTATACAAATGTATATAACCCTTTAATATTATGAGAAATCGGTAACAGAATCCTGTTAATTCCTAATCATCATCATTGTCAGAATCCAAACAACAATCAAAGATTAGTCAGCAAGACTTGATTGGAAATCACTGCTAAGGTTGTTTGCTGCCTGAATAAATTTTACACTTTCAAATTACCTCCTGGCAATTACTTTGTGAGGATCATTTTTTGATTGGTATCTGAATCAACATCAGTGATAGGCTGCATCGTTAAAACTCTTCGTTCTTGAAAAATTCACTGCTGACAAAAATAATTGAGGTGCTGCCTGTCAACTGTTCAACTTGGCCTTTCTTATATTCAATATGACCTCACTGCTCTTTCTGCAAACTGTTCCCATCCAGGACCAGGACCAAGAAGGGTCTAGGCCCGAAACGTCAGCCTTCCTGCTCCTCTGATGCTGCTTGGCCTGCTGTGTTCATCCAGCTCTACACCTTGTTATCCCAAAACCGAACTGCTGGTTTTGATTTCGCGAAGCTATGTCAGACCTGAGATTTGTGTACCCCAGCCGTATAACTGTTAATCTTTTATAGATATCAACACGCAGTGAGTTTCAGCCAGTTACATCAAACAGCGATAGAAGATTGTTTACATGATCAATGCCAGTAAATCTAAGAAATTGTCTGACAACAATTCTCCAGTTTTGATTTTAGTTCCTGAAAAAGACCATTGTTCATGCTTTAGGCACCAGTGATAACTATAACATACGACAACATTTGAGATTGTTCAATTTGAGACGGTTAGGTTCGAGAGGGTGAGGGTTGTGTTTCACGGTTTGCTGTAGATTTTTTTTGTATCTGACTTGCCTCAGAGCAATACAGTGCTGAGTATAGGAGTTAGGACATCATATCGTGGCTGCAGAGAACATTGGTAAGGGCACTTTTAAAGAACTGTGTACAGCTCTGGACACCCCAATCCCATACCCCGGCAGGAAGGATGTCATTACACTGGAAACTGTACAGAGAAGATTCACAACGATTCCACTGAGACAGGAGGGTTTGAGTTCAGATTAGGAAACCTGGTCTGCATGGACGAGTTGGACTGAAGGGTCTGTTTCCATGCTGTATGACTCTATGACACTTTGACACTTCAAAATTTCTCATTTTCTTCATGAATAAACGTTGATGATCATGGTGACCGTGAAACTACCATTGATCAACATAACACCAAGTGCAGTTCACCAATGCCCTTCAGTGCTCCCCACTTTAGGGAAGGAAACCTGCAGCCTACAAGTGACTCCACACCCACAGTAATATGGTTGACTCTTAATTGCCTTCTGAAATGACCCTATCAAGCCACTTGTCCATAGGCAACACATACTGGTCAATCGCATGAAAGAATATATTTTAAAATCCTAGCTCAGTTTCTCGGTCTTTCCATATGCCCCTTAACATTAGCTCTGAGTCCGCACCCAGCATTAGCCAGTCAAGCATAGTGAACATCAATTGTAGAGAAACTCACATAATCGAACCAATCAACACCACAGTGAACTGTTTTGGTTTTTCTTCAGATTACACAAACCCTAGTATTTATCACCAACTCCAGAACAAATTTACCAAGTTGCCTAAAATGCATATTGGGGGAAAGGAGAAGTCAATGTTTAGGGTATTACCCTTCTTTAGGGTGAAACCCAGAAAGCTGACTTTTCCTTTTCTCCAGATGCTGCCTGGCTTACTCTGTTCTTCCAGCCTCCTGTTTGTCTACCTTGGATTCCAGCATCTGCAGTTCCCTTGTCTCTAACTTGCCTGTAATGTTGGCAATTGCATGGAGGTATAATCAGATAAAACAATTGGATGTCAAGCTGCAAAGGGTGGTATGGGAGAGGGAACACCATAAAGCTTGTTGAAAGAGGTGGGCTGTGAGGAGATACAGGGTTTAAGGAAAGGTAATCTAGAATATGGGGCCTGGGTAGTTGAAGACTGAGCTGGAGGAATATGGACATTAAGACAGGCAATTTGACAAGGACAGAGACAACAGAGAAGCCAAGAGATGCTGATGTGCATAGACCACCAGCAGCACATGTTTTTTGTAATCACCAGGGTCTTGTATAGAGACCACTTGGAATTGAGAACTGGGTTTTGTGCCTATCCCGGTTAAAACATTAAGATTCAGTTACTCCCGACATCCTGGATGTTGGAGATTATTTTCCCTGAAGCGATGGAGGCTGAGGGTTGACCTTATCAAAGTTTATAAAATCATGAAGGGCTTCGATACAGTGAATCACCAAGGCTTTTTCCCCATGGTAGGGGAGTCCAAAACTAGAGGGCATAGGTTCAAGGTGAGAGGGGAAAGATTTAAAAGGGATCTAAGGGGCAACTTTTTCACACAGAGAGTGATGCATGAATGGAATGAGCTTCCAGAGGAGATGGGGGAGGCTGGTACAATTACAGCATTTAAAAGGCACCTGGATAGGTGTATGAATAGGAAGGGTTTAGAGGGAGATGGGCCAAATGCTATCAAATGAGACTAGATTAATTTAGAACATCTGGTCAGCATGGACGGGTTAGACCGAAAGGCCTGTTTCTGTGCTATACATCTCAATGACTCTATGTCTGGAGGGTCTTGATTACACTGAAACATCCTGCAAAGCCTCACATGTGAGAGGGCAGCTTACAGAGTGGATAATGAATCAGGAGAACTGATGGGAAACATGCTGCATGTAGAAATGATAAAGCAAAGGAACTTTCTTATCCAAAGGTGGGTGATAAGGACATAGAACCTGCAACCACGTTTGTGGTCAAAGTGAATAGAGCCCATACATTTAAGGGAAAGCTGCAAAAACACATGAGGGAGATGGGAATAGAGGGTTACAATGTTAGGTAATATTTGAAGAAAGGAAGCTCATGTGGAACATAAACACTCACAGGGACTGTTTGTGCTAAATGGTCGAAGTTTGTAAATCTTATGTTAATGCAAGGATTGGGAGAAGAGTATGTTGGGTAGAATCTAACCAGTGACAGTACTACACTGCAGCAGGACTGCAGAGAGTGACTAGGATCAGGCTTGCAGGACCATTAGCTAAATGGCCCGTTGGAGGAGGAAGCAAAGGAAGGTTATAGCAAAGCATTGCCATGTTTGAAGATGGGAACAAGGGGTTTTAATTCAATATGTGTTAAGTCAGGGAGCCAGTGAATGGATGGACAGTGAGAAAGAATTTTGTTAAAAATGCATTGAGTCAACAGCACAGAAACAGGCTATTCAGTCCAACTGACATGATGCTGGCTCCCTGCTAGCCTTTACCCACCTCTCATTGTCTTACCCTATCGATCCAACTCTCTCACTCACTGACAAGAGACCATACAATATGAAGAAACTGGCCCTGAGACAATATGATGCTCTGTTTCACAGTGAACAGGAGAAACAGGCTATAAATAGCTGATTTACTGCACAGCATCACCTTCCAATCAGTACTATATCACAATTCCAGAAGACAGTGTCCACAATAAAACTAAGAACCACTTCTTTGTGCGTTTATTTGCACACTGCAGTAAGTACATACAGCTGATTATAAATGCTAGCAAATCTCATTATATCTACAATGCAGAGTATTTCTATATTTCAAGCACCTAATTATAGAATCTGTGGGAAGAAACCCACGCAGACACAGAGAGAATGTGCAAACTCAAGTGACTGCCTGTGTGGAAGTTTGTACATTCTCCCTGTATCTGTGTGGGATTCCTCCCACGGACCAAAGATGTGCAGGTTGATGGATTGGCCATGCTAAATTTCCCATAGTGCCCAGGGATGGGCAGGCTGGGTGGATTAGCCATGGGAGATGCAGGGTTACAGGAATAGGATCGGGGATTGGGTGGGACGCTCTTTGGAAGGTCGGTGTGGCCTTGATGGGCTGAATGGCCTGCTTCCACATCGTCAGGATTCTAGGATTCTATGATCCGTTTGTCTTTGATTGTGATGGCTTTGTATGAAGCAGCAAGCTTTTGGTATGCATGGCTGATTTGTACAAATATCACACACCTGACTCTTGCCTCAAGGCCCATTGAGGCACTCAGCCAGACAAGGTGGCTCACAGAATAAGTTTTTGTAGGAAATTCTTTGTTTGGTTCCAGTAGCAGGAGCGGGTTTGGATTAGCTGCCATCCCACTGACAACTTGATGAAATGAAGAGAGCCACAAGTCAGTTGCGCTGATCAGTTATCGCTTGAAGTTGTCAAAGTTGTTCTAGTCCACGAGAAGAATAAGCTGTCTATTTATTTATTGTTGCTCCTGGTTGTCAGCTTAAGAACACAGGAAACTCTACTTTCCTGTTTGTTCCGCATAACTTTTGCCCTCCCTATGCTTCAAGAATGTGTCAAATTCAGCCTCGAATATAGTCAGTGACCCAGTCTCGCTGTGCAAAAGAATTCTAAAAACAAATGACCCTCTAGGAGAAGAAATTTGTCTTTATCTTTGTCTTAAATGGGAGACTTACATTCAGAAACTGTACCTCCTTATCTTAACATCCCTCATGAGGGGAAACATTCTCTCAGCATTGCACTTGCTAAGTGTTACCGGAACTGACAGAATTACATGTGAATCTCAGATAATTTCCTACACTTCAGTTAGATTTGACCATACTTTTTAAACATGCAATTAAAAAAAAAATCAATTCTATGTATAGATTTCAGATTGCGTACATTATGGGCAGAAGTAAGCACTGCCTTCCAATCTAAATGAAATCTCTCTTGCTCCACACAGGCCCAATATTAAAAAATTAGCAATCACATCTATATAATGAGGAGCAAATTGTCTTATTAAATATGTTTGCTGCTCTGTTCTCCTCTGCAGTGAATGAATAGGGATATTTTTATTCTTGTTTTTCAGTTCACCATTAGTAGGTTTCATCATTTAGCAAAAAGTGAATAGCCCATTCCTCCTCCCTCAACGCTATGATTTGGTTCCAGTTTCTTCTCTGTTTAATTCATTCATGGGATATGGGCATTGCTAGCTGGCCAGCATTTATTGCCCATCCCTAGTTGTCCTGAAGAAGGAGATGGCAAGCTGCCTTCGTGAACCACTGCAGTCCATATGCTGTAGGTTGACCTACAATGCCCCTAGGGAGGGAATTCCAGGATTTTGACCCAGCGACATTGAAGGAACGGCATTGTATTTCCAAGGCAGGATGGTGAGTGGAGGGGAACTTGCATCTGCTGCCCTTGTCCTTCTAGATGGAAGTGCTCGTGGGTTTGGAAGGTGCTGTCTAAGGATCTTTGGTGAATTTCTGCAGTGCATCTTGTAGATAGTACACCCTGCTGCTACTGAGCGTCGGTGGTGGAGGGAGTGAATGCTTGTGGATGCGGTGCCAATCAAGCGGGCTACGTTTTGCTGGATGGTGTCAAGCTCCTTGAGTGTTGTTGGAGCTGCACCCATCCAGGCAAATGGGGAGTATTCCATCACACTCCTGACTTGTGCCTTGTAGTTGGTGGACAGGCTTTGAGGAGTCAGGAGGTGAGATACTCGCTGCAGTATTCCCAGCCTCTGACCTGCTCTTGTAGCCGCTGTGTTAATGTGTTGGGTCCAGTTGAGTTTCTGGTCAATGGTAACCCACCAGGATGTTGATAGTGGGGGATCACCATTGAAGTTAGGGGATGGTAGTTAGATTGTCTCTTATTGGAGATTGTCACAGCCTGGCATTTGTGTGGCATGAATGTTACTTGCCACTTGTCAGCCTAAGCCTGGATATTGTCCCGATCTGGTTGCATTTGAACACAGACTGCTTCAGTATCTGAGGAGTCACAAATGGTGCTGAATATTGTCGGCAAACATCCCCACTCCTGACCTTATGATGGAGGGAAGGCCATTGATGAAGCAGCCGAAGATGATTAGGCCTAGGACTTTACCCTGAGGAACTTCTGTAGAGATGTCCTGGAGCTGAGATGACTGATGTTCAACACCCATAGCCATCTCCCTATGTGCCAGGTATGACTCCAACCAGCAGAGAGTTTGTCCCCTGATGTCCATTGATTCCAGTTCTGCCAGGGCTCCTTGATGCCACACTTGATTGAATGCAGCCTCGGTGTCAAGGGTTGTCATTCCTGCCTCTACCTATTGAAATGAGTGTTCCTGTCTGTGTTCAGCCCTGTCAGCAAATCCTTGTCTTTAACTCCTAGGTCTGTGGGTTGGAGGAAAGCCCCCAGCGCGGCATGTAACATGTTTGCAGCATGGTGAGCTGAAGTTGACTTTGTGATGGTAGCTGAAGTCAGCCAGGATCACTGCAGCAGGACGGATCTACTCAGCCGCTGCCTTACTCACCTGATCTTGATCCCTTCTCCTCACCGTTTGCCTGCCCATACTAGGATAGCCTGTGGCTGTCCTTTCCTTATTGTCATGCCCATAGACAGCTCTTAGGTTGCTCTCTGGAACCTCCCTCTGTGGTAGAGTGTTGGGCAGGATTAGGCATTGGACATTCCGTGCATTTGTCTGAATGGCAATAGAGACCCCAGTGAAAGCCTCCAAGTGTTTAGACCTCATCAAAGAAAATTGCTTTTTGGGCACCTCTGTCTCTTTAAAGTTCCTCACCAACGTTGTGTAAGGTAATGGTTCTGAAAGGGTTAATATTAGAGGCTGCAATAAACGCTGTCCAATCTAATAATTTCATTGGGTGGCACAGTGGTTTGCACTGCTGCTTCATAGCACCAGGGACTTGGGTTCGATTCCACCCTCAGGTGACTGTCTGTGTGGAGTTTGCACATTCTCCCTGTGTCTGCATGGGTTTCCTCCCACAGTCCAGAGATATGCAGACTAGGTGGATTAGCCATGAGAAATGCAGGGATAGTGGGGGTTCTGAGTGGGATGCTCTTCGGAGTTTTGATGTGGACTTGATGGGCCAAATGACCTACTTGTAGGGGTTCTTTGATTTTTTTATGTATAAGGATTGAGTGAAGAAAGGCAGAATCTAGTAGGATCTTCGTGTGTGAAGACCTATATCTTTTTTTTTCTATTCATTTTGTGGGATTTGGGCGTCGCTGGCTGGTCAGCATTTCTTGCCCATCCCTAGTTGCCCTTGAGAAGGTGGTGGTGAGCTGCCTTCTTGAACTGCTGCAGTCCTCTTGCTGTGGGTTGACCCACAATGCCATCAGGGAAGGAATTCCAGGATTTCGACCCAGCGACAGTGAAGGAACGGCGATATATTTCCAAGTCAGGATGGTGAGTGGCTTGGAGTGGAACTTGAAGGGGGTGGTGTTCCCACGTATCTGCTGCCCTTGTCCTTCTAAATGGAAGTGGTTGTGGGTTTGGAAGGTGCTGTCTGAGGATCTTTGGTGAATTTCTGCAGTGCATCTTGTAGATAGTACACACAGCTGCTACTGAGCGTCGGTGGTGGAGGGAGTGGGTGCTTGTGGATGTGGTGCCAATCAAGCGGGCTGCTTCGTCCTGGATGGTGTCAAGCTTCTTGAGTGATGTTGGAGCTGCACCCATCCAGGGTAAGTGGGGAGTATTCCATCACACTCCTGACTTGTGCCTTGTAGATGGTGGACAGGCTTTGAGGAGTCAGCACTCCTGATTGTTTTACCAACAATATTGAACTTACTAATATAACTTCTACATGATTGCTCTCATGCAATAAACTGTGTCCTATTTTAATCTTCTTGTTAAGACTCATTAGTGTTTTCTTTACCAATTAGGTTCTTAACTCAAGTAAATGAAAGATGATGTTAGCACTAAACTACCCTAACCATAAGCTGGTACATATACAGTAGCCACCTCCCTTCCTGCACATCGTGGATATTTTTAAAGGCTGTGTCCCCTCCTGGGTTCAGGAGTTGAATGCAGTTGGGATTAGGATTGGAATTGGTGTTGATTCATCAGTGATTGGGAATGGGTGGAGAGGGAGTTCAACGTTAGCAACAAACTTTTTATAAACAATTATTGCAGGAAAATAAAATTGTAACATGATTTGGATTCCTATTTCAATCTATACATTGTGCAAAATTACACAACTTAAAAACCAATGTTGCAAATGGCTGCAGTGAGTGTAGTAAAAACCTTTATAGCTATGTTTAAATCTCGATCAAGGATCTTTAATAATAAAACGACATATTACAAATTATTTATGGCAGGTTCGATTAGGATTCGCCAGTATTAACTTATGAGAAAGAAAAGGTTTAATTCCTCGAGACAATAGTGAACTGATGTTGAGCAAGCAATCTCTTGTTGTTAATATTCTTCCAACCCAATCCAAATTCATTGATCTGAACCTGAGGTGCCATTGAGAAAAGCCGTCATTTCCCACTCCTTTCACTAGGTGCAGATCTTTCAAGACAAAATTCTACAGGCTAACATTTTGATCCCTTTTGTATGCAGTCTCTGGTTTTAGTTCAACACCACCATGTGCTATGCAGACCCAGTGTGAAAACTCAGTGCCGTTGGATCTGGTGTCTCTTTACCCCTGTTCTTGTGAAATGCTGCTAGCCACACAACATTAGAATCTGCATGGAGTACTATTGAACAGAAATGCTGTTCTGTGGAATTTCTGCTTCTCAGTGTTGGCTTATCTGTTAGCACTGCTTACTCGAAAGATGTACATTCATATTATCATCAATTCACATTTTAATCCTGTAAGATAAATTCCACAATAGCAGCCTTTCAACATTAACCTGTATCTTATTTACAGAGTAATTTGAATAATTTAAAATATCTTTCTTCTATTGCAGCTTATCCATTAGCATCTCATTTTCTTTGAGTTCAAAAGAGAAAAAAAGAGGCAGTGATGAGGAAGTGTTGCTATCGCAAGGATGTGATTGTAATTGCAAGAGATGGATTTGACCTCTAATGAAGCTGACTGATTGAAACATTTCCATTACCCAGAGGCTTGTTGAGTTTAGTATTTATGAGTCTCCCTGTAGATTGCAGGTTGCTGTAGGCCATAGCTCGTATTTGCATCAAATGTTTAAGAGGGTGGGAGGGTTAAGTCCTGAGGGAGGGTCACCGGATCCGAAATGTTAACTCTATTTTTTCCTTCACAGATGCTGCCAGACCTGCTGAACTTTTCCAGCAACTTCTGTTTCTGTTTAAGAGGGTGGGGTTGATTAGCTCAGCTGGCGAGAGGTCTGGCGTGTGGATTAGATTAACACTAACAGTTTGTTCCTCTGTTCAAGCTGAGGTAGACTTCTTTGGATTGCCTGTGCTTAGAGAAAGTCACACTTTGGCAAATACTTACCAAAGACCTTTCAAGAAAGAAACAGAAGAAGATGTTACATGAGGACTTTTTGCCATGAGTCAGTCCATTACTACCTGGATACACCAGGAAGTAATCCAAATCACATTTTGATACAGATTTGTTGAGTGCATAGTAGAATAGGAATGGATAGAAGATAGTGATAGGCAGTAATGATGCAGCAGTGATCTTAGCAGTCATGTGTGTGACAGTGAGGAAAGGGAATAGTTTCTACTGCTGAGAGATGTACTAACAGAGGATTGTATAATGTATAATCGTGTTATCAGAAGAGTTTGCAAAACATCCCACAGCCTGGCAGCAGATAAGGTGCCTGCATTACAGGTAATGTACTATCAGCAGATACAAGGCTAGCCGTCTCTCCAATGTACAAACAAGAATTCTAAATCACAATTGTCATGGCAACACACACTAACTTCTTTCTGATTCATTCATGCAGCATGGGTGTTGCTGGCTGGGCAGAACATGTGCTGGACCTCTCATTTATTGCCTGCCTCTAGTTACCCTGGAGAAGGCAGTGGGGAGCTGCCTTCTTGAACCTCTGCAGCCCATTTGGTGTAGGAACACCTACAATGTTGTTAGAGAGAGAATTCCAGGAGATTGACCCAACGGCACTGAAGGAACGGCGAAATATTTCCAAGTCAAGATGGTGTGTAGCTTGGAGGGAGAACATGTAGGTGGTGGTGTTCCTGTGTATCTGCTGCCTAGGTGGCAGTGTGATCAGTTTGGAAGGTGCTGTCTAAGAGATTTGGGTGATTTTCTGGAGAGCTAGTGGATAAGTGCTAATGGATAAGTTGCAATAGAGCAGAGATATTTTAAATTATTCAAATTACTCTGTAAATAAGATAAAGGTTAATACTGAAAGGCTACTGTAGGAGAATTCATCTTACAAGATTAAAAGGTGAATTGAACATTATATGAGTGCACTTTTTTCGAGCAAGCAGTGTTAACTGATAAACTAACACTGAGAAGCAGAAATTCCACAGAATAGCATTTCTCCTCAATAGCACTCCATACCTCTTAGGATTGTCTGTGGTTAAAGAAAGTCACACTTTGGCAAATGCTTACCAAAAACCTTTCAAATTTCAATGAAGATTTGTTGGCTGAATCGTAATATGGGAGTGGATATGAATTAGTGATGAAAGAATATGAAGTAGCAGTGGTATAGCTTGTGCACACTGTTGCTACAGAGTGTTGATGGTGGAGGGAGTGACTGTTTGTGGATGTGGTGCGAATGAAGCAAGTTGCATTGTTCTGCATTGAGTATTGTTGGAGCTGCACTCCTCTGGGCAAGTGACAATGGGCTGAATGGCCTCCTTCTTTATGAAATCTTCGCCATTCTGTTTGATGAAGGATGAGTCCACAAGTGATTTCACTGAGCTTTGAAGAAAACGATCATTCCCAAGAGATGTATGGCAGTCTACCTTATCCAGGGTGCACTTGATACATCCCCTTCTGTTGAGGTTAAATATTTTAACTTCTTACATCTCTTCATCTGTCTGCTCTGTAAACACCTGTCACATGGCACCGGGGCTTCAGTAATTTAATAATTGGTGTTTATTTTGTGTTTTAGGGCAGCCACTCAGAAACTGGAAGCAGATGTGTTTCAAAGGGTTTACGATTACCTGAAGGTGGCAAGGAGGCATGGCATCAAAGAGGCAGAGGTCAAGGGACATCTGGAGAAGTTGGGAGCCAAGCCAAGTGACTGTTTTGAAGTTGACCAACTTCTCTACTTTGAGGAGCAACTGCAGACCACTGCAGCAGCAGTTAAGCACTGATGATGGCCTTGATTAATTGTGCTTGCAGTTAATGGTGTCCCATCACCACACTATTGGCAGAATCACTTGAAATCACAGTATCGTATTAACGAAAGCAACTTCACCTGTACAGAATTAAATCCAAAACTAAATTTAAAAAAAAGAAAGCTGTAAAATGCCATTTCTACTTTAGGCATTTGATGAAAGATTTTCAGCAAGTTCTTCAGAGTGCATAACTTGTTTCTTTCCATTACTTGTTCTCACATTTAGTCAGAATCTAGACACTAGGGTGAAGGCAATGGCCTAGTGGTATTATTGCTGGACTGTTAATCCAGAGAGCCAGATAACATCCTGGGGACCTGGGTTCAAATCCCGCCACAGCAGATGGCAGATTCCATAAAATATCTGGAATTAAGAATCTAATGATGACCATGAATCCATTGTCAATTGTCAGGAAAAAACCCATCTGATTCACTAATGCTCTTTAGGGAAGGAAACTGCCATCCTTACCTGGTCTGGCCTACATGTGACTCCAGACCCACAGCAATGTGGTTGAATTTGAACTGCCCTCTGGGCAATTAGGGACGGGCAACAAATGCTGCTTGGTCGGCAATGCCCTCATCCTGTGAATGAATAAATGAAAAAAGAACTATGGATGCTGGAGACCTGAGTTAAAAATAACAGGAATTGTTGGAAAAACTCAGCAGAGATGTCTATGGAAAGAGAAACATAGTTAGCATTTTGAGTCCAGCATAACTCTTTTTCAGAATCGTAAAATCATTGAAACAGCTACATCTTTTTCAGTGAGCTGTAAATGGATTTGTAACTGTGTGTTAATTTCATTACTACTGAAAGCCACCTGCGATGATCCTGAAAACTCTATCTGTTGAATGCTAAATTTCTAAATTATGATAAATCCCATATAATTTAAATTTTTCTGATTGTATATGATCTTTTAGCTTCTCCCTAAATCTTATGTGCATGTGTCAATCATTTATTCTGCCATCTGTAAAATGTAAGAATTAAAAGGTGAAACTTGGCGTCATGATGTTAACTGACTGGTTGGCTGACTGTGAGAACGTACCTGTGCGATTGGCTAACCCTGCTTGATGACATTGCTGTTGCTGGACACCTGGATCTTCCTTTGACCTGGCGGCAGATTCCAATTGGCAGAAGGAAAAGGGAAATCCGGGCCACAGAGATGGAGCGTTGTTGCTTCCCTACTGGTGGTGAAATCTGAGCCACTGAAAATCCAAATGTGTGTGAGGAATGCTTTGCTTATCTTCACAACATTCGTGATTTAGAGAAAATGGGACAGTGACTTAGTCTGCAATTTAATGCTTGAAGGAGCTGATGTAGAGCAATACGAATGCTAAGGAGAAAAGAGCCATGAGGTCAGCAACAGAGAGCTGCTTGTAATTGTGTGTATTGATTTCCTTTTGAAAGAAGTGTTCCCAAGTCCTAAAGTAGAGAATATATTTTATGTCTGACAGCAGGCGTTGACAAGACTGTCAGGAATAATTGTTCAAGGAGCCAACTTTGAATGTCACACCTGTGTGATGGGTGGTAATATATATTTGTGCTGATAGCAATCATCACGATTTCAGCAGAATATTCCTTTGGGGTTCTCCTGATCAGCCCCAGGGGAACAAAGAAATGTCAGCCCCTGGATTTTGCGTTTATATTGGCAGAGGAACTGTCAACGTTTACAGTCATCAGAATTGAGAAATTGACAGTAACTCCTGTGCATCTGCATGTGCACAACTGCATGTGGAAATGCAGAGGTTTATGTCAGTGATTCCCTGCTTCAAAAGGAAGGGCGGCTGATGTCCTTCCAAATGGAAATCTTCAGAAATCTTTGTTTTCTGATCTCACGGCAAAAGCCTGAAAGAGCTGCATCTTGTTAAATGAGGTGGAGCAAGGTTTTTAACAATGTACTAAATCATAATTCCTTATGAACAACTTCTCTGGTACTGAAAATTTAATTTTATATTCTGAGAATATCGAATTTCTCTATTAAGATTAAAAAATGCACAGATCTTTCAAATAATTTTTTAAAACGTTAGCTTGTGGTATTTGATCTTCTATCCTAGTCCTACTTAAATGTCCCAATCTTTACTTTGGTCTTATTAAAATGATTAAAGAAGTTATGAACATTTTGTGCGCTTTACTTTCCAGTTTGTTCCCTGTGAGAAATCTGCAATGTGATTGGTTGTTGAGCCTTCCTCTTGGTAGAGAGTGTCCTACAGTGTCCTAACAAATATTAATCCTTCAATCGACAGCACAAAGACTGATTAACTGGCCCCCGTTATTTCTCTGTGGGGGTTAGCTGCATGAAAATTATGTGCCATGTTTCTGACAACAATGACTGCATTTCAAAATCATCCAGAAGGTTGATTCAATGCCGAATTCTGGGAAACTGGAATGATTGCAGAGCATTTAGGCATTTAAAATGATGCAGGAGGCATCTGAAGCAGCTGGAAGCACTCTGCATGTCATTTTGAGATTCTCCTGCTTTCGCAGGGTGTTGGTGTGGTGTAGAGATTCCTTTAAAGGGGCTAATCTTAAACCACCGTCCATTACTGTTCACCATGAAGACCACTGTCCAATTCCAATATCCTGTAGACAGAAGAGATTGACAGTACTACGCATCAGATGTGTCTAGATAGCCTTCCGGTGAAAATTCTGTTTTCAGTCCTATCTTAAATAATGAACATGCATTGTTATTTTCCAATCCTTATTGCACGATTGAACTGGCAAACTCAAAATATAACACCAGCTCCATTCAATCTACAGGGCTAGATTCCTAGTCCCTCAACAATTTTCCAGTTAGAATTGGGTTTAAAGCATGAGCTGATTTCCATTGCTGTTTAAAGCACAAAAGCAAAGGATCAGAATTAGAAGCGAAGGACCGAAGTTGAGATTCTACAGAGCCAAGCCACCACAAAGAATAAATAATGAGAGAGTAACTCTACAAAACAAATGGCAACAGTAATCAGATCAGTCAAGGCAGCAGATAAAATGGAAATATTTCCCCAAAGAAAAGAAGGAATTAGTGATTGCTACTTGAATGTTTTGGTAATGTAAAAGCTAGGTCATGATAATGGCGGAGAAAGGTTTGTTTTTTGCTACAACGGGAATGTAATTACAACCGAAACTCTATACTGGGTTTTACCAACTGACCGCTTTCTTTTTCTATCTCCCTTTCTTCATTTCATCCTCTCACTCTTCTGTAATTGTATTTCTGCACGGATGCATTTAAAAACACAGCATGGACTACAGCAAAGAATGAGGTCATTCAGCCCATCTTGCCTGTGACTATTCTCTCCAACTGCAACTCCACTGCTTTACTCTTTCCCAGTAGCTCTCCTTTTAAAAAGCCCCTGAGAGGGAGGCCATTTGGTCCATCAAATCCATGCTGTTTTGAATAGTCTTCCAATTAATGTCACTTCTCTGCTTTTTCCATATATTCTTATCAATTCCTTCCCCTCAAATAGTAATCAGATTCCCTTTTCCAAGTTACTATTAGCAATTAGTGAAGGTTATTATGTTTGGCATGATATCCCTTTAAAAGCTTAATGTGCGATTGAGCCAAGTCCCAGATCCTGTCCTGGGATTATATACAGCCACTGCAGTGATCCTGGATGCAGTGGCTATTTTACTTGTTGTTCGAACTTGAGTGCACCGTTTTCCTGTTTTCTCCCTATGCCTTTAAAATCTGAAAAATTACCTATCTCTTGCTTGAATATATTCAGTGATTTGGCCTCCTCCGCCCTCTATGGTACAGAAGAGAAGAATAATATACTTGTGTTATTTAAATGTAACACAATTGAAGCACGCCGATTTGGTTTGCATGAAGAACTCTTGTTGGTTTATTAATAGTAAACTAATATATACAATGCGGAATATATATACAATCCAGATACAGCCTATGCCATGAGTGCTACAGTGCAGAGAGCCTGTGATCATGTGTCAATAACTGGGTACTTGGCTTATTTGCATGTTGACTTTCTTAAAACAAAAATTCCTTTCAGAATGATGACACAAACAAAGGTGACATTTGGCTCCAATAATTCTCCTTAACATTGTAAGCCTTTTCCATGCCCAGATCATGATCTCCAGCTAGAGACTATCCTCCTGAAGTTCTACATTCAGTTAATGCTTTTGCTAGCTGACTGTTTTCAAGGACCATTGGTAAGGCGCAATGTAGATCCTCAGAATAATGTCAATAACCAGTCACCATGACTGCAGTTTTACTAGTTTACATGAGGGTGCCAAGAAAAAATGTCATCATTTTCAGAAAGACTTTGCTCTGCACACTGGCTGGATAGTATGGTAGATCCAGCTCACTGTGGATGAACACAAAACAACCAAATTGAGAACAAAGAGGGAGTGTATGTTAAATGAAAGTTAGGCATTGTTCTGGGTGAGCAGAGATTTCAGATACATCTATGAGTTGACAACACAGCGTCTGCCTTCAATGAAAATGAAAGACTGCATTAGATTAAAATAGCAATATGATGAATTGCCATTCAGTAGCAAATTATAACGCTTCCTACATTACCATAGTGACTGCGCATCACATGTACTTCTTTGCCAAGCTCTTTAGGATGTCCTGAGGTAATGACAGTGGCTATATAAATGCAAGTTTTTCAGTTCTCATGCCCCAAATCAAACGTATCCAGTGAGACACATGGTGAGAGACACAAGGGGAACCGTAGAATCCCCTCATCAATTCTAAGCACGTGATCTTGACCTTGCCAGTAGTGGGAATCATATGTGTGTCTCCTCAAATACAGCAGGGGTAAACAGACCCAAAGGTCTAGGCCCGAAACGTCAGCCTTTCTGCTCCTATGATGCTGCTTGGC
>NC_063333.1:143376076-143391158 GCF_021869965.1 Rhincodon typus | reverse complement strand
AGGTGCAGGGCTGGATGAACACAGCAGGCCAAGCAGCATCATAGGAGTAGAGAGGCTGACGTTTCGGGCCTAGACCCTTCATCAGATCGCACTGAGCTTTGCTGGAGCCCTGCAGCAGACCTTGGTGAAGGTTGAACAGCAACTGAATATAGTAGAGTCTATTCTCAGGCATTGTCAGTATTATTAGTTGTGTATTTGCCAGTTTGTTGTCAATTTTATTTATCTGATTTACCTCAGGGCAATGCAGAGATAACAACGCTTCTAAGTCTGCAATGATTCATTTGCAATGCTTAAATATTTCAGCAATTGTCAGATTTCTATACACAGAGTACTGTCTTCTCAGTCATTCCAGAAGCTTCTGTTCAATTTACTACTCGGAGACTCCACCTGCGCATAAACATCAAGCATAGTCAATGTGAGTTAGACAAGATAATCAAACACAGATCAGTCAGATCACTGAACACTCCATCAGGTAATGCCCTCTCTGAGTCTCCAGCATGTAACTGGTATTCCACCAAATTGGCATACTCCACATCTACAAATAGCACAAGATTCCTAAAGAGAAATGAATCCTTCATCAAAACATCACACAAAAGAAATGTAATGCCATTTTTTTGGCATCGACAGACAATTGTGTATGAGTATAACAAAATTTAATTTCTGTATAGAATTGACATTTATTTCCTGTTATCTCCAATTTATATCCGAGACTGTTCTTATTACTTATCTTCTTTTTTTTAAATATATATCCTTATTCGCTGTCTCTGCCCAGCGAGTTCTGACATCTTACACCATTATAACAGGAAAGTAGGCAAAAAAATTAAAAATAGATTTAGCAAGTAGGACTGCAGGATCGTTGATGGATATCAGAAATTAAATCTTAATTTAGTATTGGTCATGGAAAGGAGACAGAACATGGATCAGTGGATGGGAGGTGCACGAAGGTACTCTTCTGACAATCTCAATTTAGATTCATGATTAACTGTGTATAAGGAGATTATCTAGAATGGGATAACAAGGTGTAGAGCTAGATGAACACAGTAGGCCAAGCGGCATCATAGGGGCAGGAAAGCTGACGTTTCGGGCCTAGACCCTTCTTCGTACCGTTTCTGATGAAGGGTCTAGGCCCGAAACGTCAGCCTTTCTGTGTTCATCCAGCTCTACACCTTGTTATCTCAGATTTTCCGGCATCTGCAGCTCCTACTATCTCTGATACCTAGAATGGGAGTCAGATTGAGAAGGTAATAGGAGATGGGATTTTTAATTCTACAGAATGATAATCAACAGAGAGAGGTCTGGGGAGTTGGTGATTTAAATTCAGGATTATGAGAGTGTACGTTGCAGACAGACATGCCAAGGGCTTTCAGGCGATGCTTGTTAAAGGACCACGTTTTAGCCTTTTAAGCAGCAGGTAAAAGAAGAAAAAATGGGGTGATTGGAGCTGATTGTACTAGTCTTTGAAACAGCTGAGAGAGGTGCAGCGGGCTGAATGACCTCCCCCTGTGCAGTTCTATTCTTGATTCCATGAAGTTATTTCCATCACTGGGGCTGTCATTACTTACCGTAGGAATAGAATGAAGAACAGCAGCTTTTGCAGCAGTATTTTCTCAGTTGAAATTGTATGCCAAGATTATTTTGTCAAGATCAAGAACGTAATACACTTAAACACATTGTAAATATCACCTTTGGTTTAAAATGGATGGTCTGCACTATAATGGAATAAAGCTCAGTGACTCGGTGTGAATGGCTTTTTCTTTGTGAAACACCTGCACAAAATGTGAAGAGACATCAGCAAGATGCTTCCTGGTTTTGAGATCGGCAACACACAGACTCATTTGAATTGTTTTAAAGAAATTCTGAAGGTAAATATGGAATATTCACTGTTTTGCCTTAGCTGCTGGTTCGAGGAACACGACTGATTTCAGTCCCAATGATTATAAGGTTTGTAGATTATGCTTTATTAACTTTCTAAGTAATCGGAAAAATAAAGAGGAATGCTGCATAACAAATGCACACTGGAGGAAAGATTTCAGAACATAAGAAATACAGGCAAGAAAGGCCATTCAGCCTTGCAATGCTGTCCCTGATTCTATAAGATCATGGCTGATCTGCTCCAGCCTCGACTCCTCTTTCATGCCCATTCATCTTAGCCCTCAATTCCCCAAGATTTCAAAATCCTATCTACCACCTCTCCAAATACTTTCAGTGATCTAGTCCCCGCAATTCTCTGAGGTAGAAAATTTCAGACATTCACCTCCTCTGAGAGATAAAATTCCTTCGCATCTCATTTTTAAATGAATTCCCCTTATTCTGTAACAATGTCCCCAGTTTGAGACTCCTCCACTCGTAGAAACATCTTCTCAACATCCAATCTGTCAAGCCCCCGCAGAACCATTTCTTTCCACAGCAACCTGATGGGTAAGATCAGGGCAACATTGGAACTCTTTGAGATTAACAGTGGGATTGAAGAGAGTTGTGTCCTGCCTACGAAAGTCTTTGGAACAGTCTTACAATGTGGTTGTTGTAGTATGCCTTCAGCTCATCAATGGAGTGTACATATTTACATCATCAGAATGGAAGGAAGGCGGTTTAGTTTCCCTAACCGGAAGATGGGTAATATCAGTCCTTTCATGTGTGAGTCATCATAGTCTTACCAAACCAAAGAGCTCTCTCTCATTACAGAGAGAGAGACACAGAGACAACTGGTGGTGATTTAACCTGAGGGCCGCCATGCCTCAGGTGAGGGAAGAGGTTGAAAAGGAAAGTCCTTCATGGTAACCTCAGCCCGTGATGGGAATTGAACCCTCACTGTTGGCATCACACACTGCTTCGCAAACCAACCACCCAGCCAACTCCTTTCATACAAACACTTCAAATACAGTGGTAGGGACCCGTGGGTAGGGTGTAATAAATCCTCAGAAACATGTTTCAGAAGTGTATAGACTGGTAGAGATTTAAGACTGTTCACTGAAGAGTCCTGTTAAGATATTGATGTGATGTGCAGGTGCCGGAGTTGGACTGGGGTGGACAAGGTCAAAAAAACACACGACACCAGGTTATAGTCCAACAGGTTTATTTGAAGATGCAAGCTTTCGGAGTCTCGCTCCTTCTTCAGGTGTCAGTTAGTTTGATAGGTTTAATTAAAGTACAATAGCAGAGTCTGATGAATATTATTTTTCCTTGATATGGTGTTCACTAAAGTTGTGTTGGACATTCACCTGACTCTGTCTATCTCACCGAGTAATGAGCCTGAACTAAAAAAGGTTAACGCAAACTGGTTAAGGTTAGTCTGGGTATATCTACATAACCTTTCACTTTACAACAGTTTCTTTACTTTTGCAACAGAGACAAATGTTTCAAAAATGCTTGGGAGTGGTAGAAATACTGGAAGGACACCTAACAAATGGAGAAGCTAAAGTGCTGGTGTGTGAGAACAAAGGTGTAACACAGGATTAAAGGAAATCGAAACAAAAGCAAGGGAAATGCGATAGATCCATTTTGACTATCACCTACTATAAAATGGGGAATCTTCGACTGAGGGAAATGGGGTTATTAAATCAAATTTATTGGGTAAGGTAAAATATTTCCATCAAATAAGTACAGCTGTAAGACAAAAATCTTAAAATTCAGTCAAATAATCAGAACTGACAAATAGAAAATCTGGGAGAAAGCATTGGAGCACATTGTAATGTTTGCTGCTCTCTGAATGGAAAATTTGCACTGCAGACTATACTCGGCCTCTCCTCATTAGTCCAAGTATCAGAAAGTTTGTGTTAACTTTCAGTTGGCAAGATCTTTGATGTTCCTACTGTGCCTCAAGTGAGGTTATGAACCAAAGCTGAAAGGTATATTCTGGATCTTCAAGGGTAGTAGGGACTGCCGATGCTGGAGAATCTGAGACAACAAGGTGTAGAGCTGGATGAACACAGCAGGCCAAGCAGCATCAGAGGAGCAGGAAGGCTGACGTTTCCGGTCTAGACCCTTCTTCAGAAAAACCCATTTTTTTCTACTTGGCCTGCTGTGTTCATCCAGCCCTACACCTTGTTGTTCTGGATCTTCAAGGTGCCTTCCTTGAATATCCACAGTTCTAACCCCCAGATAAGGGAAGTCCAAAACTAGAGGCTTAAGGTGAGAGGGGAAACATTTAAAAAGTACCTAAGGGGCACCTTTTTCACGCAGAGGGTGGTGCATGTATGGATAAGTTGCCAGAGGCAGTGGTGGAGGCTGGGACAATTACAACGTTAAAAAGCATTGAATAGGAAGGGTTTACAAGAAGATGGGTCGAATGCCAAATGCTAGCAAATGAGACTTGATGAATTTAGAATATCTTTGGCGTGGACGAGTTGGACTGAAGTGTCTGCTTCCGAGCTGTATAACTCTATGACTCAATGAAGACAAACATGCTCCAAGTCCTCCTCACACTGAAAATACTGCACTACCATTCCACACTGACGAACACTTGAACCTGCAAATGGACAGATTCTGTTTCACTTGTAAAATGTTGGTATCAGGAAGATAAAAATCAAGGTCTTGGATGTTGTCATTGTTTAGCATTGACAACGTGATGCTGGAAGTTGCTTCGCATATCTACTGTCCACATTCATCAACCCGTCATATGATGGTACAATTAACATGTAAATTGAAAACTTTGAAAATGTTATGTCCTAGCTAAGTGAGAGAGTGCAGAACAGCAGAAACCCATCTAACAGCACCAAGCTATGAGTGTAAGCAAGGCTGTGTTCTCAATTCATTCCTGTATCGTGGTCAGACTGGGATAATATAATCTAGGTAGGAGAAAGGCTGAACAGCTTTCACCTTCACTCTCACACATATCCTTAACAATTCTTGGGAGGACAAGGTCACCAAGTCAGAGGCCCTGCAGCATGCTAATTCCATCAGCTGACACTTAATGCACAACCAATGACGTTGCACAGGCTTAGGGACACTCATTGGATGCATGATGGTGGTAAATCCTAATTCCTTCTGTGTGGCGAACTGGCCATTGGTTTCTGACCTTCTGGGCATTCATCCCTCTGCTACAAGAACACGTGCATGCAGGGTATGAAGATGGTGGGCATTGACACTCATACTGGGAGACAGTCACTGACAGCTAAAGGCTGACTATTTGGAAGTGGTAAGCAGAAATGAGAGGTTCAAAAGGTGGGAGAAGAGACTTAGAGGCTAGTAAATTGTGTATCTTCTCATCCTGGTGAGAAACTGATTATTTGGTCACCATTAGGGTTATTCTGAATTCCAAGTTCTTGTTGAATTCATATTTGATCCTCTGCCACAGTTGGACTTGAACTGACATTCCCAAAGCATTAGCTGGGTCTCTGGATTACCAGGCCAGTGACATTACCACCACCTCACCTTACAATCAGGTCAGCCATGAACTGATTAAATGGCAGAGCAAGCTCAAAGAGTTGAATAGCCTTCTGCTGCTCCATGTTTGCACATTCTCTTGTAAAAGACAACATGAGAGAAAGTAAAATGTTTGCAGCTAGTGGCTAGGATCTGAAAGGCACAGCCTGAGAGTTTGTTGGAGGCAGATTCAATTGTGTCTCTGGAAAGAGAGATGGATAAATAACCTGTAGGGAGAACATATGCAGGTCCTCAGGGAAACAACAAGGGAGTGGTACTGTCTGAATCGCTGTTTCAGAAATTAGCATCAATCTGATGGGCCAAATGGCTTTCTTCTGCTCTGTGACTATTTGATACGGCTATGCGCAAAATTTGTCACTTGCAAAACAAATAAATCAAAGTGTTGCCATCCAAGGTAAATTTGAGTTGTTAAATAATCCACTCCAAAATTTACTTCAGAGATTTATGTAAAATTGCAAACCTAAAGTTAAAACCACAAACATCCATAAGAGCTCTGACCAAATGCTGCTGTTTGCGTCTTTGTATATAGTTCTTGAAGAATCTAAAATGACTGAAATGAAAATAACAAGACATTGCCAAATGTGGCACCAGTTTAGTTTACATATAATGCATATTAGCTGCTTGCCTTTTGTAATGAGCCCTCCACTTAGGGCGTAATAATAGTGATTACTGGAATCCCTGCTGTGTCGTCACCACTTTACAGAGATTACCCTGGGACAACCCAGTCACAATACTGAACATTTAATATGGATCCTCGAAAACTAAGCCAAACATTCTGGTGACTGTAACCATTTCAGTGCAGTGCTAGGATCTGCTGTGTGTGCTGTACAGACCACTATTAATGAGACCACAAGACACTGCACCATGCTGATTACACGGGGATATAGGTGGGAGATTTACCGAGATGTCACCTGGGTGACACAGTTTTGGTTATGAAGGGAGATGGGACAGACCGGAGTTGATTTCCTTGGAGCAGAGGACAATAGTGGGGAGGGGGAATCATGATTGAGATGTATAAAATTATGAGGAGCATACATAGGGTAGACAGGAAGAAACTTTTCCTGTTGGAGGAAGGATCAATGACCAGGAGGCATGGATTTAAGGTAAGGGGTAGATGAAATGCCAGAAAAATCTTTCTTTGCCCAGAGGGTGGTGGAAATCTGTAAGAGTGGTAGAGACTGAAACCTTCATCACATTGAAGAAGTATTTAGATGTGCGCTTGTAACGTCAAGGCTATGGGCCAAGTCCTGGATAATGGATTAGAATAGCTAGGCAGTTGTTTTTGATCAGCACAGACTTGATGGGCCAAAGGGGCTTTTTAGTGCTGTAGATCTGTCTGGCTCCATTACGAGACCTTGATGTTAAGACACTGCTCAAAACTAAAATGTTCAGAAATCACACGACACCAAGTTATAGTCCAACAAGTTTATTTGAAAACACAAGCTTTCGGAGCCTCAGTCCTTCTTCAGGTGTTAGTGACAGCGGTAGTATCAGACACCAGAATTTTTCAGTAAAAGTAAATTCTTGTGTTGTGCGATTTCTGACCTTGTCCATCCCAGTCCAACACCAGCACCTCCACATCAAAACTAATATATTTGACTAAAGATTAAAACAAAACGTACATTTATAAAAAAAGTTTTATTTAACCTATTTTTCCTCATCATTCTTTTCAGAGATGTTATTACACACCTCTGCAGCGGGGGAGACTTGAACACGGGACTCCCAATCCAGACATAGGGACATTACCACTGCACCACAAGAGTACCTTTCACAACCACAGGATGTTCCCAAAGTGTAATCCAACTGATGAAGTATATTTGAAGTATAATCACTTTTGTAATGTAGGAAACATTGTCATTTCAATAAATTCCCACCAACAGTACTATAATAACAGAGAATCTGGTTTTGTAATGTGACTGAGGGACACGTATTGGCAAGTACACAAAGGACAGCTCCTTTCCTTTTTAGAATATGGGATCTTTAATCCCTATCTGAGTCAGCAGATGTTTCAGATTAACATTCCATCTGGATGACATGTCCAAGCAGCATTCCTTCAGAAAAGCATTGGGGTGTAAGAGAAGGATTTTGTACACAAGTGTCTGAAGCCTGATTTGAACCCTTAAATCTATGACTTAGGCACGAACAGCTGAACAATGGTTAACACCCGAAGCATTTTGGGTCAATGACCATTCAAGAGTAATTTTTATATCTTTCAGAATGCCACACATAATTAAAAACTTTTTCACCAATATTTCTTGGTACTCATTTACTATTTTGTTATTGTGGTCCCACACATCAAAAATGAGCATTCAATTAGATTTGATAGGGAGGCAATGGTCCAGTGGTGTTATCGCTGGACTGTTAACCCAGATAATGTTCTGGGGATCCAGGTTTGAATCCAGCCTTGGCAGATGGTGGAATTTGAATTCAACAAATATCTGGAATTAAGAATCTAAAGATGACCATGAATCCATTGTTGGGGAAAAGCCCAACTGGTTCACCAATGTCCTTTAGGGGAAGAAATTGCTGATCTGGCCTACATGTGACTACTGACCCACAGCAAGGTAGTTGACTCTGGTAAATTAGGGATGGGCAATAAATGCTGCCTGGCCAGTGATGTCCTCATCCCATGAATGAATAAAGGAAAAAAAAAATTGACTGATAAATGACACCCCTATCTTGTATTATCCCTCACATCACAGTCATTGCAAAAGATCAGCGCTGGAAAGATGGTAAGTGTCAACCATATTTGATGCCTGCTTTGAGTTTACGAAGTCTTTGGACATTCACCACAACAACTGAATTTAAGCCTTATGATCTGAAGGAATCCCAAGTATTGGAGGGTAGTCCGAGAGATTTATATAACAATTCTAGCTTGTTTGTTTGTGAGCAAACTGGTCCTATAACAATGGGGTATAAGACTGCTGGATATTACATATTTGAGAAGACAAACATGACTTCATCCAAAATTGTGTAGCCCGTATTCTATCTTGCCCCAAGTCGCATTTGGTCATCGTCCCTGCTCTCTACTACTTCTAGTGGCTTTCAAACCAGCAACATCTCAGTTTTAAAATTCTCATCTTGTGTTCAAATCCGTCCATGGCCTCTCTCCTCCCTTACTCTGCAAACATCTCCAATCTCTCGAGGTGTCTGCACTGCTCCAACTCTGGCCTTTTCAACATGGCGACTCCCTTTGCCTTACACTTGAAGGCCATGGCTTTAACTGCCTGAGCGCTAAACCCAACATTTCCTTTGAACGTATCTATGCCTCTGTCTCTCTCTCACCCGTTTTTTCTTCAAACATGCTGCTGAAACCCTTCTTATTGACCAAAAATAATTTACAGTTGCCTGTGCAACTGTATGGTATTTTGTTTCGGTGTCAATTTTTGAACGCACCTCTGAAGGAAGACTTAAATAAGAGTCATACCAGACTCAAAACGTTAAGTCTGTTTTTCTCTCTCTCCACAGATGATGCAAGGCCTGCTGAGTTTCTCTAGCAATTTCTGTTTTTGTTTCAGATTTCCAACATTCACAGTTGTTTGGGTATTTTTGTTTTGTTTGGCTTTTAAGGTCATTTCAGCTAAGTCATTGCTGTGGATCTAGTCACATTCAGGCCAGACCAGGAAAGGACAGCAGATTTCCTTCCTTAAAGTGCATTAATCAACCAGATGATTTTTTTACAACAATTGACAAGGTTGTTATTTGGCTAGCTTTTTAAATCCCGGATATTTTTTGGAATTCAAATTTCACCATTTGCTGTGAAGGGTATTGAAACTCATGCTAACCAGAAATCCCTCCCACTCTTACCAGTTGCTAGTGGCATGCATTGGGAAAACTTGCAGTTTGATAATGAACCTGTTGGATGACATTATATATGCACCTTTCTTGGCAATCAGGTCCCAGAGTAGGACTCAAACCCCACAGCATGGGGTGGCATGATGTTTCCGTGGTTAGCACTGTTGCCTCACAACACTGGGGACCCGGGTTTGATTCCATCCTTGGGTGACTGGCTGTGTAGAGTATGCACAGTCTCCTCATGTCCATGTAGGCGTCCTTGGGGTGCTCTGCTTTCTCCCACAGACCAACGATGTGCACGTTAGGTGGATTGGCTGTGCTAAATTGCCCCATAGTGTCCAGCGATGTGTAGGGTAAGTGGATGAACCATGGGAATTGCAGGGTTATAAGGATGGGGGGGGTCTTGGTGGGATACTCTTCAGAGGGTTGGTGTGGACTTGATGGGCTGAATGGCCTGGTTCCACACTGTAGGGATTCTATATTCTCTGCCTCATGAGGTAGGGATACTCACTCATACTGGGGACCTCTTCATAGGGTCATTAAGGCACACTATAAATGAATATCTTTCTTTTTCCCTTTAATACCGCTCTCAAATCTACTAGCTAAAATGCCTAACCATAAAGCCATTGAAGCGTTTATTTTCAACAAGAAGTATTTTGAAGAGTACTTTTCTGGAGGGTTTGAATTATTTACTCTATCTAAAGAGATGATACAAAGATAGGTGGAGAAACAGGTAGTGTTGAGGAAGTGGAGACGCTGCAGAAGGATTTGGATAGGCTGGGAGAGAAGACAAAGTAGTGGCAGACAGAATACAATGTGGGTAAGTGTGAGGTTATGAACTTTGGTAGGAAGAATAGAGGCATAGACTAATGGGGGAAGTCTTCAGAAATCTGAAGCATGAAGGGACTTAGGAATCCAGGTTCAGGATTCTCTTAAGGTTAACATGCAGGCTTAGTTGGCAGTTAGGAAGGCAAATGCAATGTTAGCATTCATTTTGAGAGGGCTAGAATACAAGAGCTGAGATGTACACGGAGGCTGTATAAGGCCCTGGTCAGACTGCATTTGGAATATTGTGAGTAGATTTGGGCCCCGTATCTAAGGCAGTATATGCTGACCTTGGAGACGGTCCAGAGGAGGTTTACAAGAATGATCCTGGGAATGAAGGACAGGTCATATAAGGAGCGACTAAGGGTTCTGGGTCTGTACTTGATGGAGTTTGGAAGAATGAGAGGAGTGTGATCGAAACTGACAGAATACTGAGAGACCTCGATAGAATAGATGTGGAGAAGATGTTTCACCTACTAGGAGAGAATAGGACCTGAAGGTACACCACAGAGTGTAGAAACAACCCTTTAGAACCAAGATAAGGAAGAATTTCTTCATCCAGAGGGTGGTGAATCTGTGGAACTCATTGTCCCAGAAGGCTATGGAGGCCAAGTCATTGAGTATATTTAAGGCAGAGACAGATTGGGGAGAAGCAAGGAGAATAGGATTGAGAAACATTTCAGCCATGATTGAATGGTAGATCAGATCTTATGGTCTAATTCTGCTCCTATATGAAAAATAGTTGAAGCAAGGAGTCATGCACTGAGATACAGTGACTGGAAATTAATAAATCAGCACTGTCTTGTTTTAACTCTTTTTCATTAGCACCCATGGTCCAAAAGACCTCCTGAAGCCCATGCATCTTTGTCAAACACATTGAGGAAGGTGGGTTCTTCAATTTTCTGTGTATAAATGCAATTGTTCATCCTTGGCATAAACGGATGGTTGTGGTTTCAAGGTTAGACTTCTTCCTCACTTAGTTGCATTGGAATGCTGAGATATGAATGCATTATCATATTTGAATGATAGCCATCTGGAAATAATTACAGGGCTGAAATCGAACTAAAGGGCTCAGCTGGTTTATATATAGAATAATGTCTAACTGAGTGATTAAAGCCTAATGGCCTGTAAATGCAATAGGTAAAATCAGTATAAGATAGCAACTTAATCAAAGGTTTCACTTACTTTACAGCAGGGAGGAAGCAAATGGGATGGTGCAACTGAAAGGAGTCAGCTTTCTCCTGGATGGGCAGCTGAACTGACTGAAGATCTTTGTGTACCCTTTACGTCACTCTCCTGACCATTGACACTATTGGTGATCTTCCAAACATCAGCTGTTGTATACCTTATTAACCCATAGCTGGGGCTTATGAAAACAGAGTTACCTTTTCCTCCTGAGTAGACTGCCAATTCAGACTGATAAAACCGATCAACCTAGAGCCACCTGGTTGAGATATGTTAAGCACCTCTGCCTAAGTGTCTAAACAGGGATGGGCACACCCTGTGGTAAAAATTCATTGAGGACAGGTTATCTAACATACTGGTCACATGAGACTCCTTGTGGCTGAAGAGTAACTTGACTCGCCTCATCTTCCCTGCCCTTCCTCACCTTTGACCCTCAAGAGAAATGTCATGAACTCAATCAATGCTGGAATGAGATTGACCTATTGTTAAACAAAAATCAATGTTATTGCTGAAAGGACAACATACCAATGGTTTAAGAGTTATCAATGAATCATTAGGAAGAATTATGGCATTCTGCTTGTACTCTTACAAACTGTCATATATAAAAAACATTACAATCTTTAATCATTTGGTGATTTTCAATGCAGTGGTACTTTCAAAGGAAGAGGATAAGCAGATCCTAACAACTGGAGATGGAAGACCGAGGCTAAATTTGGGAACATAAGATTTACTGATTGAGGAGTGTGGTGGAGTAGGACAGTTCAAACAGGGAATCTGCATTACTGGGGCAACGTACATTCATGTTGTAATCTGAACGGCAGTAGAACCCTTTTCAGGGTGACTGTGAAGAGGTCAAACATACCCAGGGGAATCCCTAGCTTGTAGCCAACCCAGATAGAGAGGGTTCATTCAGCAAGGCACATTGAGAGACCTCATTGGGAGTGTGCAACATCATGGGGCTGGTGGCAGTGCCTTAACCCTTCAAACCCCACTGGCCCCAACAGGTGGCAGACACTGCAGATTGTGTATTCAACTTATCAGCCACCTGAGAACCCATTAGACTCAAGAGGAAGCAGGTCACCCTCAATCCTGACGGTCTGCTAAGAAGAGGAGTAATCTGGAGGTACAGAACCTCCAACCTCATTCCCTTCTTGTGACCACCAACAAATCTCAGTTCTTATCACATGTGAAGGGTGTGAATGAGGAGTGGAGCAAGATGTTCAAACATGGCAACTCCAGCAATGTAGCACTCCCTCAGTAATGCACTGAAGTGTCCCTTAGATTATGAATTCATGAGAGAAATATGAATCCAAAACCTTATAATTCCATGGGAACAGTGTCACCCACTAAACTGAGGCTTAAGCTGAGTGTCCTCTAATCTGTGACTGATTTCTGGGAAGCCTTCTAGTTATTACATAATAAGAAGCAATTTTATATGGTGAATTCCCTATGTGGAACTCTTGTACAGAGAAATCCATTTGAGAGTAAGTTATTGTGATGTACTCTGTGATATTTACACATATTTTTAATAACATCTATTGTAAGCTTGTTTTTTGTTTTTGAGTTAGTATCAAGTGGGTTTTCTGTATGTATGAAGTTAATAATTAACTTGGCAGTATTTCTGTAACCATGGTGATTTCTTTTATAACAGTTTTTGATGCTTAGCTTTAGAATTAATGGTTCATTGTATATATAAGTAGGATTTTGCCATTGAACAAGATAAACAAGCTCCAGTTTAGAAGGTCAGCAGAGATTTTAAAAGCTTACGGGAAATACCTATACCTTAAACAGAGGAAGCTTTCCTTTTAGTTTTAATTTGAGTTTTGAGCAAGCCATCTGTATATCCCAATGCTACTAAGCAGGGAAGGATAAGGTTGTTGTTAGTCCCAGACAAGAGTGTTGGAATAAGACCTTGAAGAGGTTACCTAAAGCTGAGCACATTTAAGCTCTAGTGCATGAGTAACTCCAGGAATAAGATATCTGTAGTTCCAGTCTACAAATTACTGTCAACTGACTTAAACCTTTCAAGTTATTAGAGACAGAGATTCTGGCATGAATACTGTATGAGTGATGTTTTTCAGTACAGCACCTGGGGGTATGTTTTGGGTACTATATGAAAGCCGTTTCTTTCAATCTTTAATGGAAATTTCAGTATTAATGGGATTATACTTTTACTGCGTGTTTAATAATCTTTGAATTTGTACGATAGGTAGATGGTTTGGTTTATTCTATTTTTCCTTCATTTTATTTGCTAATAAACTTCTGTTTTATTGCTAAAACAAATTTGCAGCTTTGTGAGCTTAATGTTCAGTGAGAAACCACTTTGTTAGAACCAAAATAAAACAAAACGTGACATATCAAATCATGTTTTAGCCTGGGATTCAGATTATTCAATAACAACAGCTGCTGAAATCATAACATTATAAAAACATAAAGCCGACTCTGCACGCCAAAATCACATTTGGTGATCTCCGCAGTGAGAATGGTATCTCACATAATTATCCTTAGAATAGGACAATGCAACCAACCAGTGAAACAGTTTACTTCTTCCAGCCATATTTATTCCTCTCCATATCTTAAACACTTCAGCCAAGTGACCCCTTACCTTTCTAAATTCCCGGAAGTATAATTCTACTTTGTATAATCTCTCCTCACAATTTAATCATTGGCATCCCTACCATTTTTAATTGAAGTCCCATGGAATAAAACTCGGAAAGAATGTACATGTTGTCCGTTTCACTCCAATACACATCAGCAAAACTGCCTGCTACACTCCAAATGCCATTTTACAGCAAGATCGTTCACATTTTTATACCTAATAAATATAAAAAGGAGGCAAGTTACCAACACTTTCTCCATGGCAACACCTCAGCCAATCAAAATTGTGCTTTCCATCCAATCAGCATACTTTTCTCTTGTAGTATAAACTGTTGGGATGGGTTGAAATTTGGCATTCTTGCATTTGTCCTCATGAGTGCACAACTAAAATCTTTAGTAACATGTCTGTCTTTTCAGCAATATTTAAGTTCTTTACTATGGTTCACAACGCATAACTTCTCTCTAAAGCCAAATCGTGTGTGAATCATTACTACTAATATTTGTTACTGTTGACTTCTGAGATTACTCTTCACTGAGAGGGAGAAGTTTCACAAATGCAATAGGTGACAGTTAATGCAAATTACAATGATGAAGGTATACAGCAGCCTCAGGTACATGTAGGAGCAGATCACGATTTTGATTTGATTTATTTATTGTCACATGTAATTTGTTATTCACTAGCACCATCTTAAAATACAGTAAAATAAACCAAAACAGAGAATAGAGAGGCAGGAAAATGAAGAAATAAAAAAAAGTGCTCAACTTTACAGTCTGTCTTGTTAAGTTTCCATCATGGCCCGTTGGCCTAATGGACAGGCATGAGTCTCCTTCTCCTTGCTGTCACCACTGAAATGAAAATTGTCACTCTCTGGCGTTACCTCGCCTGCACTGATACTCTCGCCACTATTCACCCTCAATGGGCCTCACCAATGCAGATGCCTCTGATCTTATCAGGTACTATACCAGCCCAAACTTGAGTTCACCACCGCCATGAGTCTGCTTCAGGCCCACCGTGTCGATGCAGCTGCTGCCGATGCCGCAGGGTCTAGTACTGGGCCCAACCTTACCTCTGCCGCTTCCATAAATCTGCGCTGGATGCAGACACTGCCAGGAACCCAGGACCTCTCCAACGCTGACCGCCTCGAGTCCACGCTGGGCCCACTTCCCCACCGCCTCGGGTCCGCGCTGGGCCCACTCCCCCACTGCCTCGGGACCGCGCTGGGCCCACTCCCCCACTGCCTCAGGTCCGAGCTGGGCCCACTCCCCCACTGCCTCCATTGTGCGCTGGGCCCACTCC
>NC_063333.1:143364802-143376066 GCF_021869965.1 Rhincodon typus | reverse complement strand
CTGGGCCCACTCCCCCACTGCCTTCAGTGTGGACTGGGCCCACTCCCCCACTGCCTCGGGTCTGCACTGGGCCCACTCCCCCACTGCCTTGGGTCTGTGCTGGGCCCTCTCCCCCACCGCCTCGGGTCCGCACTGGGCCCACTCCCCCATCGCCTCGGGTCTGCGCTGGGCCCACTCCCCCACCGCCTCAGGGCTGCGTTGGGCCCACTTGCCATCACTGATACGGTTGCTATGACTGAGCTCTGGCTATACACCAAGTCTAACATGGAGCTCAGGTTTTGAACTAAGTGCGGGTGAAATAACTCCACAGAGGCCGGTATCCATCACTAAGTCACCCTTTATTTACACGTGGAGAGTCCTTGACACTGATCCAGCTCCCTGAGGCCAGCTGTCAGAGTGAACAGAATCTCTAACACGCCTGTTTATGTCTGTCAGCCAGGGCTCCCTGATTGGACCAGATTAACAGCCCCAATCAGGGGACTCATATTCTACATGGCTAGTTGCAATTACTACAGCAGGTCTGTATACATAGACTGAGGTCTTGTCTTGCTGGAGTTGGATGAAGAGGGTAAAGCCAAGCTGATGATGAGTGAGTATTAGCTGCCCCACCTCTCCAGAGGGGGCTCGACGAGCCATCAGTGCCCACCCCCTCCCTGCCTTGGCAGAGCCTGTGGTGTCCATGTGCCCTTTCTCCCGTTTCCTGGCTCTCCCCGGAGTGTTACCCTCTCCCCCTCAACTGCATCCCCCCCACCACGCCCCCAACCCCGCCCCCACCGGCTCCACCACGTCTGAGAAATTAAGCCACAGTGTCTCAGATGGATATGAAAGATCCCATGATATTATTTTGAAGAAAAGCAGAGGAGCTAGCCAGTAGAAGCACAATAGTCTGAATGATCTCTTCTACGGCACAACACTTGTGAGATTCTGAGTTTTCTCTGGTGCCCTGGCCAATATTTATCTCTCAATCGACATTGCACAAAAATAAGTTTTGGTCAATATCACATTGATATTTGTGGGCAAATTGGTTGTTTGTTTTTCCAAAATTACAAGTGATTCCTTCAAAAATATCTCAATTGGTTATTAAAATATCTTGGGACAACCTGAAGCCGAGAAATGAGCAGTGAGAAAGCCCATGTTTCTGTCTTAATGACAAAAGAAGTCAATTAAATTCAATAGAACTTAAATGCCTGCATTGTAATTGGAAATAATGTCCGAATATCCAAAGACAGTATGAATGTATCCATTTGAATTGATCATTCTTAGGCTATAGCTGTCATGAGGACATTTGTTCATTGTAATGCCATTTCTTTCAAGTCCCTTTGAGCAACGATACCAAAAATCAATTAAAATGCAGGATATTTTTCAAACGTCAGCAGAGTCTTGTAATCCATCAGCCTGAGGTGCCTGTGAACTTTGATAGGTCGTGAGACCAATTTCATAGTTGTCCTTAACCCATTGCAAAAATTCTAAACGAAACATTTGCATGGAAAGCAAACAAAAGCAACTATTTCTTTTGTTAAAATGGATAACTTAAATGCTCTCACACATAAATCTAGACAAAGAAAAGTTGATGGAAAATCGCTGAGGCCAAGGTTTTGATTTTACAAATGGGCTAGCCCCTGCTGCACAGACACCAGTTCTTACAGCGAGAGACAAAAATAGGAACCCTAGGTCCATCTTAATCTTGTCAATGTGCTTCCAGATGTTGCTTGGCAACACTTGTTAAAAGAAGCAACATGTTAAGAGGAAGTACATCTTCCTGGAGGTGAGATTAATGGAACTTAATTTAATTGATCCATCCTGAGGATGTGGATATCGCTGCTCCTTGAGACCCAGAGCAGCTGATGTCGGTGGGCATTCTCCTTTAACCAATATTGCTGCTTGGTACATGTGAGCGACTTCCTTTCAGAGGGAAGAGATCAATACACAAAGCCACACCTCTGCACGGTTTGTGTGGGCAAATGCCCTGAAATAATATCCCCCAGAAAGAAAGCGACAGGAAAAGGGAGAAAAATTTCAAGGAGAAAATCATTTTGTTTTTCAAAAAAAATTAAAGTCAGTGGGCTTAAAAAGCAACAGAAAGGCCACAGCATCTATCCATCAGCAAAATCAGTCAGACAGTGCTCAGTGATAATAAGGTGTGGAGCTGGATGAACACAGCAGGCCAGGCAGTACCAGAGGAGCAGGAAAGCTGACATTTCGGGTCTAGACCCTTCTTCATAAGTTCTGAAGAAGGTCCCGACCTGAAACGTCAACTTTCCTGCTCCTCTGATGCTGCCTGGCCCACTGTGTTCATCCAGCTCTACACCTTGTTATCTCAGATTCTCCAACATTGGCAGATCTTACTACCTCTGAGACAGTGGTTGGTGCTGTCTGGTAGACAAACCCAAAGACTAATGGATGCTAGGGGACAGTTGAAGGATAAATCTTTCTTAAATAAGGTTACATGGAGCAAAGGTATATAGATGGAGTTAGGTATAGTTCTTAGGACTAAAGGAATCAAAGGGTATGAGGAGAAAACAGAATTAGGGGACTGAATTGGGTGATCAGCCATGATTATATTGAATGGCGGAGCAGGCTCAAAAGGCTGAATGGCCTACTCCTGCTCCTATTTTCTGTGCTGCTCTCAGTTGAGAGCATATCAGCGGTGATCAAATTCAGTGGTTCTCAAACTGGGTACTTTTGGAGGAAGGTGCACATAGAAGAACACAGACTGTCACACACACATACATCACCAAGTAGATTCACAGTCACCAAGGTTAATGGTGGGCACCAGGCTTGTTCAAGAGATTAAAAATATTTAAGTGAATAGACATCACTAATATCTTTAAATAAATACACGCTTTTGTTAAAGCATTATGAAAACATTATTTGCATGCAACACTGTCTAATTAAACCTTTAGTTCTTTCAGGGCAGTGACTTCAAAGGAATTCTGTGATTTACATATACATATTAATCAATTAAAACCTTCTAACTGATTAAAGATTTAACAGCATCTTAGATTTGTTTTAATACATCCTCATCAGTGGTGTGACCCTTTGATCTTTTACTTATTAATTCTGTGTCTCATACCACCTTACTAACACCTGAAGAAGGAGCAAGGCTCCGAAATCTTGTGTTTTCAAATAAGCCTGTTGGACTATAACCTGGTGTCTTGTGATTTCTGATCTTGCCCACCCCAGTCCAACACCGGCACCTCCACATCTTTATAATTATGAGTATTTTATACAGTGTTACAATTTTGATAAGGGCCATGATTATTAACATATTTGAAAATGGATGATTCAATCAAAGAATTTAGGACCAGCGTTCTAAATGAATGTAGGAGGAGGCTTCAAGGATTGAGTGGTTACATATACGAAGCTTTTGGTACAACAACAGTTCTATGTTCTTCCAGAGACATTTAGAGTTAGAACAGTACAAGCTGTTAAACATTGGTTCCTTTATTATTTCTTCCTAGTGGACTCCCTCCGCTGGTACATGTGGATATGGTAGCCTCAAGTGGACAAAATGCCCATGCAATTTTTAATACACTACAGCATGAATAACAGAAATCAATAATCACAATGCATTGCACAGTAAATTAGCTTACACATTACTAAGATTAACTTTACTACTATTCTTAAGTTTCTACAGTTAGAGATGGAGGAACATGCGTGACTTCCTACTCCTTATTGGTACCCAGATCCCTTGATAACTATGCCAATTTATGGGTGACAGGGTCAATTTTGTTTGCAATATGGAGTAACAAGCTGCCATTCATTGTGCAGGCTCACACAGAAGAAAGGGTACGGCGGTTGAGAAATTGAGAGCACCAGGCCCCCAGCAAATTGTCACCCAATAGGAATTAAAGGCGTTAAGTTTCAGAATGTCTCTCACTGGGCACAGCCCTGCCTTGCACTCTGTTGTAACTCCTCCCCCATACAAATGATGAGGCCTGAGGAATCCTGGATATTGGATCTTGGAGGCAGAGACTCTAAGTCTTGGCCCTTCCATCAGGCAGAAGATATAAAAGTTAGAAAGCATGTGCCAACAGATATAAGAACAACTTCTTCTCAGCTGTTATCAGAAATATGAACAGACCCCTCATAAATTAGAGTTGACCTTTCTCTGTACCTTCTCTGTAGCTGTAACACTATATTCTGCATTCTGTTCTATTGCCCTGATGTACCTATGTAAGGTATGATTTGCCTGGTTAGCACACAAAACAATAATTTTCACCATACATGTGACAATAATAAATCAAATCAAATTAAATCAATTTACGACCGGGGTTGAGCCATGTTTCGGAGAGCACAAAGTGGGGTGGATCAGGGGGCTTTGGAGGAGCAATCACACGATTAGGAGGATGGTGTGGAAAGCGGGCTTAGGGGTGGGAGGTCATGGACCTTGGGAGTAGCGGTCATCTCGCTGGTGGTGTTAAGCATGTACCTTCTGCACAAGGCAGAGATGCTGGTTCATAGAGGGCTCAACGCAGTGAGAGCCAAGCTGCATTTGCAAATACCCTAATGCCTGCTTCTCACATGGGTGAAGGGCCTTAACTGTTTGCTTTTGCCAATAAGAGAAACTAAAATGCCAATGCCTTCGGGAAGGGTGAGGAGAGGAGCAAATCCTTATCAAAAACAATTCGACCTATATTTTTTACACATTACACCAATGACATGCAGTGGCTTTTGAATTTGTCAACTGTTTAATTACAATGGCAACGGTTAGAATTTACCCGGACTGATGGGACTGGAGGGTTATAATCATCTCCTGCATCATCGTAACTGCAGTGTGGTCACATGAGTCACACAAGTCTATAATCACATTGTAAATTAGCAAGGATTTTACCAGGAAGTATATGGGTTTGAATATAATTACACTTAGCACAGCAAGTAATAACACAGGTGAGTAGTGGGGAGGGAGCGATTCCCAACAGCTTGCTCCTTTGTTCCTGGTTCTGCTAATTATACACCTGCTACCTTATCTGAATGATGGTGTTTAGCAACACGGCTGATATTTCAATGCACCACATTACAAACACTAACAGCTCATTTCTGCACGATCATACAAATTATCCCTCTACTGATGTGGAATGTACACAAAGCTTCATCAGCAGGCTTGCACTGCACAGAACTGCGGCAGAGTTTTCGAGTTCAGGATGCGAGGAAGACTCTGCAATGGACATCATATTAAAAACATATTTTGGATTCAAAGAGATAGCGGGGCTCTGTCTCAAACGTACCCCTTTGCCCAATCTTCTTCAGATGACAGGAAATATAGACGGGACGTGGGCGATGGTCCACACAGAACCCTACAGCCATGCAAAGTCCAGTGACGTAGATGTTGGAAATCCGAGATGGAAATAGAAAATGCAAGTCCAGTTCCTGTCACCCTGTTATAAGAAGGATATTATTCAATTGGAGAGGGTTCAGAAAAGATTTCCCAGGATGTTGCCAGGAACAGAAGGTTTGAGTTATTGGGTGAGGTCGGATAGGCTGGGACTGTTTCACTGGAGCATAGGAGATTGAGAGGTGACCTTATAGAGGTTTATAAAACCATGAGGGGTATAGATAAGGTGAATGACAAATGCCTTTTCCCTAGGCAGGGGATTTCAAGACTAGGGGACATATTTTTAAGGTGAGAGGTGAAAGGTTTTAAAAAGACATGAGGGGCAATATTTTTACACAGAGAGTAGTTCATGTGTAGAATGAACTTCTAGAGGAAGTGGTGGATGTGAGTACAGTTACAATGTTTAAAAGACATTTGGGCAAGTACATGGGTAAGAAAGAAGGAATATGGGCCAAGCACAGGCAGTTGGGACTGGTTTAGTTTGGGATCATGGTTAGCATGGACTGCCATAGAGTCACAGAGATGTAAAGCATGGAAACAGACCCTTCAGCCAAACTCGTCCATACTGACCAGATATCCTAAATTAATCTAGTCCCATTTGCCAGCATTTGGCCCATATCCCTCTAGACCCTTCCTATTCATGTACCCGTTCAGATGCCTTTCAAATGTAATTTTACCAGCCTCCACCACCTCCTCTGGCAGCTCATTACCTGCACACACCACTTGCTGCGTGAACAAGTTGCCCCTTTTAAATCGTTCCCCCTCTCAACTTAAACCTATGCCCTCTAGTTTTGGGTGCCCTGCCCTGGGCAAATGACCTTGGCTATTCACCCTATCCATGTCTCTCATGATTTTATAAACCTCTACAAGGTCATCCCCCAGCCTCCGATGCTCCAGGGAAAATAGCCTCAGCCTATTCAGTCTCTCCCTACAGCTCAAACCCTCCAATCCTGGCAACATCCTGGTAAATCTTTTCTGAACCCTTTCAAGTTTCACAACATCCTTCCTATAGCAGGGAAACCAGAACTGAATACAATATTCCTAAAGTGGCCTAACCAATGTCCTGTACAGCCTCAGCATGACCTCCCAACTCTTATACTCAATGCACTGACCAATAAAGGCAAGCGTACCAAATACCTTCTTCACTCTCCTATTACCTGAAGACTCCACTTTCAAGGAACTATGACCCTGCTCTCCAAGGACTCTTTGTTCAGCAACATTCCCCAGGACCTTATCATTAGGTGTTTAGGACCTGTCCTGATTTGCCTTTCCAAAATGCAGCATCTCACATTCATCCAAATTAAACTCCATCTGCCACTCCTCAGCCCATTGGCCCATCTGATTAAGATCCCGTTGTTCTCTGAGGTAATATTCTTCACTGTCCACTACACCTCTAAATTTGCTGTCATCTGCAAACTTACTAACCATACCTCCCATGTTCACATCCAACTCATTTATATAAATGACAAAAAGCAGTGGACCCAGCACTGATCCTTGTGGCACACTGCTAGTCACAGGCCTCCAGTCTGAAAAGCAACCCTCCACCACCACTCGCTATCTCCTACCTTTGAGCCAGTTCTGTATCCAAGTGGCTAGTTCTCCCTGTATTCCGTGTGATCTAACCTTGTTGAACAGTCCATCATGAGGAACCTTGTCAAACGCCTTACTGAATTCCATATAGATCACGTCCACCAATCTGCCCTCATCAATCCTCTTTGTTACTTCTTCAAAAAACTCAATCAAGTTAGTGAGACACAATTTCCCACACACAAAGCCATGTTGACTATCCCTAATTAATCTTTGTATTTCCAAATACATGTAAATCCTGTCCCTCAGGATTCCCTCCAACAACTTGCCCACCATTGATGTCAGGCTCACCAGTATATAGTTCCCTGGCTTTTCCTTAGCATCATTCTTAAATAATGGCACCACGTTAGCCAACCTACAGTCTTCTGGCATCTCACTGATGGCTATTGATGATACAAATCTCTCAGTAAGGGCCCAGCAATCACTTCCCTAGATTCCTACAGAATTCTAGGGTACATCTGATCAGTCCTGAGGATTTATCCACCCTTATGCATTTTAAGACATCCAGCAGTTCCTCCTCTGTAATTTGGACATTTTTCAAGATATCACATAACACTCCCCATGTTCTCTATCTTCCGTATCCTTCTTCGCAGTGAACACTGATGCAAAATACACATCTAATATCTCACCCATCTCCTGTGGCTCCACACATAGACAGCCTTGTTGAATTTTAAGGAGTCCTATTCTCTCCTTAGTTATTCTTTTGTCCTTAATGTATTTGTAGAATCTCTTTGGATTCTTCTTAACCCTATTTGCCAAAGCTATCTCATGTCCCCTTTTTGCCCTCCTGATTTCTCCCTCAAGTATACTCCTACTGCCTTTATACTCTTCCAGGGATTCACTCAATCCCTGCTGTCTATATGTAATATATTCTTCCTTACTCTTGACCAAAACTTTAATTTCTTTACTCATCCAGCATTCCCCACACCTTCCAGCCTTACCCTTCACCCTAATAGGGACGTACTGTCTCTGGACTTTCGTTATCTCATTTTTGAAGGTCAAAACTCATATGAAGCCAGGTTATAGTCCAACAGGTTTATGTAAAAACGCGAGCTTTCGAAGCTCAGCTCCTTCCTCAGGCATAGTGTGAGAGAGGGGGTATAAGACACAGAAGTTATAAGCTGAAAGGTAACAACCCTAAAACTGGCTGCCTCTTGTTGAATCTTTAATCAGTTAGGAAGGAGACTATTGATTGAAATGCAAAAGCCATATTCCGCTCAAGTCATTGTCCCGAGATAATTAAAGGTTTTATCAATGTATACAAGAGGTGACATCTCAGGTCAGACAATGCATTTTAGGTGTGAGGTCTTGTGTAGAATCTGTCTATGTTTTAAACTGGGATCAGATTTTTTTTGAGCAAAACAGAATGTATCTGTAACTAAATAAACATCTTGGGTGAAATGATGTGTGTCTTTGACTGTGTGTGAGTGTCCGTGCGTGTGTGTGCGCGTGTGTGTGAGTGTCCGTGTGTGTGTGTGAGCGAGTGTGTGTATGTGTGTGTGTGCGCGTGTGTGTGTGTCCGTGCGTGTGTATGTGTGTGTGCGCGTGTGTGTGCATGTGTGTGTGAGAGAGTGTGTGTGTGTTTGTGTGTGTGTGTGTGTGTGTGTGTGAGAGAGTGTGTGTATGTGTGTGTGTGCGCGTGTGTGTGTGTGTCCGTGCGTGTGTATGTGCGTGTGTGTGTGTGTGCGCGTGTGTGCGTACGTGTGTGTGTGAGAGAGTGTGTGTGCGTGTGTAGGAGAGATTGTGTGCGTGTATGTGTGTGTGTGTCTGTATGAAGGGGACTGTGTGTGTTTGAAGGAGAGTGTGTGTGTATGTGTGTGTGTGTGCGCGCACGCGCGATGGAGAGAGAGTGTGTGTGTGCGCGCACGCGCATGTGTGCGAAGGAGAGAGAGAGTATGTGTGTGTGTAGGAGAGTGTGCGTGCGTGTGTGTGTTGGGGAGAGAGAGAGAGGGTGTGTGTGTGTCTGTGAGGGTGGGAGAGTGTGTGTGGGTGGGAGAGTGTGTGTATGCGCGTGTGTGCATGCGTGCGCGTGTGTGCGTGTGGGTGCATGTGTGTGTGTACATGTGTGCACATGTGGGTGCTGTGCATGTGTGTGTGTGTGAGAGAACCTGTATAGTGTGGTGTGGTCACCACAGTTGAAAACAGTATCACCACAGGGAAATCCATCATCAACTTGTCTGACAACACCCTTCAAGTGGATGAGATTGAAGTTCTTAGCCGAGGGCTCAATTTCTGCCCCACCACCAAAATGGACTCCATTGGTCTTGCAGCAGACACAGAGGAATTCATCCAGAGAATAAGACCCCAGGAATTCTTCCACAAACACCAAGATGTCTGCAGTGAGCCCAAAGAGACAACCATTGATCAAAAACAGTCGACAGAGAGATCCACAGCTGGTGACCAAAGAAGGAGTCGAATGGGACCACTCCAGAGGGCTGCTACCCTAGGCTCGATATGTATGCCCAAACCATCAGGAAACACGTGAATGCCAGATTCATCAGCCACACTCACAAGGTGGCACAACCCAGGCCCAACCCAACGCCATCCGTGCTCTCAAGACCAACCGCAACATTTTCATCAAACCAGCAGACAAAAGGAGGAGCCATCGTCTTACAGAATAGAACAGACTACTGCAGGGAAGCGTACCGACAGCTGAACAACCAGGAACGTTACAGACAGCTACATGCTAAACCGACCAGAGAACACACTTGTCAACTCAACAGACTGATCAAAACTTTTGATCCAGTCCTTCAAAGTACCCCATACACTCTCATCCTGCGTACTTCTCACATAGGAGACTTCTACTGCCTTCCGAAGATAGACAAAGCTAACACACCTGGACATTTCACCATATCAGGCAATGGGACCCTGTGTGAGAACCTCTATAGCTATGTTGTGGGCATCTTGAAAACCATTGTACAGGGAACGCCCAGCTTCTATCGTGACACTGCAGATTTCATACAGAAACTCAGCCCCCATGGACCAGTCAAACCAGGAACATTCCTCATCACAATGGACATTTCGGTGCTCTACACCAGCATCCCCCATGACGATGGCATCGCTACAACAGCCTCAGTACTCAATACCAACAACTGCCAATTTCCAGATGCCATTCTACAACTCATCTGCTTCATCCTTGACAACAACGTCTTCACTTTCGACAACCAGTTCTTCATCCAGACACACAGAACAGCCAATGGGGACTAAATTTGCAGTGCAATATGCCAACATTTTCATGCACAAGTTCAAACAAGACTGCTTTGCTGTGCAAGACCTCTGACCAATGCTATATACCAGATACATTGATGACATTTTCTTCCTTTGGACTCATGGCGAGGAATCACTGAAACAACTACATAATGATATCAATAAGTTTCATCCCACCATCGGACTTACCATGGACAACTCTTTAGAAACTATGCCATGTTCTTTGCAGCCTTCAACACATTATCAAAGACGATGAGTACCTCATCACGATCTCCCCTATGCCTCCACTTCTCACCTTCAAACAACCGTCAAACCTTAAACAGACTATTGTTTGCAGCTAACTACCCAGCCTTCAGGATGACATCGACCACAACACCACACAACCCTGCCATGGCAACCTCTGCCAGACGTGTCAGATCATCGACATGAATACCACTGTCACGTGTGGGAACACCACTCACCACATATGCAGGAGATACTCATGTGACTTGGCCAATGTTGTCTATCTCATACAATGCAGGCAAAGATGCCTTGAGGCATGGTATATTGGGGAGACCATGCAGATGCTACGACAATGGATGAATGGACACCACAAAATGATCACCGGACAGGGATGTTCCCTCCCAGTGCGGGAACACTCCAGGAGTCAAGGACATTCAGCCTTGGGGCTTCAGGTAAGTGTCCTCCAAGGTGGACTTTGAGATACACAACAACGCAAAATCGCTCAGCAGAGGCTGAAAGCTAAGTTCCATACCCATGAGGACAGCGTCAATCGTAATCTTGGGTTCACATCGCAGTACAGATGACCCCCACCACACTATACACTCTCTCACACACACACACAAACACACACACACACACTTACACAGACCCTCTTGCTCACACACACTTTCACACACATACACTCCCTCACACTCACACTCTCTCAAGCACACACTTGCACAAACACACACTCTCTCTCTCTTTGTTTCAGAGATAGTAGGAACTGCAGATGCTGGAGAATCCGAGATAACAATGTGTAGAGCTGGATGAACACAGCAGGCCAAGCAGCATCAGAGGAGCAGGAAAGCTTTTTCTGAAGAAGGGTTTAGACCCGAAACATCAGCTTTCCTGCTTCTCTGATGCTGCTTGGCCT
>NC_063333.1:143333104-143354802 GCF_021869965.1 Rhincodon typus | reverse complement strand
TGCTTGGCCTGCTGTGTTCATCCAGCTCTACACCTTGTTATCTCAGTAATCCGGCTTCTTGTGTTGACATCTGGCGAAAATGTAAGATAGCCTCCTAGTGACAGTCCTGTTGGCAAGATTGAAACCATCTTTACCAAAATCCAGGTCACACCACTGTTAAAGATTTGTCTAGACATTGAAAAGTGGAGGAAAACATCAACTGCAGTGGCAGCTTTGTAGGATGTGCTGGAGGCAAATGTTTATAAAAGACAGGAAGTAAGTTGGGAACTAGATTGAAGACAATTCTCCATGCAGGAGGTCAGAGCTGTAACCATCACCTCCTGTGACCTACCACTTAAACCACCACAACAACCCAAGTTACAATGATACAGCTAGATAAAGAGGGATATTCACGGCAGTCCTAGACCCTGCATTTGCAACATGATTTGCATGTGCCCAGGGGAAACCAGTAAAAAGGGGAAACCAGTGTCTGGGTGTAGAGGGAAATTCAAGTTCATCTGAGAGATGGTGGCAAGAATTTTCCATCTTTCTCTGCTGTGCTAGTCATAGACATCAATGCTGATGTACTCCAGAATGTCCTTGTGGTTATTTCTTTGTTTTCCCTTGGACTGCTGGCTATTTATGAGTATAGAAATCAGAACCTGGTGAGACGGATACCCTTTTAGCCATCTGTACAGTCCAGTATAGAAACATAGAAGATAGGAGCAGGATGAGGCCATTCGGCCCTTCAAGCCTTCTCTGCCACTCTTCACGATCATGGCTGATCATCCAACTCAATAGCCATAACCTTTGACCCCAATTGGCCCTTGTGCTATATCTAGTCACCACTTGAATAAATTCTATATTTTGGCATCAACTACTTCCTATGCTAATGAATTTCACAGGCTCACCAGTTTTTGAGTGAAGAAATGTCTCCTCATCTCCTTCCTAAATCATCTACCCTGAATCCTCAGACTGTGACCCCTGGCTCTGGACACACCCACCACCGGGAACATCCTCCCTGCATCTACCTTATCCAGTCCTGTTAAAGTTTTATAAATGTCTACGAGATCCCTTCTCATTAGTCTGAACTCCAGCCAAAACAATCCCAATCTAATCAGTCTCTCCTCATACATCAGACCCGCCATCCCCGGAATCAGCTGGTAAACCTTAGCTACACTCCCTCGAGAGCGAGAGCATCCTTCCTCAGAAAAGGAGACCAAAACTGCACACAATATTCTAGGTGTGGTCCCACCAAGGCCCTGTATAACTGCCGCAACACATCCCTGCTCCTGTACTTGAAACCTCTCGCAATGGTGGCCAACGTACCATTCGCCTTCTTTACCACCTGCTGCACCTGCATTCTTACCTTCAGCGCCTGATGCACAAGGACACCCAGGTCCCGCTGCACACTCCCCTCTCCCAGTTCACAGCCTGGGTTTGCAGGTGCTTTGCTTCAATACTTGTAGAGCTGTCTTCAAGATGGAGACTGATATTTGCTGAATAGTCGACCCATTGATTTCGGGAATCCTATTAATGACTGAGAAGCTCTTGCTACCAATTGTGCAAAATGGCTCCAGCTTGTCCATCAGACTGTATCATGTTTTGAATCCAAAGTCGCTAACATTGAGATGAAGCTACATCAGAGAAGGAAAGAAAAGGAAGCAAATCTTGCTCCCTGGGTCCCACGGCCTCATGGACAGACTGTACCATCTGAACAAAGAGCTGTACATCATCCTGTTCAGACCCAGGGCGGAAACACATGACTCAGAGTAGACATTGTCCCTTGATTTCAGGATGATCAAAAATGTCAATTTCACCCAGATTCAAGACAAACATAAATCCTTCTCTCCAGGGAATGCAGAAAAAGTCAGAGCAAATTACTGCGGATGCTGGAATCTGAACCGAAAACAAAAAATGCCGGAGATCACAGCGGGTCAGGCAGCATCAGTGGAGAGAGAGCAAGCTAACATTTCAAGTTTAGATGACCCTTCATCTGTCATCTCCAGCACTTTTTGTTTTCAATACACGAAAGCAACAAGCCTTCAGAAACATTTTCATTGAAGTTCTGTTGAAATCAATTTACGGGTGTGCTTCATTCTGATCGTGATCTTCCAGACTCCAGTCAAAAAGTCCAAACGTTGACAACTTAAAGGCTTGACCATGGTGAGATGATACAGTCCTTCAGTATGTTAGGTTATTCCAGCCTGCTGTAACTGTGTCAGATAAAAGTCATTTCCTTTACTCAATCCCTTTGTTACAGCTGCGGTTTAATTAGACAGGGTCAGAGATGGGCGCATCAGTTGAGATAATGATTAATGATCCTTTGCTCAAAAGCTCCACACTGAATAAATGGAACTAATGAAGTCATCTGTTGAAAAGTCAATTCTCTGTAAAGTACTCAGCATTGTTGTCTTAATCTTGACTGATGGATCAAAAAGCACCAATGTGACCATGAGTTTTTAAAAACTACTGACATATAATGTTACATGCACCCATTGTATTCCTGTCATTTGCCAAGTCCAGCTCTCATTAAATTTCTGACAGCAAGATTTCATTTCAGGGTAACATTGATCGAACCAGCATGGGCAATTGAACTTCCATCTAAATTCATTCCAAACAAACTGCTTGAGAATCTTTAGCATGTGTACAACACTTGCAGCTGAATATCCATCGGATGTTGGAAGTTTATTCTGCACCAGCTTGGAATATTTGTAGAGATTGTTATTTATGTTCAATTTCTAAAATGTTATTTCATTCAATCTCAGCGCCTGGGCGCTGTCAACATGACTGTTTATTGTTCCTTCCTAATTGCTTTTAAGAGAACTGAAGAGGTTTCAAGGCCATTTCAGAAGACTGTTTAGAGTCACTCCATATTACTATGGATCTGGATCGCATATAGACTGTACAGGGTAAGACAGCAGATTTCATTTCTGAAAGTGAACCAGATGGATTTTGCCGGGTCTGATCGACCCTACTTGTGCTATTCAGGTAAATGCTTGCAGTCAACCTGGTTCCAGTGGGAATGAGCATAGGCTGAAGAAACTATCACTATTGGCAGGAGTGAATAGATGCAAGTTAGTGTGCAGTGTTGGTCACCATCCAACAGGAAGGCCATCATTGCTCTGAAGAGAGTACAGAGCAGACCTAAGAGTGTTGGAAAATTAGTAAGCTAGAGTTGTTGCCCTTAGATCAAAAAAGGCAGAGGGGCGAATTAGTTGAGATATACAAAATAATGAGGGATTTGGATGGAGTGGACAGGGAGACCATTTGCTGCAAGTGGAGAGATCAATTCATCATCATCGTCAGTGGTCCCTTGCAGATGAGGATGACTCTCTTCCACTGTTAGGGTGGCTGTACAGATCCATGCAGCTTCCACAGGCTCTGTTACACTTGAAGCTGGTTATGGTCATGGGATGGGGTGCGTGGCACATTGGTATGGCACATGTTCAAAGTGATTGGTTAAAGGATTAGTGGGGTCCTGAAGAAAAATGTTTTCACCTGCAAGGAAGTGGGTGCGTGGAATTCACAAGCCAGTTTAGTCGTTCAGGTGGAAACTTTCAATTCATTTTAAACGAACCTGGATGTGCACCTGAAGCAATGTAAATACGACACCGAAAAGTGGGATTAGAATGGGAGGGCTAATTTATTCACAAACACAATGGGGTAAGTAGCCTCTTTCTGTGCTGAAGCATCTCTCAGCTTCTAAGAGAAGCACCAAAGAAAGTAAAAAGCCTGGCCATAAAAGTGAGTATAAAACTTATTTCAAAATATTGGCTAAAATATAATTTCTCTTTACATGAGGGTAAGAATATGTGAATTTCACCAAAAGGCAAAAAAGCATATGTAATGTTTAGGAAGCTAAAATCAGACAGGGCCCATGAAGAATATAAAGAAAGCGGAAAAAACTCTAGCACGGATTTAGGAGAGCAAGGGGATGGGCGGTCATAAAAGGATAAAGGAGGGAACTTGTGCTTGGAGGCAGAGGATGTGGGTGAGATCCTAAATGAGTACTTTGCATCAGTATTCAGCCAGAAGGATATGGAGGATAGTGAGATTTGTGTGCAGCATGCTAATATGCCAGGGCATTTTGAGATCAAGAAAGAAGTGGTGTTAGGTTTCTTGAAGAGCATTAAGGTGGATAAGTTCCCAGGGCCCGATGGCACCTACACCAGGTTATTGAGAGAGGCAAGAGAGGAGATTGCTGGGGCCTTGACCAAGACCTTTATATCCTCGTTAGCCACTGGAGAGGTTCCAGAGGACTGGCAAGTAGCTAATGTTGCTCTGCTTTACAAGAAAGGAAATAGTGATAATCCAGGAAACTACATACTGGTGAGTCTCGCATTGGTGGTTTGGAAGATTTGGAGAGAATTCTTAGGGATAGGATTTACACACATTTGAAATAGCATGGCCTAATTTCTGACAGTCAGCATGGCTTTGTGCAGGCCATACCTTACTAACTTGATTGAATTTATCGAGGAGATGCTGAAGGTGACTGAAGAGGGTAGAGCAGTGAATGTTGTCTACATGGATTTTAATAAGGCTTTCGACAAGGTCTATCATGGTAGGCTCATCCAGCAGATTAATATGTGTGGGATCCATGGTGACTTGGCCTCAAGGATTCAGAATTGGCTTGCCGGTAGAAGGCAGAGGGTAGTGGTGGAAGGTTGTTTTTCTGGATGGAGGTCTTTGACTCGTGGTGCTCCGTAGGGATCGATACAGGGACTTCTGCTTTTTGTGATATATATAAATGACTTGGACGTAAATGCAGATGGAAGGGGTAGTGAGTTTGCAGATGATACAAAGATCAGTGCAGTTGTGGATAGTGTAGAAGGTTGTCAAAGGATACAGCGGGATATGGATCAGTTGCAGATATGGGTGGAGAAATGGCTGATGGAGTTTAATCCGGGTAAGTGTGAGGTGCTGCACTTTGGAAGATCAAATGTTAAGGAACAGTATAATGGCAAGACCCTGAACAGCACTGATGTACAGAGTGATCTTGGAGTTTAAATCCATATCTCCCTGAAAGTGGCCATGAAAGTAGATAGGGTGGTAAAGAAGGCGTATGGCATGCTTGTTTTTACTGGTCGGGGAATTGAGTACAAGAGTCAGGATGTCATGTTGCAGCTTTATAAGACTTTGGTCAGGCCACATTGATAGAGCATTGTGTTCAGTTCTGGTCGCCACATTACAGGAAGGATGCGGAGGCTTTGGAGAGGGTGCAGAAGAGGTTTACTAAGATGCTGCCTGTGTTGGAGGGTATGAGCTCTAAGGAGAGGTTGGAAAAACTCAAGTCTTTTTCTCTGGAGTGGCAGAGGCTGAGGGGAGACTTTATAGAAATCTATAAAATTATGAGATGCATAGGTAAGGTTGATGGACAGAATCTTTTCCACAAGTTGAAATGTCTAATATTAGTGGGCATGATTTAAGGTGAGGGTGGGGGGGAGGGAGTTCAAAGGAGATGTGAGGGGCAAGTTTTTTTTACACAGAGAGTGGTAAGAGGCTGGAACACGCTGCCAGGGTTGGTGGTAGAGGCAGATACGCGCATTTAAGAGACCTTTAGATCAGCACATGAATATGCAAGGGATGGAGGGATATGGACCAAGGGCAGGCAGAAGGGATTTGTTTAATTCGGCGTCATGTTCGGCCCATTCCTGTGCTGTACTGTTCTATGTTCTAATATAAGGGCAATTTGACAATGAGCACAGTGAGCTTTGCTGATCCCGATACAGTCACTTAATAGATGTGATGGGAAAGAAGATTAAACCTTTCAGATGTGGTTCTGAATTTGGGCAGGACTTGCTGAACGACCTGGAGTGTGCAAATAGCTGCAGCATCAAACAATTTAAGATAACTAATCAAGCTCATAATGCAAACCATTTACAGTTGCCAGCGGTAGGGTAAATTGGTATGCAGTGACACATTCTCTTTAGATGAAAGGAATATCTTCAAGCCTTGAGCTTTTTCTTTCAATTATACATGACCTTCAAGTCTACACATTCCCATTGCTTTCTGCATAGCAATGCCATGCCAATACAAATTGACTTGGCCACACCAATAAGAATTGACTTGCTATCTAATTAACGCCCTTTCCTCCTGTAGTATAAATTGTTGTGACCATTTCAAATTTGGCATTTTTGCATTTGTCCTGATGAGAGCTAGACAAAACTTTTGGTAATGCATTTTCTTTACCCAGCCATATTGAAAAAATGAGACTATTCACGCAAACCCTGTCCTACAGGCAACCGATGCATTGAGAGCTGCAGATACTTGTTCTATCAGTTGTAGAGCCAGTTAATCTACTTCTTTAGCCAAAGTGGTAACAAGAAGTCTTTCCATGTGCAATTACCAGACCAATGTATTGTGTTTTGGCTTTCCTAAAGAGAGAGAAGAGGAAACTTACATTTACCTCAACCTCTTTCAGGACCACATAAAGCGTGTTATAGACAATGGAGTACTTTTGATATTTGGAATTATTGTAAAGTGGAGGGGGAGAAAACAAAGAACTGAGATCTCTGAAAATCAGAAACAAAAACAGAAATTGCTGATAAATCTCAGCAGGTTAGGAACTATCTGTGGAGAGAAAGCAGGGTTAACATTTTGGTCCAGTGACCCTTCTTCGGAACGGTTCTGAAGATGAGGCCAGGATTCATGTGGGGATAGATGGAGGATGGCTTTCTGTCCAGAGGCTAAATAAGCCACATTAGCGATTAACTAAGGGCATCTCTCACCGTAACCGTTACCACGGCAGCGGTGGGTGGCTCTTCTGGTGCATGAAGATGCCAAATGTTGAGCCCTGGTGCCCTCCCTGTGAGTCCCTCAGAATTGGGCACTGAGGAATAAACTACTGGAGGAGCCCCACAGCATAGATCTCTACACTCATGGCAACAACACTCGCACAGCCTGCTCTCACCAGTTACACCAACCATCTCGTTCCAAAGTGGGGGAGTGGCAGTGGATGTCATCCATGGGTGCTCCGACAGTGGCCACATTTTCTGAAAAAGGGTCTAGGCCCGAAACGTCAGCCTTCCTGCTCCTCTGATGCTGCTTGGCCTGCTGTGTTCATCCAGCTCTACACCGTGTTATCTCTTGTTCCAAATGGGGCACAGCTTTTGTCTGGACTGAGTGCACTTCCAGCAGTGGCCACAAGCTCCCAGACGTGCTGCTGGGATTGAAGACCGGTAACCTTACAGTCGGCTGGCAGCTAATGGAGGAGGGTTCTCATCCTATAGAGTGACAGAGGGAGGGGGAAACCGGAGGACACAACCATGCCTCAATATCTACACGATGGACCAACAATGCAACCAAGGGTCCCCCAAATGGCTGAACTGGAGTTATCCTGGGCCTTCTTAGCGACCTGTAACTGTACAGGCGGATTCTATCCTGCCAAGAGGAGATATTTGATGGTTATTTAGATAGATCTGGTGTTCAGGGATATGGGGAAAAAGCAGGAGATTGGCATTAGGGAAAAACGTGGCTGCCTTCTGCACCTTAAGAATTCAATGATTCATTGTTTGAATTTAAATTCCACCAACTGCCACTGGGGGTTTTGAACCTGTTTCCTGAAGCCAATAACTCATGCCTCTGGATTACAAGTCCAGTCAGATGTTCATGACATCACCACTTTCTCCAGAAAGGACTCTACTACTTAATAAATATTTCACCAATTGTGAGCCTCATCAGTCTGATGGTATTTTATTCTGGCCACAAACCGGCAAACTCTTTTAAAATTCATGCTCCTTTTTCTGTATACCGCTGAATTCTGGAGGGGCACTTTGGCAATGTACAAACTTCTGATTAATGATTTACAGGAACAGCTAGAAAAAATCACCGGGTTACAGACTAGCAGATCCAGGGAACTGCCGAGCTCTGATTGCAGGGTAAAGGTCACAGTATTGAACAGAAGTCCCAGTTGAATGTGTGTCTGCCAAGCCATTGTTTGGTTAATTTAACTAAAGGGTTGCGAAGGACTAATCAGTCTTGAATAAGGTCATTCTTCAGACGTCAAATTGCGCACAACTCAATAAAACCAACAGGAATGAAGATGTTTTCAGAACAACGCATCTGGTGACAAAATGTCCAACTGGCAAAAATAATGATTTCTCGTTTAAAAAAGCAGCTCTGCATCATTTGTAGATCTGTTCTCACTTCACCATGAGAAGGTAGTTTTGTTTTCATTCTACTGAAAGGCTAAAAGTTCAATTAACCCTGAGGTCCATGTCAGCTCTTCTCCAGAGCGGATGGATGTAGGGTGAGAGCAGGGAGCCTTGTTGTATATTTTATACATCCCTGAACGTCAGAAAGGTGACACTAATTTCTGATCGTTCAAGGAGTTTCTTTCACCAGAGTTTAAAATAATTCTGCAATTACTAAATGTCTGTACTCATGCTTCTTACAGCTCAGCTTCTGGAACTTTCCACGTGACCTGTTTACTTTTCTCTGAGTCCATGTGCAGGCTTAACCAATCAAGCACAGTGAGCATAGATCAGTCACCGGACTCACTTAAACTCAGAACAACTGAGAACTTCAGACCTCCGTCCCATCTCTAAGCACTGGATACACTGGCCGTGGATATTAAGATTCAAGAAATCGTGACTCAAGAAATCCTCAGCAAGAGAAACGAACAGCTCACTATGAGACCACAGTCCTTTATCTTTGCTTTAGTCCTTCTCCACAAGCATCTCAAGAAAAGAATTTTCTTTTACAAATCATTCCCTTAACATGCAAAGGCCAGCATTTATTTTACATCTTGGCTTACTCTTGAGAAGTTGATGGAGAGTCACCTCTGAACACAATTGAGTGGCATGTGTTGCCAACCTGAAACACTGATCCTGTTTTTTTTCATACCCTCCACAGATACTGCCAGACCTGCTGAGTGTTTCCAGTATCTTCTGTTTCTATTTCAGATTTTTATTTCAGTAGTTTGGTCATCGTGTATGATGTTCAGGGACCAATATGACATTTATAATATGAATATGAATTTATAAGCTCTCCTGCAGTAAATCAGGTCAGCCTTTATTTTAGTGAAACAATACTTAACACTGAGCAAATATCCTCCAGTTATTAGCGGGATTAGTGAAACTCCATCACAATCAGCATGTGACACTGATTGGATGCTATCTGCTCAGTTGTGTTTGTATACTTCCAGCTGTTGTTATTAATCCACTAGTGTTTTGGGCCTTTCTGTTGTTCGTTAAAGTTATGGTGGTCTACAGGAAATTGTGAAGCAGATGCTGGCAAACATTGTCTTGACGTCAGGGTTGCTACACAAACTAGTTTCTCCTAGACACTATTGCCATTGGAAAGCGTTCGTCGTGAAACACAGCATGAATCAGTGAATAAGAGGTCACACAGAGTGGGAAAAGCCGCTGGAAGTGGAGGAGGACTGAGGGTGAAGGATTCTCAGTGGAGGCTACACCCCATTGTGCACTGACTCCAGGCACATCGCATTACTGGAGATGCGAGTGTTAACTCTCACTTTACCAGAACCGAACAGGATTCCATTATCTCAAGATTGGTGTTTACTAGATAATATCTGGAATGAGTGGGTTGCCTTATGAGCTAGCATTAGATAATAAAAGGCTTGTATCCTCTGGAGCCTGGAAGAATAAGTGGTGACTTGATTGAAACACGAAGCATCCTGAGGTGTCTTGACCAGGTGGATGTGGAGAGGATGTCGCCTCTTAGGGGAGAATCTGAAATGTAGGGCCACCATTTAAAAATCAGAGGTCACCCATTAAAAACCGAGATTAGACAAAAAAAAACTCTCCCTCAGAAAGTAGTGAGTCTTTGGAACACTCTTCTGGAAGAACTGGTGGAAGTTGAGTCCTTGAATATGTTTAAGGCAGAGATAGATAGATTGTTATTAAGGTGGATAAGATTATCAGAAGGCAGGACTGTGGATTGGAGATTACCATCAGACCAACAATGATCTTATTGAATGACAGAGCAGATTCAAGTAGCTAAATAGCCTACTCTTATTTGGGATATAAAATCTAGTTGTTGTGTGGCCAGAGAATCATGCCAGTCAATGCCCAGTCTCCTGGCTGCAGACACGATGCCCTCAACTGTATTGGTTTCCTATACCAAGTGTCTTCAAGCCATCAAGACAAACTAAATGGTGACAGTTGAGCAACAGGGACTATCAGCTAACTGCATGGTTACAGTGCACAAGCCACTTGCATGTGTGCAGCTTATATACACAATAAAAGGCATACAGCCACTGACATTGTGATGGAGCTGAAACAGCGCACGGAGCCCTCTGGGGGGTCCCAGCAGTACTTGAGAGAGCAAGGGTGAAGAGTCATGATGATATTATACTGCACAGCCTCACCATTGGAAGGGATTTGCTCTTGAGCGGGACCACGAGGAGAAAGAGAAAAGAGCAAGAGGACAGATGGTCTGTGAAGAACTCACCTGAGTGGGACAATAGTCTCCGCACACCCCAATTTCCCACCTACCGATGGTGCCTTCCCTCTGATCCTGACCATCACGGCCACAATGCAGAAATAAAACCCAACACACAAAGTAGAAGTTCCAAATCTGATCTATAAAATGAAAGAACTCCACATTGCATGCAGTAACAAAATCAAACCCTGTGCCTGTCTTCAGTATATGTGCCTTTATCTTGAGCTCCCATACAATGGTGCAGCATGGTTGGTGCCTGACATTTAGTGGAGGAGATTGTAGATCTCAGCATTAGCCCCAGCAGCCAGGCTGACTGTTTGTAAGGCTCCAGCTCAAGTGACAGGAATGGGAAGACAAACCAATAGAGGATGGCAGATTGGTATTCCATGAAGCCTCTGCTTCGCCTCCCTGGAGTGGCATTTTAACTAACAAGGTTACCTGCTGAAGGTTCTTTTCTCTGATACAATGATTTTTCAAAACATTAATCTGACTTCTAAAATGTTACCAAAATATTTAGCAGCCAGTTTCATTTCTTCTTTTCTTAATTTAAAGTGTATTTTAAATGAATCATATGAAACTTGTTAAAAGGTCAACTTGAATATTTTAAATAATGTGATAAGCCTCACTAAAAAAAAAAATTGCTGCTTTTTAACATGATACATCGAAGCTTTGAAATATTTCAAAATGTACAGCACTTTTTAAAATGTTTAATCTGACTTCAAACTTTTTGTAAAAATGATTCTGATTGAAAAAAACTTTGTTAAAAGACACATTTTAGTGTTATAAAAATGATCTGTGTTAATTAAGTTTGATTTAATCCACTGTTCCAATGCTTTTTCAGTGCAGCACTCTGGTTTATACAGATATTTTTCACCTGCCTGACAGCTGTCCTTGAGACGTGTTGAGGTGCATAGTTTGAAGGGGATCAACCCCCCCGCCCCCCCCATCTTCCAACTTGCTGCAGCAATCGAGGTATGTGAGTATGTGGATTGACGTGTGATCAGTGGCAACCATAAATTCTGGCCTCATGTCTTCGTTCTTCCTAAAAGTTCATTGGTGGAAATTTCAGCTCATGAAACACTGTCTGCTGGTTCACAGATAACAATTTAGTGAAACGATGCTGGGATAAACTCAGTTTCATCAGCATACATTTGGAAACGGATGCTGTGTTTTATAGGAGTAGGCCAATCAGCCCCCTGAGTCTGCTCTGCCATTCTAGACCATGGCTGCTCTGTGCTGTTCCCAAATTCCTTGATTCATTAGTATCTAGAAATCTATTGATTTCTGTTTAAATTTACTCAGTGGGTGAGTTTCCACAACACTCTAAGGTAGGGAATTCCATTGATTCACTACCCTCAAAGTGAAGACCTTCTTCCTCATTTCAGTCCTGAATGGCTAAACCGATAATACAAGTGGGGCCTATGCTCAGAATATAAATTTCAACTTCATGGAGATTTAAGTCTGTCAAGTCTTGTATTGTAAAGCTAACGAATGAGATCAGCAGTAAAACCCTCACAGAGCATGCTTTAGGAGTATACGTCCCCAACTGGGAAACTGAGAAAAAAAGCCAAATGAATTCCTGAGAGCTGTGGCACACTATGGTTTGGCTATAACATATCAAGGAACTCTTTGGTGGAAAGAGAATTAGAACCAGAAGTGTCCTGTTGAGTTTTTTAGGCTAAAAGAATGTATTCAACAAATACAAGGTAAAGTTAGTAATACTTGCTTTATTTAATACAGTTAAGTTTGTTTAAAATGTGAAACCTATTGCAGGAAATCTTTTAGCTGATCACTGAAAGTTCAAGGTCGAGACCCTTCTTCAGAAAACTCGGGTCTCGACCCAAAACGTCAGCCTTCCTGCTCCTCTGATGCTGCTTGGCCTGCTGTGTTCATTCAGCTCTACACCTTGTTATCTCAGATTCTCCAGCATCGGCAGTTCCTACTATCACTGAAAGTTCAAGTTAATTTTTGAAAGTTAATGGTGTCCCTCAAGATTACAACTGAGCGTCAATCCTTCAGAGTCATTAGAGAAGGGAATCCATGCTAGGTGATGCTCTGTCTATGACTGGAAGGTAAGAATGAGACCAATTGAAACACCTGAGTTTCTGACAACTATCTGTGCTACTCATTCTAGGTCAAATATATTTCTAAATGTTGGTGAGACTGAATGGCACTAAAGGTTTATAAAACCTTCTCCTCTGGGCCAGCAAATTTTTTTGCTGGCGATGGCTCCCAGTTTTAGTTGGAACTCGAGACTGCTCAAGTTCTAATGTTTACGTTGGTTGTCATAGAGCCAATCGGCAATAGAATTCCTGAAGTTTATGGAGATGTTAATAGCTTTGAAAATGAATTCTTCCCTGCTTCAAATTATTCTGCACATTAAATTCTAATTAATAAGAAGGCAAGGAAGAAGAAGCTTGGAAAAACCCCTGGAGAACTAAACTCATCCACGGTGTTCATCAAATATTGTGCTCATCTTTGAAATTTTTCAAATCAACCCATGTAGCTAGTACAGTATCAGAGCAGCTGTGAATTTAGTTGTTAAGATTTTGAAATGTTAATTATTTTTATGGTTATAGAATTATAGAATAATGCAACACAGGAGCCTAGATTAGGGGAATGGGTCTGGGTGGGATGCTCTGTTGGTCGGTGTGGACTTGTTGGGCCGAAGGGCCTGTTTCCACACTGTAAGGATGCTATGCTATGATTCTATTTCTCCTTTTGCATTTTTGCTGCTTCTTTCAATAATCCACTTCATCCAATTCCTCAATGCTTTTCACATGTCCCTCCAAAAAGGCATTCTCCTTTTAGTATCTAACTAATTCCCCTTTTAGTTTGATTTATTGTTATCACAATAACTGAGATACAATGAAAAGTGTTGTTTTGCGTGCTATACAGGAAGATCATACCATACAAGGTGCATGAGGTAGCAGAACAGAGTCAACACAAACAAAAACCTGAGGATGCTGTAAATCAGGAACAAAAACAAAGTTGCTGGAAAAGCTCAGCAGGTCTGGCAGCATCTGTGAAGGATAAAACAGAGTTAACGTTTCAGGTCCGGTGACTTTTCCTCAGAACTGATGGTGACTAGAAAAACGTCAGTTTATATGCAGAAAAAAAGGAGGGGGATGGCGTAGGGAGTACACAATAGGATACAGCCTAAAGAGTTGCAGAACAGAGTTGCAGAATACAGTATTATAGCCACAGAAAAGATGCAGAGAGATAGAGATCAGAATTAACATCTGAGAAGTCTGTTCAAAATTCTCATAACTGCAGGGGGAAAGCTGTTCTTGAATCTGTTTGTAAGTGTATAACAAACTTTTACATCTTTTGACCTCTGGAAGAGGGTGGAGGAGAGTATAAGTGGGTGGGCGAGGTTTTTGATTATGTTGAATGCTTTCTCGAGGCACAAGGAAATGTAGACGGAGTCAATGGTTTGTGTGATGGACTGGGCTGTGTTCACAACTCTCTGTGAATCTATATCCCTAACCTGATCTGAAAGTGCATTGCAAACCCTTAATGACAACAGAAAAGGCTGGAAATACTCAGTCGGTTTGTCTAAATTTGTGGAGAGAGAAACAGAGTTAATGAGTAGGGTTTAGAATTTGGGGGCACTTAATAAAGAGGAATTTCATATCTTATAGGGCAGTGAATCTGTGAAATTCTTTATCACAGAGGGATTTTGAGGTTGGATCATTATTTCAGTCTGAGACAGATTTTTAAATCAGTAAGGGAATCAAGGGTTATGGGAAAAAGGCAGGAAAGTGGAGTTATGGATTACCAGAGCATTGAATGGTGGAGCAGCCTCAATGGGCTGAATGGCCAGCTTCTGCTCCTATGTCTCATGATTGTAATCAGGCAGGAGGGTAGCATTTGGGAACATTGCCACTGTGACTTCCATCTCAATTAATTCTGTGGCAGGTGGGGCAGCAGGTCACCTTCACACCCCACAACCAATTGAGATCCTTAAGGAGGGCAACTAATGGCCAACCAAACCTTTGTACCACCACCATTGGTAATTGCCCAACCAGCAAACCCACCTAAAAAGAGGGTTCCAGGAGCTGGAGGGTTGGGGAAAGACCCACTGAGATCGAAGACCTTGCCCTCGTTGCGAAATCCCCTCTTCCTGCCAAACAAAGTAGGACATCAGATTAGGGAAGTAGGTGAAAGGAACAAAAAGCCTATGTAAATATGAAGGGGTCATTCAATTCCTACGACCTCAAGAAGTGGATTCAACTATTCAGTACCTGGGACCTTATGACCATATGGGAATGAGAGATAGTAGGAACTGCAGATGCTGGAGAATCCGAGACAACAAGGTGCAGGGCTGGATGAACACAGCAGGCCAAGCAGCATCATAGGAGCAGAGAGGCTGACGTTTCGGGCCTAGACCCTTCATCAGAAAAGGGAGAGGAGAAGGGGGTTCTGAAATAAATAGGGAGAGAGTGGGAGGCGGATAGAAGATGGATAGAGGAGAGGATAGGTGGAGAGGAAACAAACAGGTCGAAGAGGCGGGGATGGAGCCAGTAAAGGTGAGTGTAGGTAGGGAGTTAGGAAGGGGATAGGTCAGTCCAGGGAGGACGGACAGGTCAAGGGGGCGGGATGAGGTTGGTCGGTAGGAGATGGAGGTGCGGCTTGAGGTGGGAGGAGGGGATAGGTGGGAGGAAGAACAGGTTAGGGAGGCAGGGACGAGCTGGACTGGTTTTGGGATGCGGTAGGGGGAGGGGAGATTTTGAAACTTGTGAAATCCACATTGATACCATTGGGCTGCAGGGTTCCCAAGCGGAATATGAGTTGCTGTTCCTGCAACCTTCGGGTGGCATCGTTGTGGCACTGCAGGAGGCCCAGGATGGACATGTCGTCTGAGGAATGGGAGGTGGAGTTGAAATGGTTCGCGACTGGGAGGTGCAGTTGTTTGTTGCAAACCGAGCGTAGGTGTTCTGCAAAGCGGTCCCCGAGCCTCCGCTTGGTTTCCCCGATGTAGAGGAAGCCACACCGGGTACAGCGGATGCAGTATACCACATTGGCAGATGTGCAGGTGAACATCTGCTTGATGTGGAAAGTCTTCTTGGGGCCTGGGATGGGGGTGAGGGAGGAGGTATGGGGGCAGGTGTAGCACTTCCTGCGGTTGCAGGGAAAAGTGCCGGGTGTGGTGGAGCTGGAGGGGAGTGTGGAGCGGACAAGGGAGTCACGGAGAGAGTTGTCCCTCCGGAAAGCAGATAAGGGTGGGGAGGGAAAGATGTCTTTGGTGGTGGGGTCGGATTGCAGATGGCGGAAGTGTCGGAGGATGATGCGTTGGATCCGGAGGTTGGTGGGGTGGTACGTGAGGACGAGGGGGATTCTTTTTTGGTTTTTATTGCGTGGACGGGGTGTGAGGGATGAGGTGCGGGAGATGTGGGAGACACGGTTGAGGGCGTTCTCGACCACCGAGGAGGGGAAGTTACGGTCCTTGAAAAACGAGGACAACTGAGATGTACGGGAGTGGAATGCCTCATCCTGGGAGCAGATGCGGCGGAGGCGAAGGATTTGGGAATAGGGGATAGCATTTTTGCAGTAAGGTGGGTGGGAGGAGGAGTATTCTAGGTAGCTGTGGGAGTCGGTGGGCTTGAAATGAATATCGGTTTCTAGGTGGTTGCCCGATATGGAGACAGAGAGGTCCAGGAAGGGGAGAGAGGTGTTAGAGATGGTCCAGGTAAACTTAAGGTTGGGGTGGAAGGTGTTAGTGAAGTGGATGAACTGTTCGAGCTCCTCGTGGGAGCACAAGGCGGCGCCGATACAGTCATCAATGTAACGTGCTGTGTTCACTTCTGGTCTCCTTGCTACAGGAAAGATATTGTTAGGCACGGAGGTTCAGTGGTAAGCATTGCTGACTCACAGCGCCAGGGACCTGGGTTCAAATCCAGTCTCAGGTGACTGTCTGTGTAGAGTTTGTACATTCTCCCCGTGTCTGCATTGGTTTTCTCCTGGTGCTCCGGTTTCCTCCCACAGTCTAAAGATGTGCAGATTATTTGGATTGGCTATGTTAAGTTGCCCACAGTGTTGCCCATATGCAGGCTGGGTGGATTTGCCATTGCGAAATGCAGGGTTACAGGGAAAAGGTGGGTCTGGGTGGGACCCTCTTCGGAGGGTCGGTGTGGACTTGACGGGCCAAATGGTTTGCTTCCACGCTGTGGAGATTCAATGATCTATGAAACTTGAAAAAGGTGCAGAAAGAGTTTACAAAAATGATTGCCGGAGGGTTTGAATTATAGGGAAAGGCTGGGGCTATTTTCCCTGGAGCATCGAAGGCTGAGGGGTGACCTAATAGATGTTTATAAAGTCATGGGGGGGAAGGATAGGTTCTTTTTCCCAGGGTAGGGGAATCCAAAACTAGAGGGCATAGGTTTAAAGTGAGAGGGGAAAGATTTGAAAAGGGACTGGGGGGAATGTTTTCACACAGTGGTTGGTGCGAGTATGGAACGAGCTGCCAGAGGAAGTGGTGGAGGCTGGTACAATTATAACATTTAAAAGGCATCTGGATGGGTATATTAATAGGAAGAGTTGAGGGGCTTATGGGCCAAATATGACTAGATTAATTTAGGATATCTGGCTGGCGTGGACACGTTAAACTGAAGGAACAAAAACAAAGTTGCTGAAAAAACTCAGCAGGTCTGGCAGCATCTGTGAAGGAAAAAAACTGAGTTAACGTTTCGGGCCCGGTGACCCTTCCTCAGAACTGATGGTGGCTGGGAAGACATCAGTTTATATTGACTAGAGTCACCGGACCCGAAAAGTTAACTCTGTTTTTTCCTTCACAGGTGCTGCCAGACCTGCTGAGTTTTTCCAGCAACTTTGTCTTTGTTCCTGATTTAACTGCGGATGCTGTCTTTCAGTTTTTATTAAGTTACACTGAAGGGTTTGTTTCCATGCTGTATAACTCTATAACATGAGTAGGCCATTCAGGCCCTCAGAATGAATGAATGGAAATAGACTATTCAGTTGTGAGGAACATTAGAACTGATTAGACCATTCAGCCTCAGACCTTAAGAACAGTTGTGCATTATTCCTGCCTTAAGAATGTTGGAATATAGTAGAAAATTCAATATGTAGGAACATAGGAACGGGAGGAGGCCATTCGACCCCTCCACCCTGCTCTACCATTCAATCAGATCATGGCTAATCTGTACCCAAGACCATTTAGTCAAGAAATACAGATTGCTGGAACGTTAAAGAAAGAAGGGAAATGGTTTGCTGTGACTTGCTGCGAGTAGGTGATCTAATATTCCTTGCAAAGGAGATTTTTACACTCCAGTGTGATATAGAAACTGCAAAGTTCTGACAAAAATGTTATTGTACCCTCTTACTATTCTGTTTGTCAGACTGAAGAAAACTGACTGCCTGGGGGCTCATCTGCGAGAGAGAAAAAAAAAATTCATTTAATTTTGAATATTGCTTTGTCTGCCAGAAGATTAAAGAACCATCTCTGTGGAGCCTAGGAAGGGTTTGGCAAGAAATTACATCTGAAAGGATGGTGGCACAGGAGGACTCCATTAATAAACACTCTGTGCCATAGACTGCTGTGATTACCAACTAGCCTCGAGCTCCCAGCGTGGCTGGGCTGAACTGAACTCAGTGATTTTATGAATCTGTGCTCAAAGTACAGAACGTTACCCCCAGGACAACATAGTCAGGAATTTGGATACGGCTAGATACTTTCTTCATTCATAGTATATAGAGATTGTTGGCAAGGCCAGCATTTACTTCCCATTCCAAGTTACAACAACTATAACTTACATTTACATAGTGCTTTAGACATTATGAAGTGTCCTAAGGCGCTTCAGTGGAGCATTATAGAGTCAAGAAAGTCACCAAGTTATATTTTGTGCCAGATGACCAAAAGCTTGGCCAAAGAGGGAGTTTCTCCAGACTGTCCAAAAGGAGGAAAGTGAGAGAAAGAAATGGAGAGACTTTAGGGAAGGAATTCCAGGGCTCGGTCGGATCTCAAACAATGACAAGACAGAATGCACGAAGGAGATAGAGTGCTGGGTAACATGGTGTAAATATAACAATCTGTCCCTCAATGTCAGAAAAATGAAAGGGCTGGTCATTGACGTCAGGAAGAAAGGTGGAGGGCATGTCCTGCCTACATCAATGGAGCTGAGGTGGAAGTGGTCGAGAGCATCAATTTCCTAGGAGTGACGATGACCAACAATCAGTCCTGGTCCACCCACTTTAACATTACAACAACACCTCTATTTCCTCAGGAGGCTAAGGAAATTCCGCATGTCCATAAAGACTCCTACCAGTTTATACAGATACAGTATAGAAAGCATTCTATCTGGATGCATCTCTGCAGAGACAATGGTTTTAATAAAAGGGCAAAATGAAAAGAACAACTACCTCTGAGCCAAGGAATTGGAAAAAACGGATAGAATATGATAACTTCATGTTCCCACATTTCCTTGTTGACAAAGCTGATTTGCTGACTGTCATAGATTGAAACTAAATGTACAGCTCTGATTGCAACCAATTGGATTCGAGTCTCTGAGAATTGATTACTGTCTGTTACTTCAGTTTTACAGGGTAGACAGAAACACTGGTATTTGGAAAGACTAAAAAGTTTCTAAGAAACTTCTACTGAGAACAGGATTTCAGGATGTGGAGGTGCTGGTATTGGACTGGGGTGGACAAGGTCAGAAGTCACATGACACCAGGTTATAGTCCACCAGGTTTATTTGAAATCACAAACTTTCAAAGTGCTGCCCCTTCATCAGGTGATGAAGAAGCAGCGTTCGGAAAACTTGTGATTTCAAATAAATGGGTTTGACTATAATCTGGTGTTGAAGGATTTCAGGAGAGAGCCTTGTAGCTTTTAGTCTGATTCCTAGTCTGGAAAACAGAATTTCTAAGTCCAGAAAGTGTTGCTAGGCATCCATTAGCAAAAAGCCCCCTATCTTTTCAAATCCAAGGTCTCCTAGGAATATCTTGAAAGTTTTGCTTAGCTGATTCCCCAGCAATAAAGCAGACAAACCACAGCCAACTTTAAACTGTTGGCTTCATTGCCAGGAAACCACATTGTAAAACTGCTTTCAATTCACAGAAAATCTAAATAATTCAAAATGTAGTCATAGAGTTGTACAGCACAGAAATAGACCCTTCAGTCCAACTTGTCTGCACCAACTGGATATCCTAAATTAATCTAGTTCCATTTGCCAGCATTTGGCCCATATCCCTCTAAACCCTTCCTACTCATATACCCATCCAGATGCTTTTTAGATGTTGCAATTGTACCGGCCCTCCACTACCTCCTCGAGCTTTTTGCTTGATAAAGTTGCTGCTTAGGTCCCTTTGAATCTCTCCCCTCTCACTTTAAACCCATGCCCTCTACTTTTGGACTCCCCTAACCCTAACCCAATCTTTTACTTTTTCCAATTAATCCTTAAGTGTAAATATATATCCCGCCCCAGCCCTCAATGCTGCAGCGTATTGCATTCATTAAAATGAGTGGGTGGAGACTCCTGCAGTCTCACACATCTCTATACTGAATTTATATAATACATGCTCCAGTGGGTGAACAGCAATGCCAGTGACAGAGTAAACAAAAGTATACACATTCATAAAGCACCTTTGACAACTTCAAGACATCCAAAATGTTTCACTGCCAACAATCAGAAGTTGATTCACTACAGCCGAAAGTTGTCAAAATCTTTGAAAATTATTCACGGATGAGCCTTTTCTTCATTTGTTCACAGGATACAGGGTGTCATTCGCTGGGCTCACATTTATTGCCCATCCTGACCATCGGAGGCTGAGGGGTGACCTTATAGAGGTTTATGAAATCATGAGGGGCATCAATAGGGTGAATAAACACGGTCTTTTCCCTGGGGTGGGGGAGTCCAAATTTAGAGGGCATAGGTTTAAGGTGAGAGGGGAAAGACTTAAAAAGGGACCTAAGGGGCAACTGTTTCACACAGAGGGTGGGGCGTGTATGGAATGAGCTGCCAGAGGAAGTGATGCAGGCTGGTACAATTACAACATTTAAAAGGCATCTGGATGGGTACATGAATAGGAAGGATTTAGAAGGATACGGGCCAAATGCTGGCAAATGGGATTAGATTTAGTTTAAGATATCTGGTCAGTATGGATGAGTTGGACTGCAGGGACTGTTTCCATGCCGTACAGTTCTATGACTCTAATTGCCCTGGATAAACTCCTAGTGAACTACCTTCTTGAACCTTTGGGATAGTAGGAACTGCCGATGCTGGAGTCTGAGATAACAAGGTGTAGAGCTGGATGAACACAGCAGGCCAGACAGCATCAGAGGAGCAGGAAAGCTGACGTTTCTTCTTTGTAGTGAGAGTGCATGTTGAAATACCAACATGTGCGGGTAATGGAGGTCAAAACACCATCAAGGGTCTAGGCCCGAAACGTCAGCTTTCCTGCTCCTCTGATGCTGCTTGGCCTGCTGTGTTCATCCAGCTCTACACCTCGTTATCTAAACTTGGACGGATTATGATATAATCATGGAGTTGCTTCCAGATCATTACAGAGATAGAAAGGCCAATGAGGGGATTTGAAAATGAGTATATGAGTGCTTTTAACTCAAAGTATTGATGACCTAGCATGCAGACTATGTTGGCTCAAGCAGCAAGAGATGGCAGGTTCTTTTCTCCTTGAGAATATTTGAGAGCCAACTGAACTTCTACAATAATCCAACAACATTCATATTTGAAATGCTGTAGATGCTGGAAATCTGAAATGTTAAGAAAATGTGCTGGAGAACTCAGCAGGTCTGACAGCATTTTGGAGACAGAGTTAAGGTTTCAACAGCAAGATCATCGATCTGAAACTGTTTTTCTCTCTCCACTAATGTTACCAAACTTTCATCGTCACTCTGCTTTTTGTCTGGTCTACACGTCACCAGAGGGTTGATATTCGAAAAAGAGAAGCTGCATTAGTGAAAACTGTTAACCCATTTATGCCTCTTAGAGAAGGCAGTGAAATTTCATTGTGAATATATTACGACAATCATTACCAATATACCAGTGCAGTTTGAAAGAGTATATTTCTTAAATCTGGCTATACAGATGGAGCCAATTTGTCTGAGCTGATACGCTGTGATTTAACTCCAGATTAACGGTACAACTGATACTCTGTAGGAATAATGAAAAATCAATAATTGATCTAAGGTTTCGGAGTAGATCTGTAGCTTGAGTTGTGGGTGTTGAGGTTGGTTGGTTCGCCGAGCTGTTTTGTTGTTCCGCAGACGTTTCGTTACCGTGCTGGGTAACATCCTCAGTGCAGCCTCTGATGAAGCGTCGGTGTGTTTTCCC
>NC_063333.1:143310638-143328104 GCF_021869965.1 Rhincodon typus | reverse complement strand
GGGAAAACACACCGACGCTTCATCAGAGGCTGCACTGAGGATGTTACACAGCACGGTAACGAAACGTCTGCGGAACAACAAAACAGCTCGGCGAGCCAACCAACCTCAACAATAATTGATCATTTAGAGAAACCATATTTTCTGAAGCTATGCAACAGTTTATGAATAGGGCTCTGAAGCAGAACGTTCAAAAAACAAATGTGAGTTTGCCACATACACAGAGCCACAATACACACTGTGTAAAATAGGTCAATTCAAGATGGCATCAAATTCAGAAATTAACTCAGTTCTCAGTCTGCTCCAATATTGAAAATGCAAAAATAAAAATGCATGGCTTTGACTGAAATAGTCAGTCAACCATATTTAATAGTATTGATCCCTACTGTAATTGATTATCTGTGCACTCCCATTAGACAGTGAATGTTTGCAGAAATTCATTTTAAAATTATTTCTTTCTATGCTCTCATTATCTTTTCTTTCTGTTTCTATCATCTGGTACTTATTTTCTTTTGGATATGCAATGTGATCGTACACACTCTTAATTTCATGAGCAGAATGATTTGTTGGTGGAATGAAGATTAAGGGGTTGAAATGTAACCTCGGTGACCTGTTTTCTCATTACTTGCATTCAGTGCTGCAGCTGAGGCTAGATATTGTGAAATAACAGAGATTTCTATTAACTCATCAATAGCAAAAATATATGGAACAATGACCTGGGCTTTGTCCTACAGTTATTCATTCTTCTTTCAGCATTAGCAGGAACAGTTTGGGGGCGAACAATGATAATTTATTTTTCCAAGGATTCATCACATTACTATTTGTGGGAGCTTCCTAAGTGCAAATTGGTTGCCACCTTCACTATGCTACTCTTAAAAAAAAAGATAAGTTCAAGCTGCCATAGTCCCAGAGGACTACTGTCGCATTAGTGAGAGGCGAGTGGTGGGGGAGTTTAACCAGAGGGTCACCATGTCTCAGGTGAGAGATAGTAGGAACTGCAGATGCTGGAGAAGGGTCTAGGCCCGAAACGTCAGCCTTCCTGCTCCTCTGATGCTGCTTGGCCTGCTGTGTTCATCCAGCTCTACACCTTGTTATGCCTCAGGTGAGGGCAGGTTTGAGAAGGTGGGACTGTAATGGTGACCTTAGCTGGTGTGGGAATTGAATCTTTGCTTTTAGTGTCACAAACCAACTGTTCAGCCAACTGGCAAAGCACATAAGGAGGTCATTTATCCAAATGTACCTTGAATGAGCTATCCCTTAGCATTTTTTGTGGCTTAGTTTGTCCTACTCTTATTTTAACACAAAGTCCTGCGTTCAAATCCCATATAGCCTACAGTAAGCAACAGACCACGAGCAGGTAAATGAGATTAGTGTGGTTTGGTATTTCTTGGTCAGCATTAACAGTGGGCTGAAGGACCTGTTTCTAAGCTGTATGAATCTATGATTTTAGTGAGAATGATACTCTGGGTCAGTCATGAAGGAGTGCAGCAGTGTTATCTTTTGGAAGCAAAGTTAAGCTGTGGTCCTGCTTGGATGGATGTAAAAGATCCAATGACAACTATTTGAGGGGGAGCAGGGGAGTTCACCCCAGAGTCTTGATCAATATTTATCCTTCAATTATCATCATCACACGAGAAATACAAAATATCTGGTCATTACCACATTGCTGTTTGTGGGATCCTGTTGCATACAGATTGACATGCAATATTTCCTACACTACAATGCCAGTGGCATTAGCTGTGAGGTACTTTGACACATCTGATGGTTGGAGAGGCACTATAGAAATGAAAGTCATTTTCTTTACTTTTAGTCCAATACTGCTACTCTCTTGCCACACCTGTCCCCTTTCTGGCTGCTTATTTACAACAACACTGTCGATTCTGTATCCAGACACATTTTCATTATGATATAAACCACAGATCAACAAAGACTTCACTTTCTTTTTCCTCCAAGTTTGAGATTATTTGTTCAGGAAGGTCAGTATTATGGATGGATTTTTTTTGCACCAGTTATTTTCTTCCCTCAATTTTAACCATTGTGCTCAATCCCTAAATGAACAATGGAGAGCAATTAGCCAATCCCTGAGACACTGTTGATGTAGCTTTCAGGTTGCTGCGAATCACAATGCAAGAACATCCAAATGGCCACCACTGGCTCATGTCAGATGAATGTTTTTGATTACCCTTTTGGGGATGATAAAATATTTGCTTCTTTTATTGGTTAAATCACCCGACTTCGGCCTCTGATTTGAATCTTCTTGCACTATGTCTGTTTGAGTATGAACAGGAGGAGCTAGGCATGAAAGGAAAGCCAATGAGCATTCCTTTCTCTGGTAAACTTTCACTGCACTCCCTCCATAGCTGGAGCATCCTTCCTCAGAGAGGGAGGGATGAAACCCTCCCATAAAACATAGGAAGTACGAGTAGCTGATAAATGTCTTCAAAGGTTGGGACCGTGTGCCTTTGTTGTGCTCCTTTTTTCCAATAATCCCACCTGGCCAAATTAACAAGAAATGTTGGAGATCACAGCGGGTCAGGCAGCATCCATGGAGAGAAAGCAAGCTAACATTGACTCCAGATGACTCTTCATCAGATCAGTGTTTATCCTTCTCCCCAGCAGTGGTTCTGTCGCCTCCTCCAGCACCATAATCCCATGAGATCTCTGTGCTCTTGCAGTTCAGCCTCTTGAGAATCACCGATTTTAATGGCCTTACCATTGGCAGCCGTGCCTTCAGCTGCTTTGGCCCCAACCTCTGCAATTCTCTCCATATCTAACTTTGCCTTGCTTTCAACATTTAAGGCAGTCCTTGAAAGTTATCCCTTTGGCCAAGCTTTGAGTCAGCTGCTGTAACATCTCCATATGTGGCTTGCGGTCAAACTTTGTGATGCTCCTACGAAGTGGCTTGGGAATATTTCATGTTGCTTTATAAATGTACACAATTGTTGTAGGTGGCAACCTGTGGTAGACAACTGTGATTGGTCCAAGGGGGTATGCTTAGTGTAATTGACCAAAGAGACAGCTTTGACAATTGGGGTTACAAACGTCTCAAAAGCACCGTCCTTGCAGTTAGTGTGAAAGCCTGTGTGGTGATCTTGAGGTTTCATCTGAGGCAGAAGGAGAAACTGAAAGGGGACACCATGCAATAACTGTCCCAGTGCATCAGCCAGTCATAGGTACAGATGGAAGGTAGGCTGGATAGATCTTCCTTTCAGGTAACTAAGAGCTGAGTGTATCATTGGAGAGAGGTGATGTCATTGATTGTGTTATGGACCAGACCAGAGCCCCTCAAAACGCATTAAAAAGGTAGCCTAGACCTTATTTTTTAAACTTATTTTAAAGGTAAATGTAAGGTGCTGCGTTCCAGATGCCATTCAATTGGTCAAGCTACTCTACATTTAACAAAACACAATTTATTCAAACACTATAATTTAATTACAACAAAAGTCAGAGGAAGTTGGAATAACTTAACTCTATTGGAAAACTTAACAGAATAATAGATTATTTAACTATTAAACAGCAACTGTTCCAGAATAGTAACATCCCATAAACACTTGGCCAAAGGAAATTCAGTAAAGTAGACCATCTCACAGGCAATTCTCTAGTCCGGGGGAAAAAAAAACAAGAGAAAACTCAGAGAGAGAGTAGCAGGGAGAGATGTACTGCCACTTCCAAACACAGCTTTAACACCCCGCAACTGTTAATGTTGAAAAAACTAGAAGAAAAAGTCCTGATTGTGTGGGAGCTTAACCCCACACATTCAGGATGCTTCTATTGTTCCAACTTCAAAATAAGCCCCTAGGCCACACAAGCTGTTTACTTTATGAGTTTGAAGCAGACTGCTCTGCACCTCTGCCTCAACCTTTCTTCGCAAAAAATAAAGAGGAAATACTTTATTCATTTGCGGGGTGAGGGCATCACTGGTTAGACAGCATTTATTGCTCATCCCTAATTGCCCAGAGGGCAGTTAAGAGTCAATCACACTGCTGTAGGTCTGGAGTCACATGTAGACCAGACAGGTAAGGATTGCAGTTTCTTTCCCTAAAGGACATTAGTGAACCAGATGGGTTTTTCCCAACAATCAATTATGGATTCACAGTAATCATTAAATTCTTAATTCCAGATATTTTATTGAATTCAAATTCCACCATCTGCCATGGCAGTATTTGAACTCAGATCCCCAGGACACTATCTGGGTCTCTGGATTAATAGTCCAGTGATAATACCACTAGACCATCACCTCCTGATGCTTCTCTTAAAGCGTAGTATCATCACAATTGACACTCATCTCTCTCATGGCAGAAGATTTGTCTCCGCTATAACTATTACCATCAGTTGTGGAAAGGCAGTGACATCGGAGTAAAAGCATACTTCACACAGTCACCCTGCTTTCCAGGGCAGGGTTTGCATTAAGGTAGATCCAGATTGCGTTGAGCAGAACAAAAAATGAAACAGTGAGGAAAAGAATCACATTACTCTTCAGAATACGGGAACATCACACTAACCATAATCATAATCCCATGTTTTATGGGAGGGATTCATTCCTTCTTATCTGAGGAAGGATGTTCTGGCTATGGAGGGAATGCAACAAAGACTGATGTACAAAGAGATACTGGACTGGTTAGGACTGGGAGTTGTGAAGAATGAGGGAGATTTCACAGACATTGAAAATTTGAACCAGACTCGACAGGGTAAACACAGGCAGGATGTTCCTGGTGACCGGGGAGTCCAAACAAGGGGGCACAGCCTGAGGATACGGGATGCACCACTTAGGACTAAGATGAGGAGAAATTTCTTCACCCAAAGAGTGATGAGCCTGTGGAATTCTCTACTTACAAAAGCAATTGAGGCCAAAACATAAAGTGTTTTCAAGAAGGAGGTAGATATAGTTCTTGGTGCTAAAGTGATCAAACAGTAGGGGTGAAAGCAGCAAGAGGTACTGAATAGGATGATCAGCTGTGATCATTTTGAATGGTGGAGCAGGCTCAAATGGCCAAATGGCCTGCCCCTGCTCCTATTCTCTTTGTTTCTATCCCATAAAATAATTATTTTTAGCGCCAATGTTCATCTTCCCCTTTAAAATTCACCTTCACAACAGTGAGACTTCTGAACGCTTTCAACCTCAAACTCACCCTGACATAACACAACCAAGAAAGCACTGGAAATAGCTGCAGCTTAAGTTGCAACCAAGTAATTTCCCACTGTATTCTGTAACTAATTCCTTTCATATATCAAAAGACAGACCATTAGCTTTCAGTGAAATGAACTGAATTGTAGAATGTGATCCTAAAACACAAGAGAATGTCTCTGTAATCCTACATGGGATAAAGGAGAACACACTATATTCCTGATGCTACGGTCTGGCATTGTCTGCAGAAGGTATTCCCTTTTCCTCTGGGAGTCACATTGAGATTTAACTTTCGAGCAATGCTGTGTCTTTTTGTGCATGTGTCGTTGCTTTCCACAGTTTTGAATGAAGATTGGGCGATTTTGCTCCGAGCTGCCAGTCAGTTTCTTCAGATTCTCTTTCACTGATATTTCAAATCCATGTTGAGATGAAGCTGTAATCAAATGCAGGATTGACACGTTCACAATCAGTGCTATTGCTGTTTTGGCACTCGACAAAATTGATTTACATGTGAACACATCAAATGTATCGACAACATAACTGGGAGATATAACCTTCAACATACTCTTCTATATATAACAGGACAGTGCAGAAATTCACTGTATTCCTCCAACCCTCCATTTTCCTTTGAAAGCGGAGATGATGGTGGTAGCACATGGGTTCAAATCTTAATGCAGCAGATGTTGAACTTTGTATTCAATAAAAGAAATCTGGATTTTATTTTCGAAAAAACTAAGCTAATGCAACCAGGGCTGATTGTCATAAAAACCCAGTGGGTTCACTCATGTCCTTTAATGAAAGAAATCTGTCACCCTCGCCTGGTCTGGCCTCCATATGACTCCAGATCCACAGCAATGTGTAATACTAGACCATCACATTGTCTTCCAAATGTTGATGGTTAAATAAGACTCTTTACAGGCATGGGAGATTGAAAATTTACCATTGAAAGTCTTCCACAGGACAGACCCTACTTTCCATACTGACGACCAAAGAGACATAGTAAAACTGAAGTCAATGGAGAGCAGAAGGAAGCCTCTGAACTCATTGGAATCATGACGAGGAATAAGCAAGATAGTCAAATCTTCAGGGTTTTGCACAAAGATTTCCGCAGGGGAAGGTCAGCACAACTATCCCCAGCATCTTATACAAATGGTAGACTAAGAGTAGCATGGATCTTGCAGCCGCTCCTGAGATTCGGGTTTATTTCTACTTTACTTCTAGATTTCTTACAGTTATTATATTTCAGTAGCATAAGATTTTTATTTTGATTCATTTTTAGTTTTTTTTATACTAAGAAATGTTTGGAGGGATATGGGCCAAGCGCAAGCAGGTGGGATTAATTTAGTTTGGGATTATCGTCAGCATGGATTGGTTGGGTCTGTTTCTCTGCTGTATGACTCTAAGTATACCTTGAAGTCAGAGGAGCTGCTTTTTGCTAACAATTATGGAGTCTTCATCTGCATTTGCAAGCCCTCAGTTAACAAAGGAGCTCTCACTTATGTGCAGCAATATCTGAATAACATCCAGTCTTGGACTGATAAATGGCTCAATTTGGACTTGTGAACATAACATGGATTAATTAACCTGACCTTTCCCAATGGTGCCTTTACCAGCCCCTGCGATCAAATATGGCATCCAAAACTTGCTATCAAAGCTCATGTACCAAATACTGACAAACTGATTGAGCTGATAGGCACAGACACTCCAAAGAATGAAACTGCCCCAGGGAGAGTGCACTAACTTCAAGCAATGAAGAGATAAGAATAAAGAATGCAAATCAAGTGGGAAGAAGAAACACATCAAGTCTTACGTTGTGAATGAAATTTATCTAAAATGCAATGTTTTAAACACCTTCCTGTTATGCATATGTAATGCTAGAGGGACAAGGGAAGATGAATTATTCCACAGTACAATTTGACCCTGACCTTTCTGAGTATTGAATGGTGAAAAACTATATCCATAGCCTACCAATTTTCAGCAAGTAAACCACAGACCAGTAACAGGTTGCTGTGAAGTGAAGCATAGCAACCTACAAAAACTTGTCAGATTTTTCAAATCAAAGATTGTAACTCACCCTCCATTCTGTCAAGTTTCCTGCAATTCAACTTCTTTATGTCGAAGGCCTGCTCAATTATTCGCCACATGGGCAGATACATTCCTATTGGAGCTGAGGAGAATTAAAGCAGTGAGGATCATTTTGATTTTCGAAAATGGGTGATTTCAGATTGGTCACTTTGGAACATCTCTCCCTTAATTTTATTTCCATTAAAACTAGAGTCAAAGCTGTCAGGATGGCTCTCTTCAAAGTCAACTGTTTTATTTTTGAATAAACACATTTAAAAGAAAAACATGTTGAAAGCTTCGTTAGTTACATAGAAATGTTAAAGGCTCACAGATTGTTACTCACTGCTGAATCTATTAACTGAAGATGGGAGAAAGATCCTGAGTGACTTACAAAAACAGGTAATCTAAGTTGAAGATGAAAGCCTTTGTTCAGTTAGAAAGTAATTTAATTTCACATCAGTCCTCAAAGTTTGATCCGTGTGTAATTAATAAAACCCACAGTACAAGAAAACTGCATTACCATGAAACTTGCATTTTTCTTTTAAAAAAAAAGGCCTTGCAATATATAGCAACATGTGCAATGACTGACAAAGTAGCGACAATACTAATGCATGCAATTATTGCTGATGATTCCACTAACAGCAGAAAGCAATATGCATACATGGTAAAGATGAAAATTTAATAAAGCATAGGTCAGGGCCATGATGGATCACTCATCACTTGCCTGGATAAACATCAGTTCCCTGCACTTAAGAAGCTTGGCACCATCCAGAGCAAAGCAATCTGCTTGATTAACCCCCTATCCACCATCTTCAATACTCATTCTCTTCACCAATGGCACATGGTTGCCACAGGGTGTATAATCTACAAGATTCATTATCGTAATTCACCAAGGCTCCTTCAACAGCACTTTCCAATCTTGCAACCTCCTCTAGAAGAACAAGGATAATGGATACATGGGAATCCCGCCAGCTGCAGGTTTCCCTCCAACTCACTCACCATCCTGACTTGGAAATATATTCCCATTACTTCAGCATCACTTGGTCAAGATCCTGGAACTCCCTCTCTAAAAGCACTGTGGGTGTGCCTGAACACCTTCAGCATTAAGAAGCTGACTCAGCTCCCTCCAACCAAGAGTGATGAGGGATGGGCAATCAGGAGAGGGATGAGGCCATTCAGGAGAGAAGACTGTGTTGCTAGAGTGTGCAGATGTGGAGATGGAGCAGATCCTGGTAACCAGCACACTTTATTGAACTATCTATACTGTTTATAGAACAGAGAGAACATGATTACCATGTAGTACCCTGTCAGACCCACTGCGTATAAGGGTCTGGGGTGAACTGTTGTGCCTAAGTTTGGACGCAGAGTTCTAGGCTCAAGTCCAACTTGTCCTCAAGATACATCACAACTGCTCCAAACCGTTTGATTTAAAATATATAATCTTCAACATCACATGATGTACCATTATGTATCCAGGTCGCAGTTTCTGCCTATATACTACAGGTAGGAAATATTTTTCCCACAGGGATGTAGACGTCTTGAACACTCTCCAACAAATAACTGTAGTTGAGAACTCAATTAATAATTTTAGACTTGAGAGAGAGAGAGATGAAGCAGCCAATAATACAAAAGGGATATGGAGCCAAGACAGATTCGTGAAGATAAGGTACAAGTCAACCCATAATCCCATTAAATGGGGCGGCAGACTCTAGGGACGAATAATGTACTTCTGTGCTAATACTGCTAGGTGTCTGTTACAAGTGTGTGTTCAACAGCTATCACAGACTGCACACAGTCTTTTTCCTCTTTTCTCCCCTATTCAACTTGTGTTCAGTCTTCCCCACTTACATTGCAGAAAGATCATATAAATTCCAGCTGAGATAAAACTCACATGAGTCTGGAAAACCAGCCAGTGCACCAAGTACATTGCATTTTTCCAAACAGTATCACTACTCAAAACAGAAAATCAAAATTTACGTGGTTAACCGTTTATTCACTTGTGGAACGTGGGTATTTCCAGCTAACCAGCATTTACTGCCCATCCCTAGTTACCCTTGAGAAGTTAGTGGTGATCTGCCTTAAGATGCAAAATGCACTGCAGAAATTCGCCAAAGATCCTCAGACAGCACCTTCCAAACCCACGACCATTTCCTTCTAGAATGGCAAGGGCAGCAGATACATGGGAACATCACTACCCACAAGATCCCTTCCAGACCACATATCATTCTGACTTGGAAATATATCACCGTTCCTTCAGTGTCCCGTAGTCAAAATCCTGGACTCCATCCCTAAAGGCATTGTGGCTCTACCCACAGCACATGGACTGCAGCGGTTCAAGAAGGGAGCTCAACATCATCTTCTCAAGGAGCGATTAGAGACGGACAGTAAATACTGGCCCAGTTAGTGACACCCTTGAGTGAATAAAATAGCCTCCAGATTTATTGTCCAGCATTTACAATTGATTGAATATTCCCAAAAAAATGGTGTGCATGTTCAACAATATATAGATTCTGGAAATTTGTTGCAGTATCGTTTTCCTCTCATCTCAACCACTCAAATTGCATTCAGAAACAAAAACAGAAGTTCTTTGTTTCTGATTTACAGCACCTGCAGTTCTTTTGTTTCAACTTGCGTTCGATCTTTGTCTGTTACATTACAGAAACATAATTTTTAATTTTTTTTTAATTTTAATAAGTCAATAACAAATCAATTTGAATGAATAATGGAGTTTCCTATAGAGTCATTTTTCAAAAATTACATTTTTAAATGTCGTACCTCGGATTGGGAGATGACATTAGAACTAAATTAGCATTTAATACAATTTATTAAAGAGATGAGAAAATGAAAACAGCAGAATTAACAATTAATCTGCTGACAAAATGTTCCACGCAACTGTGAATGAAGTTGTACCTCAAGCCATTTTTAAACTGAGTTTACTGGACAGTAGAAATGAGAAAAAAAGAACGATACCGCACAGGAACAGGCCCTGCGGCCCTCCAAGCCTGAGCTGACACATTTTGCCCTACCATAATAAAACTGTCTTCACTTACAGGATCTGTATCCCTCTATTCCCTTCCTATTCATGTATTTGTCCAGGTGCTTCTTGAACGCTGCTATTCTGTCTGCTTCCACCCCCTCCTCTGGCACTGCGTTCCAGGTGATCACCATCCTTTGAGTGAAAAACTTGCCTCGCACATCTCTTTTAAACTCGTCCCCCACTCCCGCACCTTGACCCTGTGTCCCTTAGTAATTGGCCCCTCCACCCTGGGAAAAAATGAGCTGTTTGCATGTGGCAATTGAAGTAATCAAATGGAAACATATTCCGGATTCTTACTCTGATCCAAATCTCTGTTTCAGGATAGTTTGTTCTCCCTGCTTGATATTTATGATTATTGAACATCTCCTATTGTCACTGAAACCGTAACCACCAAAATCCTGGGGCCCATCATCAACCAGAAATTTAACTGGACAAGCCATAAAAACACAATGGCTACAAGAGCAGATTAGAGACTAAGAGTTCTGTGGTGAATAACTCACCTCCTGATTCCCCAAAGCCCGTCCACCATCTAAAAGCCACAAGCCAGGAGCTTGATGGAATACTCCCCACTTGCCTGGATAGGTGCAGCTCCAACAACACTCAAGAAGCTTGACGCCATCCAGGTCAAAGCACCTACTTTGTCAATCCATCTAAATTCTTCAACATTCATTCCATCCACCACCGACAGTCAGCAGCAGCAATATGTACCACCAATAAGATGCACTGCAACAACTCAGTAAGGATCCTTCAACAGTACTTTCCAAACCCATGGCCTCTACCACCTGTAAGGACAGGAGCAGCAGATACATGGGAACATCACCATTCGGGGTTGGAACAATATCACCGTCCTCCACTATCAAAATCCAAGAACTCCCTTCCTAACGGCACTCAGATTGTATTTACAGCACATGGAAGTTCAAGAAACCAGCTCACCACCACCTTCTCCAGAGCAAAGAGTAATGGGCAGTAAATGTTGGCCTAGCCAGTGATGCCCACATCCCCTGAATAAATAAGAAAAATCCCTGCACTGTGAAACTAACTAATGAATTCTTCATTCTTTCATGGAACATAGGCATCTTTGGCAAGGCCAACTTGTGTTACTCACTGCCACCTTCCCAAGGGCAATTAGGGATTCTCATATAATGTCATACAGCACAAAAATGGCTCATTAAGTCTGCATCAACAATAATAAATGAATAGAAAAACTCCCTGTTGTATATTTTATATCTTGGAGCTATGCAGAAATGACACCAATTTCACTGTGTATCAAAGGTTTTACTTACAATAGTTTAAAATGTCTACTCCATGCTTCAGCTCGCATGTTTCTGCACCTCCATTTACCTTACTCTGAATCCACGCTCAGGCTTAATCAATCAAACATAGTAAGCATCAGTTATAAGCAGACTCACTTAATTGAGCACAGTTAATTGAACCATTGAATTCTCCACTCCCATTTCCACCAGCTCAGTCAAACTGTCATTCTCTTTCCCCCACTCCCCAATGTTTTATAAAATAGTCCCCAAAAGTGTAATTCAAAGTAATGTCACCATAGTCTTACCAGACCATAAGAGAGAGTGACAACTAGTGGTGGTTTATCCTGAGAGTCACCACACCTCAGGTGAGGGGAGAGGTTGAGAGTCCTTCATGGTGGCCTCATTGTCGACATCATCCTCCAATGCAAACCGTCCAGCCAGCCAACTGAGCCCCTCAAAATAATATACACAGCACTGTACGGGAGATTAAACTTTAATTCTGAGAGAGGTCAGCGACAATCTTGAGAGAGGTCAGCAGAGGTACTGCTTGATAGTAAACATCAACAACTATTTAGCAATAAAAACAATTTTGTTCACTGATTTTCTTTAGGGAAGGAAATCTGCCATCCTTACCTGGTCTGAACTGCATGTGACCTCAGTATCTCAACAATATGGCTGACTGCCCTCCTACAGCTAGTCAGGATGGGCAAGAGAAGCTGGCTTTGCCTGGCCAATGGGTATCTCTGCGATGGTTAACATCCCACAGACAGCTGGGTTCGCTGCTGCCTGAGATCCACACTCAGTGCCATGCATCGTCCTACACACACTCCTGACCTCTCTCTCCATCAGCATTGCATCACGTTGCCTTAGGGCTGCACCACTCCTCAGTTCCAATTCATCCACTAGCTCATCCAACATGCTAACAAGAAACATTTTCTATTCCTTTCAGGCATCAAGGCACACAAGGTACAACAACTTAGAGATATCCATGGCCCTCCAGGACCTCCGTCCACCACCCCTCTTCCCTCCGACTCCATTCCCCTCCCCTAACCCTAACTCATGTCATGTATTCACCAGTTCTGAGGAAAGGTCACTTGACCCGAAACGTTAACTGTGATTTCTCCCCACAGAAGCTGCCAGACCTGCTGAGCTTTTCCAGCCGTTTCTGTTTTTGTTTCTGGCTTTGCCAATGATACCCACATCCCATGAAAGAATAACAAGATACTCTAAATCTAAGTGTAAGGATCACATTCTGTCCCAGGTAACTGTCCTGTAACATGAGACCTCCCATTCTGTTATATCCCTAGATAAATCTTTTTAGTGCTGGCCAGTTACAAAAGCACATATAGGTCAGTTCTGATTACAGTCAGTTCTGCAATAATGTATGTTCCGTCAATGCGAGTTGACTATAACACGACTATGAATGGGGGAACGCTATTTCTAAAACATGATCTTGCGTTGGCTATGAGGCGATTCCATTGGTGCATGGAGGAGCATGTGTCAGCATCAGATGTTCGTTTTGTGGGCTTTGTCCTGAGCATGCGCAATGTTATCCTTATCCTGGATAATGCATCAAGCCATCCTCCCACCATTGGTGAGCTTTCTGAAAACATAAAATTGCTATGTCTACCCCCAAACACAAACTCTCTCTTTCAACAGGTAGCTTTTAAAGCTTATTATTTAAGGCACACATTTAAGAGGCTGATTGCAGTCACTGAGGGGGATAAGGACAGTGTTCTTCAAGTTTGGAAGAGCTTTAAAATCAAGAATGCAATTGACATTATTGTGGAGGTCTGGGGTATTGCCAGAAAGGACTGCTTGCATCCAGTTTGGTGGAAGATTCTCCCAGATTTTTTTCAAGATTTTAAAGGCTTTGATCCATCAAAGGAGCTCCCAAGAATCAAAGAACATTGTGCTGATCTTGCAAAGCAAGTTGGATTTGAAGAAGTGGAGAGTGAGGATGTTGAACAGCTGCTTGAGTCCCACTGTGAAGACCTCCCTACAGCTGATCTACAACAATTTGTCATTGAGGGGGAAGTGGAAGCGAGAGATGAAGGAGATGAAGTCCAGGATGCAGCACCACGAGAGCGTTCCACTTCTGTTTTGTCTTCTATCCTGAGGGAAATTGAGAAGCAGTTGGAGCTCTTAGAGGACAACGAATACAATGCAGGAAGCAGTGGGATAGCAGTTTGTGGAATAAGATCTTGTTTGGCTTCCTCACAAAAGAAGAAAAAGGGATAAGAAGCAAAAACTGGATGTTGTTATTAAGCCAACCCCCAAGAAACAGTCAGAAGACAATGAACCACAGCCATCCACTTCTGGATTAACTGTTTATTTCGCCCTAACCCTGTAACCGCAACTGCACCTGAAGGTGATGATGATGGTGACGACCCTCAGCCCCTGCATTAACAACAGTTACTTCAAAACCTCCTCCCCCATCAAGTCATCTTGACATTTTTTCGAGATAAGATGTTAAATTTACTTTTATTTCATTATTAGATATGAATTAAATACTTATTCAAACTGTGCTATCCTTAGTGTTAGGCTTTTGAGTGAGTTTTGAGCGACTTGGAGTGATATTTTTGGTGGTCTGCCCCAAACCCCACTTTTCCCATTGGCCCTGTTATTTCTATAGCGCGATTTTCTATAACGTGATGTTGCGCAGGAACGCAATTATCGCGTTACAGCAGAACCCCCGTATACCCTGATGTTGAAAGCAAAGCATTGTTTGTGATTTTTTACAAGAACAAATCTGACTCAGACTGTACAATACAGCCTTGTTTAAGGAGCAATTTCTGGGCAGATACAAGGAGCAGCAACTTTTAAATTCAATCTGTAAAAATGTAACATTTGCAAAAATGAATCCAAATTTCAGCCTTCCACTTTCTACCCCCACTTCTGGTTAACACTTGCTTGTGGTAACCAAACCTTGTCCCAATTTCGAGCATTCTTCATGCAGAAAAGTGCTGTATCCAAGGACCAGTGTCTGGTTAAAGTGAGTAATCGTTCTTGCGCAATTATATTAAAGATGTCACGATTAAAATGTCAGCGATTGGAAATAAAATGGCAGAGCAGTCACTAGTCTAGCGGGAATTCCAGTAAGTTAGGATACATTTTCTTATTACAGTTCCTGGTGACATGAAGCCCTTACTGTGATCTGATCATAGAACATTCTCAATTGGAGGCTACATGACAATAGGTTGATCGATGTGGACAGAGGTGGTGGTAATGGTTTATACCTTACCTGGACCTATTCGTTGTTTCCTTTGAAAAATATCTTAACCCATTGCCATCCAACCCCCTTTCTTCTAAATTACCTCTGTGACAGGTGGAACCTGAACCTGGACGAGAGGTAGGGACGCTATCACTGCATTTCAAGACCATCCTGTCCTCCTTTCATAGAGGCATACAGCACAGAAATAGACCCTTCGGTCCAACCTGTACATAGTCCCAAACATAGTCCCAAACTAAACTAGTTCCACCCGCCTGCTCCTGTCCCCTATCCCTCCAAACCTTTCCAATTCATGTATCCATTCAAATGTCTTTTAAATGTTGTAATTGTGCCCACATCCACCATTTCCTCAGGAAATTCATTTCACACGTGAACCACCCTCTTTGTAAAAGAAAATTTGCCCCTCCTATCCTTTTTAAATCCCTCTCCTCTCACCTTAAAATATGCCCCTTAAGTCTTGAAATACCCCACCCTAGGGAAAAGGCACCTACTTTTAATCCTGTCTATACCCCTCATGATTTTATAAACCTCTATAAGGTCACCTCGCAACCTCCTGTGCTCCATGTTGCATCAACATCCCTTTCCTCATTTAACCAGCCCTCCATCCTTTTACTGACATTCCCTTTTGATCTGTCCCCTCCTCACACCCACCCCTTCATCTCAAAACACTCCTTATATGACCAATGGACCGGGCAAGCAACCAAGCCAGGAGAGTGGAAGGGCTCTGACAGAAGATGGATGTTGTATAAATTGTGTTGTACAAATTCAGACAAAATCTCTCGTGCAATTGGTTCATCATGTGAACACTACAGTAAAAATCTACTGGATCTCTTGTTCTGGGAGTCAGAGAAGGAATGGTGCTTTGTCCTTTGGCTACCCTGGATCAGCTCAAAGAGAAGGAGCCTAGAGAAGATATTTGGAGCACCCAGATTGTGTTATTCCTCCAAATGGACAACAATTCCATCATTCTCTTCCCTAACAGGGGGTCTACATGTCCTGCTTAGTCCACTGTGACTGCAGAAATGAGACTAATGACTAGACTAATGAGAAGAGGTTTGTATCTAAAACAAAATGCAGTTTATTTTGCATGATAGCAGCTGTTTGCTGGTTATATTGTTGTGATAAATATCATTACAGAGACGATGATGAAGCTCCAGATGGTATGATATTATCATGATAGATGGTAGCTTAGACATTCTTTGACCCCTTTCAAACTCTTTATACAACAGGTAGCACTGGCAACCATGTTATTACTGTGGGTTCTTCAGTTCTTCATAACTGAAATAACTCAGCAGAGGCTGGTATCTGACATCAAGTCACCCTTTATTCACAGATGAACAGTCCTTGACTTTAGTACAGCCTCATTCAGAGTCAGCTCTCAGAATGTCAGCATCTCTGACACTCCCCTTTTTTAATCTATCAGCCAGGGTTCCCTGATTAGACCAGATTAACACCCCCAATCAAGGAATTTATATTCTATACCTCTTTACAATTGCTACAATTCAGGATAGATTTCTAGATGTTTTCTAAACAATGTTTATTAAAACAAGGAGCAGCATGCTCTGAGGTGTTACAGATTCCAACCTTATAGTAGAGATCTATCACCTGACTACTGAAGTCGCAGTTACCAGATAACATGCCCCATTCATTATCCTGTCTCTACAAACAGCACAATGCTGTACGGGTTCTGCATGTCAATGCTACCTCTCTCCTGCAACTGAGGGGGATTCCACTCCCTCAGAGTGTTTGACTGCACCTACCCAACTAGAGGAGCCCTGCAGCACTCAGTAGAGTGGGTATCAATTGATGATGGTCTGTTGTATGTGGCACAACCTCATAACATGTGCTTACAGCTGTTAGGCAAGGCACTGAGGAGCTGGGACTCAAGGAAGAGGAGGAGGAGGAACAGTCCTCTTTATGGGCCGATCCAATGTAGTGCCCAAGGCTTCAGCAAAATCAGTCTATAGATCAGATTTTCAGGAATTATGATAGAGGAGCAACTTACTGCAGAATCTTTACTGAAAACAAAAAATTGTTGGAAATCACAGTGGGTCAGGCAACATTCATGGAGAGAGAGCAAGCTAAGTTTGGAATCCAGATTATTCTTCATCAGAGCTGATGTGAAGTGTGGAGGGGACAGGATTTAAGCAATAGTGTGGGGGTGGAGCTCTGGGGGACTTTGCACTATCAGCACCCATTTTTCCCCTAGAACTTCAATTCCCCCAACTATTGGCCCCTCCACACTTCATGTCAGCTCTGATAGAGTCATCAACTTGCTCTCTCTCCATGGATGCTGTCTGACCCGCTGTGATCTCCAGCAATTTTTGTTTTCACTCTTTTCAGTAATTATTCTCACCTCCAGGCTGGAAGCTGGGGGCTCAGAGAACAGGAGATCGGCATATTTTTAATTTTGGAACATTAGAAGGACACGTAGATGCAATGGGCAAAAATAAAACATTTAAATGTGGAGGCAGCAACTATGAAAAACAGAAACTGGAGAACACTAAAAAGCACTTTTTTGCAAGAAATAAATTCAAAGTCTATTGCCAACACGTTGTGATAGAATCTGTGGTTTCAAAACTTAGTAGATTTTATTTAATTAAAAGGAGTAACATTTGAAAAGGGTAGCTGAGAAAAGAAACTCCTAGTCTGTATGGAAATGTAAACCGAAACTGCTATTGGAAATTAACATTTCTGAGGACAGTGAATTTGAAAGCACATAAAAGAGCACGGAGCCAGCAGAGATAGTAGGAACTGC
>NC_063333.1:143297425-143310238 GCF_021869965.1 Rhincodon typus | reverse complement strand
GTCTAGGCCCGAAACGTCAGCCTTCCTGCTCCTCTGATGCTGCTTGGCCTGCTGTGTTCATCCAGCTCTACACCTTGTTATCTCAGATTCTCCAGCAGAGCTTAGTGTAGGTTTATGACTCCAGTGGTGCAGCACAAGCAGGCCAAAGAAGACAGATCCAAAAATCAGAGACTAAGATGATATTAAAACAATTCCATGAAAGCCCGTATCCCATCACCAAATCACCCTTTAGTTATAGGTGCATATTTCATGACACTGACCCAGCTAGCTCAGAGCCAGCTCCTACAGGGAGCAGAACCCTTAACTGTCCTGTTTATACACTTTGGTGGGAGGAGTACAAACATTATCTTGCAGCAGAAACAAATCTCAGCTGTGTTATCTGACATCATAGACTCCTAACCCATAAACTCTCTGCTCCGATCAGAGAATAATTTATAGGTGACTGAAATTTGCCGGTGAGCTATTGTTTAAATGATGTTCATTCTACATTGTAGGTTATCTGTGGTTGACTGAGATAGTATAGATATTTGCTAAGTTTGATTCTTGTACAGTAAATTCACTAAAAATCCTCAGACAGCACCTTCCAAATCCCACGACCACTTCCATCCAGAAGGACAACAGCAGCAGATGTGTGGGAACACCACCACTTTCAAGATCCCCCAAGCCACTCACCATGCTGACTTGGATATATATCCATTGTTCCTTCACTGTTGCTGGGTCCAAAATCCTGGAATTCCCTCCCTAATGGCATTGTGGGTCAACCGACTGCAGGAGGACTGCAGCGGTTCAAGAAGGCAGCTCGCCCCCACCTTCTCAAGGGCATCTAGGGGGGGGGCAAGAAATGCTGGCCAGCCAGCGACGCCCGCTACCCACAAAATGAATAAATAAAAAAAATTCCTCTGTTTTAAACATGGAATCATAGAATCATAGAATCCCTACAGTATGGAAACAGGTCCTTCGGCCCAACAAGTCCACACTGACCCTTGAAGCATCCCATCCAGACCCATCCCCCGATAACCCACCTTGTGGCTTAATTCTTTTAATAAATAACTTGGATTCTTTTTGCTTTTTAAAGGAATTCACTGGTTTCTACTGAGATCATAGCAAAATTAACTAATCTTTCTGTCCATGATTAAGATTTAAGAATGAGTATTTGCAATTTCTGCAACAGCACATGAACTGCAAACCAAAACTTCTTCCTGGGAGACAGTGGTGTTACTGACGCACCTACAACCAAACAGTTAACTGTAGCTGAAATGACATCGCCTCACATTGTCCACACACCACTAATAACAATTTTGACAGTGGTTTCGTAGTTCACTGAGGGGTCCTAATAGTTGTGGCAACATGCAGTTTCACAGGTATGTTCTAGCCTGGAGCTATGGAGACTCAAACCATCTCTTCATCATGTGGCAGGACAAGAATCTCTCCTTCTCATGTGTTACATGTTTTACACATTGACAGTCAACCTGTTTGATTACTTTATAAATTCACCTCCTTTACGCTTCAAGCCATGGAGTGGGACTTGAACCCTGATCTTCTGGCTCAGAGGCAATCATTGAATCCCTTCATTGTGGAAGCAGGCCATTCAGCCCATTGAGTTCCCTCCAACCCTCCGAAGAGCATCCCACCCAGACCCACTGCCCTACCCTATCCCTGTAATCCTGCATTTCCCATGGCCAATCCACCTAACCTGCACATCTTTGGACTGTGGGAGGAAACCGGAGCAAACCCACACAGACACAGGGAGAATGTGTAAACTCCACATAGACAGTAGCCTGAGGCTGGAATTAAACCCGGGTCCCTAGCACCATGAGGCAGCGGTGCTAACCACTGAGCCACCATCCCACCCAATGGCACTATCAATTGTGCTACAAGACCTCTAAGACCATAATAGCAAGAGAAAGCAAATTAAAACCAGTTACTTGGTGTTATTTCACCAAGGTTGTCAGTGCCACGTATTTATTTTAGCTTATCAAATGCAGGACTGCTGAAGAACAACAACAATGGGCTGATACTCCCCACTGACCTACAGCAATTCATCGTCTGACCTAAATATGAAACTCCAATGAGTCACACAACTATATAGTGTTTACCCTCCTTCATCAGGACTTGGTGTCTAATATACTCTGATTAAAGGTTGACCTTTTCAAAATTACAACTCTGTTTACTCTATATAAAATATTGACCAATACAATCTTAACACAATTTATACAGGGTTTTGAAGCACAATATAAATCAACAAAGTTGCAACATAGGTCAATAAAAGTACATCTAAAAAAAAACATGCTCCAGGATTTCTTTCTGGACATATAGAATTGATAAGTAGACACTATTGTTGTATTAAACCTTGGTGATATATGAGATGCTGCAAGAGATTAGGTCACAGGAGCCAGAAGGGGCCAACTATCATGGTGACTGTTCTCCATTATTCAAAAAGATCCTCTAGAACAGAATATTAGAGAATTCTTATTGGACAGGCAGTTAACGAATGGAAGAAAATCTCTTTCCCTGTTCTTTCAGAAAAATCTCACATACACACACAAATACACATGCACACACAAACACACATGCACACACAAACACACACACACGTACACAGAAACACAAGCACACACACACACAAAGACACCTGCATAAACACACATAAGGATAAACACATGCACACATGCACACACACACACGTGCACACACACAAACACACCCAGACACATGGAGGCGCACACACATGTGCACACACACACACAAACACACAGATACACAGAGGCGCACACACACAAACACACAGAGGCACACACACACATATACATGCACACACACAAACACAAACATACACAGACACACAGAAGTGCATACACACAGACATGCACATACACAAACACACAGACACACAGAGGCACACACACATATATGCACACACACAAACACACAGATACACGGAGGCGCACACACACATACATGCACACAAACACACAGATGCACACACACACATAACATGCACACACAGAAACACACAGATACACAGAGGCACACACACACACATACATGCACACACAGAAACACACAGATACACACACACATACATACACACACACACATACATGCACACACACAAACACACAAACACACAGAGGCGCACACACACACATACATGCACACACAGAAACGCACAGACACACAGAGGCACACACACACACACACATATACATGCACACACACACAGTTGATGTATGAGGAGGCGCAAAGATAATGGGCACAAAAATGGTCCTCTCAAGAAGGTGTGTGGTGCGTTGTTTATTTTATTACTGATATGAGTCATAGAGTTGTATGGCATGGAAACAAACACTTTGGTCCAACTTGTCCATGCCAAACAGATATCCTAAACTGATCTAGTCCCGTTTACTAGTATTTGGCGCGCATCCTTCTAAACCTTTCCTATTCATTTATCCATCCAGATGCCTTTTAAATGTTGCAACTGTACTGCTTCTACCCCTTCCTCTGGCAGCTCATTCCATTCACACACCACCCTCTGCGTGAAAAAGTTGCCCCTCAGGTCCCTTTTAAACTTTTTCCCTCTCACCTTAAACCTATGCCCTCTAGGTTGGGACTCCCCAGCCCAGGGAAAAAGACCTTGGCTATTCACCCTACCCATGCTCCTGGGCTGAAGGGAGTTAGCAAATGGCACACAGCACAAGTAAAGCCAAAAGGTGACCCTCCGCCCAGGTGTTGGGTGGGTGAGGAGGTGACACCTTGGGTATGTAAATGTTCGGTGGCCGTTGATTAGAACTATTTGAACAAGTAATCGACATAGGGTAAATGACCAGAGCCTAGTGCAACTGGCCCTCAGGCAGTTATTGATGGACCTGGATTAACTGCCCACTTGACAGAGGCGAGCAGTGTTTGGATGAAAAAGGGGCTTCAGTGTTCATTTCCTTCTGGTGGTTATTGTTTAAACCTTCATTCACTGAGTGCTTGGGAGGACATGGGACAGGATGATTTCTACACAACAGCCGTCAAAGTGGTGACGTTCTGACGGAGAAGTAAGAGACTTCATAGGGTGATACAACACAACCAAGTCCACTTGGATCATTGCCTTTGTGCCAGCTCTGGTCGATCTTTCCGATCAATCTCCCTTTTTCCTCTCTTCCATCCGGACCATTGATATGTATTCCCCTTATCCGATTGCCCTTGTACGTTTCAACTTTGGATCTTCTTCCACTGTCCTTCCAGATTGCAGCATGTAGCACAATGAGAAAGTTTCTCATCTCAGCTCAGTTGTATTCCCTGACATTGGAAATTTGTATCTTCTGCTCACCAATACACAAGACCCCAGAAGCAGCTTCTCGCTACTTACTCAACCTTTGAGATTTTGAACACCTCTCAAACCTCCTCTTAACCTTCCCTGCTCTAAGGTGGGCAACGTCCTGCCGATTGACAGAGTTTGGAGACATGTTCTGTGGAAACTTCCTGCCAGCTGTTGAGTCTTTGTCTGTCACCACCATCAGGATTGCATTCCTTAGGATAAACCTTGGGAATCTCCATACAATATGAAGAGAAACGGAGAGCAGTTTTTATAGATCCTTGCTGTTGTATATGTTTTGATGCCAATCACTATCAGTTTGTGGCTGGGGTCATTCGTAAGCACCACCCTCTTTCCTTTACTCGGTGTAAGAGCCTATTTGGTCCACAGTGGGAAAGAAAAACCACTGGCAAGTCTTAACAGGAAGAGGGTCTCTTACATTATTAGAATCCCTACAGTTTGAAAGCAGGTCATTTGGCCCACTGAGCCCACACTGACCCTCGGAAGAGTAGCCTGCCCAGGCTCACCCTGTCTATCCCTGTAAACCTGCATTCCCCATAGCTAACCCACCTAACCTGCACACCCCTGTACACCATAGGGAAATTTAGCACAGTCAATCCACCCTAACCTGCACATCTTTGGACTGTGGGAGGAAACCAGAGCACCTGAAGGACACCCACGCAGACACAAAGAGAATATGCAAACTCCACACAGGCACTTCACCTGATGAAGGCTTGTGATTTTAAATAAACCTGTGGGTGTTGTGTGACTTCTGACATTGTCCACTCCTGTCCAACACCGGCACCTCCACATCATGTCCACACAGGCAGTGAGCCAAGGGCGAAACCAAATCCATGTCCCTGGCACTGTGAGGCAGCAGTGTTAACCACTGAGCCACTGTGCTGCCCTACATTATGTGAGACCAATTGGGACAAAGTTATATGAGTAGGTCAGACATTGTTACAAAGACTATCAGGAGTCCTGTGGATATAGGGCTTCCCCCAACAATCTTCTAAGAAGTTCTGCCATTCCTCATCCAATTCCTTATGACATCATCAGATTGGGAGGAGTTTAATGCAACATTAACCCCTTCAGTCTGCTGCTGTTCCTCTTCCTTTTGTACTAAACAACAGAGTATTCTCTTGTTTGTACAGATTGGAAAGAAATTTCAGCTCTATGTAAGTTTCACCCAAAGTTATTGTTGGTGATTCTCTCTCAAAACAATGCACATGGATTCAAAAATGCACAAAGGGGGTTCAATACAATACATCCAGTTAGAAACTGGAGCAGACAGAGGCCATTCAGCTCCTCAAACCTGTTCTTCCATTCAATAAAACATGATGGGTATGATGTGGCCCTAGCTCCACTTTGCTGCTTGACTCCCATAGTCAATCAAAAATCTGTTGGAATCAGCCTGGACCATATTCAATGACCCAGCCTCCACTGTTCCTTGGGGTAGAGAATTCTCAATACTACTGTCCCTCTGAGAGAAGCAATTCCTCCTCATCTCCATAACACTTATCCCAGGAACCAGCCGAGTGAATCCCAGACCTGTGTGGGTTTAAATCTAATATCCGGAGCTAAAATGACAGCGTCAACGTTCTGCTGTCAGAGCCCTCTCATTCTGAATGGTTCTTGATAGTGAAAGCCTGAATCTTGGGAAAGGTTCCACTATGGTCACTTATAAATAAAGGCTGATGTGACATTAACAATAACAGCAGTAGTCGTGAGGTCTTCCAATCCTGTCCCTCCGTTGCCAAGCAAGTATAATGCAATGAATTAACGTAAAAAAAATGCTTATCTGTTGTCAGTAAATGCTAACATATTACAAGCTATTGAACAGTGTGTTGTTCCCCATCAGCTCAATGACTCTTTTACCATTAAATTGTAACAAGTGTTTTAGAAAATTACGAATTCTTCTATCTGTTATGATAAACTATAATCAGACAGAGCCATCTCATCCAATATTAATGTCATCATTTATTCAACACACCAAGAGAAAGGTCATATTTCTGTGGCTCCATTTCACATATTCACAATTCCCACACACTCCGTTGCCTCTCGATCCGAACATTTATGGAAATCTTATGAACTTCTTAAATTAACAGATAGCATGGGACACTGATTGGCTTACGATATATCTGCCAGTGGAGACTAAAATGTTATGCTGGACTGTCATAAGTTCCCTTTGTTAGTGGCACTGGAATGGGTTGGAGAGCTGCCTAGCTTTCTCACATCCAGCCTCCTCTATGGGCTGCGCAGAAGGAAGTAACATCACGCTGTTTAAGCATCCTGCCTAGTTCCTTTCTTCCTGTTATTAACCGCTGTTAAAAAAAAAATCCATCCACTGTTTGACCCTCAAGCGCTCATTAAAAATTACTTCCCTCTGTGAACATTCAGAGAAACAATCTAATCCCTTTAATAATTCAAATTGGCTTTATATTAAAAAAAACGGCGGAACCTGCATTTCACAAATGCAACAATTTTCTGTTTTTTTTACAGCAGCAATCAATTACGCACCATTCTTGAACAAAATAACTCACACTTAGCTTTCAGTCATTTCCAGGCAAAAGCTAAAGCAAGACTGTTCACATCAGATTATTTACCTGGCGTACGTCAGAAATAGCCATATCATAATTCCCCACAACACATTCCTCTCTGTATCACACTGTTAAAAATGAATTCACGGGATGTGAGATTTACTGGAGGGGCCTGTGAATTATTACCTATCCCTAGTTGCCCTTGAGAAGGTGGTGATGAGCTTCCTTCTTGAACCACTGCAGTTCTTGGGGAATGGGAACACCCACAACGCTGTTAGGGAGGGAATTCCAGGATTTTGACCAAGTAACACTGAAGGAACAACAATATATTTCCAAGTCTGGATGGTGAGTGACTTTGAAAGGGACTTGCAGGTGATGGTATTCCCATGCACCTGCTGCTGTTGTCTTTCTAGGACACTGTGGGTTTGGAAAATACTGCCAAAGTGATTTGCTGCGGGATATATTGTAGTTGCTACACATTATTGCGACTGAGCGTAAATGATGGAAATAGTGAATTTTGAAGGTGGGGGATGGATTACCAATCAAGCAGGCTGCTTCGTCCCGGATGATGTCAAGCTTCTTGAGTGTTGTTGGGACTGCACTCATCCAGGCAAATGGGGAGAATTCCGTCACACTCCTGACTTGTGCCTTGTAGATGGTGGACAGGCTTTGGACAGTCAGGAGGTGAGTTACTCACCTCATAATTGTACAGTTGTCATCTTAACATTTCTGTCTACACGGACACTGCCTGACCTGATGAGAATATCCAGTCTTTTCTGTGTACATTTACATGCATCATTAGTACATGCAAACTCTCAAAGGGAAACCAAAATAAAGTTTAGAATACAAGGAAAAGGAATACCATGGAGGGTGATCAGGAAGATGTAACGGAGAGAGGAATAATAGGGAAAGCTCACTAATCACTTGAACACCTTCACTAAATTAATTAAATTCTGGTTGACAAAATGGTTTTAAGGTGGATAAAACCACCAGGGCCAGATGAATGGTAGTTAAGGATGCAAAGGAAGCCAGGGAGGAAATAGAAGATGCCCTGAGGATCATTTTCCAAGCTTCACTGTATACTAGTGAGGTACCAGCAGATTGGACAACTGTAAACATTGGACCACTTTTCTAGAAGGATATGCAGGGACAGGTCAAATAGTTATAAGGCCAAGAGTCTGACCTTGGTTTTGGGTTAATTACAAGACATAAAACTGTGAGATGAGGTTAACTGTTACTTGAAAGGCTACAGGTTAAACAGGGGTAGTCAGCACGGTTTTGTTAAGGGAACATCATGGCATAATAACATTATGTGTCTCATAACAATTGTTAGAATACATTTTGTGTTCAACATGAAATATGTTGATACATATGAAGCATAATTAAAAACAATTCAGTCCAATAATAATATCTGCAGTGTTGTGTGAAAGGGACTTCAGTTTTTTAATAACAAGCAAAATACATCTTCATGGTGTTAGTTCATTAACGAACAAAATTCAGGTCAAGTCTGGGTCATGTCAGTGGCTTCCTAATCTGAGCGTGAATCCTGCCAAAGAAAAGCTACAGTTATATACTAATGAGATCATTTAAATTCAACACTGTTTAATCAAGAAAAATGAAAGAGACAACAAGCCACCTTTTGAGCTTACTACTGACCAAAACCATCAGCTGGTTGTTTCATAATGTTTCTTTCTCCCCCAGACATTCTCTATATGGTATAATAGTAAAACCAGCTGTTCAAGTCATTTCCAACCAAGATGATTTCTCCCTCTCTCTGTGTCTGTCACTCTCTCTTTCTCTCTCTGTCTGTCTGTGTGTGTGTCTCTCGTTCTGTCTCTGTGTGAGTCTCTCATTCTGTGTCGGTCTGTCCGTTTGTCTCTCGTTCTCTTTCTGTCTTCTGTCTGTCTCTCTCTCTCGCTGTCTGTCTGTCCGTGTGTTTCTCTCGCTCTGTGCCAGTCTGTCTGTTAGCCTCTCGCCCTCTCTCTGTCTTCTGTCTGTCTGTCTCTCTCGCTCTCTCTCTGTGTCTCCGTGTTTCTCTTGTCTCATTATTCCACAGATCATGCACAGAAATGCCATTGTTTTACCTTGCACTCCTGATATGGCCAATCCTATGACTAGACTTAAATAAAGAAGATCCATCAACCAGGTTTATTTAACAAACAACAAATTATTGATTTATTGCAAAAGGAAACATATTCCATGAATTTGAGGGGAACGTGTTGTCCTAGTGGTATTATCGCTACATTGTGAATCCAGAGACCCAGGTAATGTTCTAGAGACCTGAGTTTGAATCCCACCATAGCAGATGGTGGTATTTGAATTCAATCAAAATCTGGAATTTAGAGTGTAATGATGACCATGAAACCATAACCAATTGTCAGAAAAACCCATCTGGTTCCCTAATGTCCTTTAGGGATGGAAACTGCCATCCTTACCTGGTCTGGCCTACATGTGATACAGCAACATGGCTGACTGTTAACTGCCCTCTGGGCAATTAGGGATGGGCATTAAATGCTGAACTGGCCAGTGATGTCTTCATCCCTGAATGAATAAGAAATTGCAGAAACAGTTAACAAACAAAGTTTGTCATGTGGAATAATGGTGAATCCCTCCAGGTATCTCAATAAACACACACACACATACACACATACAGACAAACACACAAACACACATAGACAAACTGACCTCCTTGAAGGTGGATAAAACCACCAGGGCCAGATGAATGGTATTTAAGGACGTAAAAGGAAGCCAGGGAGGAAATAGAAGATGTCCTGAGGATCATTTTCCAAACATCGCTGTATACTAGTGAGGTACCAGCACATCACTTTTCTAAAAGGGTATGCAGGGACAGGTCAAATCAAGAGTCTGACCTTGGTTTTGGGTTAATTACAAGATATAAAACTGTGAGATGGGGTTAACTGTGAATTGGAAGGCCACAGGTTAAACAGAGGTAGTTAGCACAGTTTTGTTAAGGGAACATCATGACAACTTTATTTTTTAGAGAAATAACCAAGGAGAGTTGATGAGGATAGTGCAGTGGATGTTCATAGAATCTCTACGGTGCTATTTGACCCATGAAGTCTGCACTGACCCCCTGAAGAGCATTCCAACCTCCTCACCCTGTCCCCATAATCTCGCATTTACCATGACTCATTTCCTAGCCTGAACATCCATGGACACTACGAGGCAAATCAGAATGAACAATGAATCACATGGCAGAAAAATGAAAGCTATTGGATACACAGGAATACGGTTCTTTGAGTCCAAAAGTGGCTCAACGACAGGAAATAAATTGCCAGATATTTTTGCGAATGGAAATTGGTTTCCAGTGGTGTTCCACGGGGCTCAGTATTGGGTTCCTTGCTCTTTGTATTATATGTTAACCACTTAGATTAAAATCTGGGAGGAATGTTTTGAGAAATCTACAGACAATTCAGAACTTGGCTGGGTGGTTGGTAGTGAAAAGGATGACTGTTGTCGGAACTCAGAGGCCAATGGTTTGGTGAAGCGAAAACAAAAATCGCAAGATGGAATTCAACCTGGAGAAACGTAGGTTGTGGAGGATAAACAAAGTAAAGGATCATACAATACCTGGGAAGACCCTGAGATGGGTACAGAAAGTGAGGTAGCTTGGAGTGTATGTCCACAGGTCCATGAAGGTGATCGGGCAGATAGATAAGGCGGTGAAGAAGGCATGTGGGATGCTTACACTCATTGAGCAAGGTAGTGAATACAATAACAGTGATGTAATGGTGAAACTATATACAGCACTGATTAGGCCACAGCTGACATTTTGTGTACAGTTCTGGTTATGACCTTACAGGAAGGACATAACTGTTCCGGAGAGAGTACAGAAGAGATTTATAACAATATTGCTTGAGCTTGAAAATTGAGAAAGGATTGGATAGGCCTAGGGTTGTTTCCTGAGGACAAAGGAGGCTGAGGAGTGACTTAAATTAGGTGTACTGAATAACAAAGGGCATAAATAGAGAGGGCACTGTTTCCCTAGCTGAGAGCTCAGGTACAAGGGGCACAGATGTAAGCTCTTGGTAGAAAGATTAGTGGAGACCCAAGAAAAGGCTTTTCACCCAGACAGCGATCTAGAATTCACTGCTCAGTTCAGTGGTTGAGGCAGAAGTCCTCAACTCATTTAAAAGGAATCTGGATTTAAGTCTGAAACACCATGAGCTGCAAGGCTACAAACCAAGTACTGGAAAGTAGGATTAGAATGGGTGATGAGTTCTTCAGTTCACATGGACATGATGGACTGAATGGTCTCTTTCTGTGCCGTAACTTTTCTATGGTCTTAACATACCCATGACACTAGGCAAAGGAAAACAAAAATATGGATTTCTTTCTGTAGCAATTACCATCTTTCAAAAAATAAATTTGTTCAATAATTGTTAGTTCCTGAAGGCAAAAGGTATAAGGCCTGGACTGTTCAGGTGGCTATCAGTTCTGGTGCTCTAGCATAGGTAGATAGATGTCACCAAGTTATTTCTGAGGTCTTGGCAGACATAACTTGCTCAGGAAACACAGTATCGAGAAGTCCTCCACTCACTCTTCAAGAGGACTATCAGGTATCACACTGGATTCATAACAAGAGGTGTATCAGAAACCGAAGGGCTAATCTGGGAGCTCTTTACCTTTGGCAGGCTGGTCACCAACTCTTCCAAACAACATCCAAAGTAGACACTGTGACCTTACAAGCACAAGGCCAGGTCTCCAATAAACAAGCAGGCTATGACAAGAAAGCTGACTACAAGGGAATGCCTTGTTAAAAAAAAAAAATGCTCATTAACCTGTCAAAAGTAAACCAATGCAGGGATCCAGAATCCTTCAAACTCAAGTCCAGAAAGATATATTAAGTGCAAATGGTTTGCCAGGCCATTTTAGAAGGCAGTTGGGAGTTAATATATTGCCACGGGTCTGGAGTCATGTGTAGGCCAGACCAGGTAAGGACAGCGGATTTCCTTCCGTAAAGGACATTAATGAAGATGGGTTTTTATAATAATCTAGTAGTTTCATGGCCTCCATTACTGAAGTTAGTGATTTATTCCAGATTAATTTGAGATTCAGTTGGAAATAACATTGGCTTTATCAAAGACACCCACAACCCACAGATGAAAATTAAAATCTGTCTGTAACAAGCTTTACTTATCACTCATTTTTCAGTTTTTCACAATCTTCAGTGTAATATTTTACTGATAATTTTTGGGTTGTGGAAAATTATAGCAAACAGGGGAGGCAGTAGCCTCCTGGTAATGGTGCTGGTCTAACAATCCACAGCCCTGGAGAGGCAATGACCTAGTGGTATTATTGCTAGACCATTAATCCAGAAATTCAGATAACGTTCCGGGGACCTGGGTTCAAATCCTGCCACGGCAGATGGTGCAATTTGAATTCAATAAAGAATCTGGAATTAAGGGTCTAATGATGACCATGAAACCATTGTTGATTGTCAGGAACAACCCATCTGGTTTACTAATGTCCTTTAGGGAAGGAAATCTGCCATCCTTACCTGGTCTGGCCTACATGTGACTCCAGACCCACAGTAATGTGGTTGACTCTTATCTGCCCATGGGCAATTAGGGATGGGCAATAAATGTTGCCCTAGCCAGAGACACCCACATCCCATGAGCAAATAAAAAAAAACAGGTTAATGCTCTGGGGACATAGGTTCAAATCTCACCATGGCAGATGGTGAAATTTATGTTCAATAAAATCTGGAAAAAAAGAGCTAGTCTTAAGAGTAACCACCGTCAAATACTGTAAAATCCCATCTGGTTCACTAATATCCTTTAGGGAAGGTAATCTGCCATCCTTACCTGATCTGGCCTACACGTGACTCCAGATCCACAGAATTGAAGTCTTAACTGAGATAGTAGGAACTGCAGATGCTGGAGAATCTGAGATAACAAGGTGTAGAGCTGGATGAACACAGCAGGCCAAGCAGCATCACAGGAGCAGGAA
>NC_063333.1:143227158-143292425 GCF_021869965.1 Rhincodon typus | reverse complement strand
GTTATCTCAGATTCTCCAGCATCTGCAGTTCCTATTATCTCTGGGATAATTACAGTGTTGTTTGCTTCATTAAAAGGAAGACCCCTGCCTCCACACCCACAAGCACACTTCCCAGGCTGTTTTGTGAAGCCTTTCTGCCCAATTCTGACATTCTGATTAACAATGCCTTCAGACTAACGGCACAGTCAGTTATTGCTTAAACCATGGCAGCTTTTCAATAACTCCTTTAGTGAGGTGGTTTTTGGCAATTGTTTCCTTGTATGGGATTGAACAAGTGGGAGAACGATGCATTATTGTTAGTTGCCAAGCAATCAAGTACCTCAATAATGTGTTGCAATTTATCTTACTTCAACATTTAAATTGAGATGAAAAACATTTGATTTGCTTCTGGGTTCCCCTGCCCAGTTAATCAACTCAACTTGTGAAGGGCTTTTTAAAAGATTGCTCTCCAAGGTCCAGTAAAAAATGTAACTTTATTAAGTTTTAAATGTCACTTCTACTTTGCTTTGTTCATAACTGAAGTGACATCCTCATCTTAGCCACAAAAAGAAATATCTACGGGAACTCGTTTTCCTCCGTCTCTCAACCAAGCTATCAATCCCCTTTGTTCTAAACTGATCTGCATTCTGTATTACTGCCTAATCCCACCAGTCCCTTGTTCAATCTGTTCCTGCATTCAGACACTTTAATAAACTAAGCTTGTTCCTCCGTCACACCAGGTGCCAGGAAATACTGGTGGGAGCTGAGGAAATCCCATCACTCTTGACAATAAATAACTCACCTAATTCCTGCAGTGGGAATGAAGCAATGCCAGGTGTTGAATTTTTTTAATGTCCTCATGCTGAACGAGGACATGAAGCCACCTCATAAAGCAATGGAACATTTTCATAAAACGCTGCAGGCCAAACACTTACAGTCCAGTGATGTCAAAAGGTCACTGCCCTGGATCGATTTCAAAACATAATTCTTCAGTTGGCTCATCGACTGCAATCAAAAGGCTTGATGAAACTTCACACTTTCAGCGTAAATCCAGGAGGGGCAAGGGCTAGTTACTTCTGTATACATTCTGTACATAACTCTACTCATTGTTTATCACTTTCCTGCCTTTGACTCCCTGCTCAATACTTCAACAAAAAAAAAAGTGGATCATAGAATCACTACAGTGTGGAAGAAGGCCATTCCATCCATTAACTCCATACCGACCCTCTGAAAATCATCCCATTCAGAATCACCAGCACCCCCCTAACCCTGCATTTCTGACGGTCACCAGACCCAAAACATCAGCTCTGTTTTTTTCCTTCACAGATGCTGCCAGACCTGCTGAGCTTTTCCAGCAACTTTGTTTTTATTTCCCATGGCTAATCCATTGAGCCTGCACACTATGGGGCAATTTAGCATGGCCAATCCACCCTAACCTGCACATCTTTGGACTGTGGGAGGAAACCCATGCAGACACGGGGAGAATGTGCAAACTCCACACACATTTACCCAAGGGTAGAATTGAACCCAGTTCCTGGTGCTGGGAGGTAGCAGTGCTAACCACTGAGCCATTGTGCCACCTGTTCAATTTATCTGTCCAACAATCAAACAGAATAACTTGTTATGCCAACATTGTATCCTGCACTCTGTTGTGTTATCCTGATACACTCGTATAGTATAATCTGCCTATAAGGCACAGAAGAAAACACTTTTCACTGCACCTCAGTACATGTGACGATAAGAAATCAAATCAAAAAGCAAATCAGCAGTCCAGAAACACTGAAATAAGGTGGTAACTTTGAGTTAATTTGTGAATTTGAAATTGTCACTGAGTTTCGTACATTTCTTCAATTAAACACCTCATTCGAAATGGACAACTCCTTATTATGATGTACTCTGTAACAGAATAAAATATTTTCAGTAGAGAGATTAGATTTGATTTGATTTATTGTTGTCCCATGTACCTAAGGACAGTGAAAAGTTTTGTTTTTAGTGCAGTACAGGCAGATCATAGGCAAACAAGAAGAAGGGTCCAGACCCGAAATGTCAGCTTTCCCGCTCCCCTGATGCTGCCTGGCCTGCTGTGTTCGTCCAGCTCCACACTGTGTTATCTCAGACTCCAGCATCAGCAGGCAGTTCCTACTATCTCATACAGATCATAGAGTGTTCAGACAGAGAGAGGCCTGCAAGGCCGCACAGGAGGAACAGAAAACAACAGCAACATTATTTGAAGTTAGAGAGGTGCATTCATCAGTCTAATAACAGTGCTTGAACCTGCTGGTGCATGTGTTCAAGTTTCTGTATCTTCTGCCTGACAAAGAGGTTGGAAAAGAGCATTACCAGGGTGGGAGGGGTCTTGTATGACGTTGGCAGCCTTTCCGTGGGAATGAGACATGTAAATAAAGTCCATGGATGGAAGGTTGGCTTCCCTGATGGCCTGGGCTGTGCACACAACTTTCTGTAGTTTCTTACAGTCCTGGGCAGAGCAGTTGACTTACCGGGCCATTTTGTACCTGGACAGTATGCTTTCTATGGTGCATCTGTAAAGGTTGGTGAGGGTCTTTATGGACATGCTGAATTTCCTGAGCCGTCTGAGGAAGAAGAGACATTGTTGTGCCTTTTTGATAGTCACATCTACGTGGGAGGTCCAGGACGGGTTGTTGGTTATCGTCATTCCTAGGAACTTGATACTGTTGACCCTCTCCACCTCAGCTCTGATGATACAGATAGGGGCATGTCCTTTGTTTCCTGAAGTCAATGATCAGTTCTTTTGTTTTGCCAACATTGAGACAGAGATTGTTATCATTGCACACCAAGCCCTCTATCCCCTTCCTGCATTCTGACTCATCACTGTTTGATATCTGGCCTACAACAGTGGTGTGGTCAGCAAACTTGTAGATGGCATTCATCCAGAGTTTGGCTACACAGTCATGGATATACAGGGAGTACAGTAAGGGGCCGAGTATGCATCCTTGCGGGTCGCCAGTGTTGAGGATTATTGTGGAGGGCGTGCTATTGTCCATCTTCATTGATTGCGGCCTGTGGGTCAGGCAGCTGAGGATCCAGTTGCAGAGTGCAGAGCTGAGACCTAGGCTTTGGAGTTTTGGGATCAGTCTGGTAGGGATTATGGTGTGGAATATGGAGTTGTAGTCATTGAGTAGAAGCTTGATGTAGGTGTCCTTGTTATCCAGATGTTTCAGGGAAGAGTGTAGGGCTGGGGAAACGGGTGTCCCCTATGGACCTGTTTCACCGGTAGACAAATGGCAAGGTATCGAGGCAGGCTGGGAGGCTAGAGCTGATGTGGGCCATGACCAACCTCTCAAAGCACTTCATTGTTATGGAGGTCAGAGCCACTGGGCAGTCGTGGTTGAGGCACATTGCATGTGTTTTCTATGGTACTGGGATGATGGTGGTCTTTTTGCAGGAGGTGGGGAACTTCAGATCGTAGCAAGGACTGGTTGAAGATGTCAGCGATACTTCCGTCAGCTGATCCGCACGGGATTTAAGTGCACAGCTGGGGACTCAGTCTGGGCCTGTCATTTTCCTTGGGGTTACTCACAGGAAGACCCTGACATCTTCAGCAGTGACAGAGGGAACGGGTACATCTGGGGCTGTCAGGACGGGTGACACCATGCCACTGCCATTCTGCTCGAACCAAGCATAGAAAGCATTGAGCGCATCAAGGAAGGATGTGCTTTTGTCCACTATTTTGTTCTGCTTCATTATGTATCCTGTTATGTTGCGTAGGCCTTGCCACAAGCAGCTGGTGTGTGTATGGTTAGTTTGGGCCTCTTGGCATCTCTAATGGCTTTGCAGACTGAGTTCCCTATAAAGGTCTGCATCATCTGACTTGAATGCCACACGCCTTATCTTCAGTAGGCAGTGGATTTCCCGGTTCATCCAAGGTTTCCGGTTGGGGGAACACACGGACTGAATTCTTTGGCATGCAGTCCTGTACGCACTTGGTAATAATGTCCATGATGGTGATGGTGTGCTCATCTAGATTGTCCACTGAATTCTGGAATGTGGTCCAGTTCACCGATCAGTCAAGAATTAGGGTGCACCTTTCTTAGGGTCGCTATCTTTGCTTTGATGTATTCTTGATAGCTTTGTTTTCCCCACGGTATCACTTCTCTTAGGCTAAATGCATACACACACCGTCACACCCCCTCCCCCACCCACACTTATCTCCAATATATTTGCAATAAATAAGAACATAATAAAAAGACAGCAGGCTGAATCATTTAATGCATCAGCGATTTTGTTTTTGGACTGCTCACTGTAATACCAAGGTTCAACTTTAATTCCTGGAATTCCCACAACAATCCTAACAATTTGGTTAACACTAACTTTTACATGCCATTAAACTTTTGTCAATTGTTGCTATTTTTCAATTCAATGCTATGAAAGTAATCTCCTATTTAAATCACAGGGGAGCCACGATGGTGATTCCAACTCTCATCCATAATAAATGGGACACTGATATATGATGGTAGGCTGATAAAGCAACGGCAACATGAGGAATTTTATTTTATAAGCAGCGAGTGAGGTGCATCTAGGATGCAGTGCCTGAGAGACCGGTTCGATCGTGGCTTTCAAATGGGTCATGATCTCAAAAGAAAAAAAAAACAGCAGAGTTAGAGCAAAAAACTGGGGGAATGGGACGAGGTGAGAAGCTCTGCTGAATGGCCTCCTCTGTGATTTGTCATCAGGCCAGTTTGATGTTTGCACAACGTGTAAATCACATTCCCAGAAAATCAAGCCTGATCTTTGCTGCGAAAGAATAACTTCTGCACAATTACAGCTACAACTTACGTAAGGATCTCTCAATATTGGGTAATGAAAGGTCAAATTGTACACCCGGGGGTGAGGGAGAATACATTTGTGCTCTAAATTATGAAAATAAACTTTGGGGATAAATTCATTTTTGGTAGACAATGGTTAACTTAGTTTGTTGAAGATACACATCAGTGCAACAGAGACCCATTTTCAATAACTCATATGGATTGTTGAAGACATTTAACTAAGAAATAAGTCAAATAAGGTAGTAAAGATAACAGGACTGGTGGCACAATGGTGATATCAGCAGTATTCCAGATGCCCAGGTTAATGCTTTAAGGAGATAAGTTCAAATTCCACAACTGCAGCTGGGAGAATTTAAATGCAATTGATAATTCTCAGTAATGGAGACCGTTAGAACGAAAACCCCATCTCATTCTCTAAAGTCCTCTGGCAATGGAAGTCAACCATCCTTAAACAGACAGGGTCTATCTGTGACTCCAAATGATGTGAACTTCTCTCTGAAATGGCTAAGCCCACATATTTCAAAGGCAATGAGTTATGGCCAAGAAAGGCTGGACTTGCTGGTGACACCTATAGCCCAGGAAAGAATAAAGCAAAATAAATTGTTGCAATAGCTTTCTACAAACCTTCCCTTCATCTTTTTAGGAGCGATGCTCACAACTTATTCTGTTTCATTTCATCCTCCTCCCAGTCTTTGGAAAGCGAGAGATCATAACACCAAAATTTTGTTAATGGCACTGGTTGCTGAACACAAGTGTTACAGACCAGACCATGTGAGAATCTATTTCTGAATTTGCTTTTTTGCCAAGGGGCATGTTTATGAGAAGTTACTATATTGGAACAGTTAATTAATAATAGGTACTGTATCTATCATTTGGTTAAATTTTCTTAAAGAGTTAAGTTATTTGTCCTTTTGTGCGCATTTTAACTATAGTGTTTAAATAAACCTTTTGTTAACATCAAGTAGTTTAACCTGTCGCATTGCATCTGGAACACAGCACTTCACATTTACCTTTAAATTAAGAAAAGGCTAGGGTCTAGGCTACTTAAAAAATTTTTGAGGAGGTCTGGTCTGGTCCATAACAAGAGTGGCATGAGAACACGAGAAATAGGAGCAGGAGTAGGCCATCTGGCCCATTGAACCTGCTCTGCCATTCAATAAGATTGTGGCTGATCTTTTCATGGACTCAACTCTACTTACCTGCTCGCTCACCATAACGCTTAACTCTTACTGTTCAAAAAGCTATTTTCAACTTAAAAAATTCAACAAGTTAGCCTCAACTGCTTCACTGGACATGGAATTCTACATTTTCACAACCCTCTGAGAGAAGATGTTCCTCCTCAACTCAGTCCTTACTCTGTTCCCCATTATTGAGGAAATGCCCCCTAGTTCTAGTTTCACCTGCAGTGGAAACAACATCCCTGCTTCTATCTTACCTATTCCCTTTATAATTTTATATGTTTCTATAAGATTGCTCCACATTCTTCTAAATTCAAATGAGTATAGTCCTAGTCTACTCAATCTCTCCTCATAAGCCAACCCTCTTAACTCTGGAATCAACCTAGTGAAGCTCCTCTGCACCCCCTCCAGTGCCAGTACATCCGTTCACAAGTAAGGAGAACAAAACTGTACACAGTACTCCAGGTATGGCCTCACCAGCACCCTATAGAACTGCACATAACCTCCCTGCTTTTAAACTCAATCCCTCTAGCAATGAAGGACAATATTCCATTTGCCTTCTTAATTACCTGTTGTACCTGTAAACCAATCTTCTGTGATGCATGCACAAGGACACCCAGGTCCCTCTGCGTAGCAGTGTGCTACAATTTTTCACCAAATAAGTAATAGTACATTTTGCTGTTATTCCTACCAAAATGGATGACCTTACATTTACCAACATTGCATTCCGTCTGCCAGACTCTTGCCCACTCACTTAACCTATTTATATCCTTTTGCAGGCTTTCAGTGTCTTATGCACGCTTTGCTCTACCACTCATTTTAGCATCATCTGCAAACTTTAACACACTACACATGGTGCCCAACTCCAAATCATCTATGTAAATTGTAAACAATTGCAGTTCCAACACTGATCCCTGAGGCACACCACTAGTCACTGACCGCCAACCAGAAAACACCTATTTATCCCTACTCTTTACTATAAAAACATATTTATTAAACAATACAGCAAGCAGAAGGTGACAGCACAACATATTTTACTTCATGTTCACTTGCTCAAGTAACAGAAGATAATTACTATAATTGTTTCACTAAGGTCCTTTAGGGAAGGCAGTCCGTATTTGTCCAGTCTACGTGACTCCAGACTCTCAGCAATGTGACTGACTCTTAACTGCCCTCTGAAATGGCTGAACAAGCCACTCAGTTCAAGGGCAATTCAGGATGAGCAAAGGATGGTCTTACTGCAACAATGACATGCCATGAAAATATAAAGAAAAAAATGTATAAATCATAAGATGCTTTAAATCCTCAGCAAGACAGCCAGCATTTGTGGAAAGCCGGAGTAAATATTTGGCCTGAAACTCTGAGGAGAGAAAAACAGTGCATTTCCAGCATTTTTTGTCTGCATTTCAGGTTTGCAAATCACAATACTTTGTATTTTTGTGATGGGAGACAATTGCTTGACTGCTATGCTAACTTATAACCGAAGCAATAGCTTTTCTCAAAACTTATAGCCAAACTAGTACTTATTGAATGCTTCAGGCAGATTTGATGATTTAAGCAATACTTGTAGAAAACTAGTTTTGTTTTTAATAAATAACCATTTAAGTTATTTTTTTTTTAAATTGACTAATCAAAAGAAGATTTGATAAGATTCCAGGCGTTATTTGTATTTGAATTAAATGGTTTGGCACCATTCCCATACAGAATTGTAAGGCAAGGCTGGAATATGGATTTTAAGGGAAGTTGGTTCCTGGTGCTTTTAGAGCATGACAGTCAGAATGATAAAGCACTGAAGGAGGGCATTCAGCCCATTGTGCCTGAGCCAAATTAATGGGAGAGATATTCAATTACTCACAATTGCCATGCTCTTTCTCCATAGCCCTGTCATTTCCCCTTTCAAATATTTAGTAACTTCTTGTTTTGAAGCTAATTAAATCTGCTTCCCCCACACCTGGAGGCCATAGGAATGCAGCAGAAGAATTGAAGGGAACACTATGCTAATTAAGACTTCAAACGTGTCACGCTTTGTTCCCTGTCGTCTTAATTTAGCATTACTTTTTAGGTACATAGACAATTCCAATACTTTACAAATCAACTTTGGTCTCGATATTCTTCAGACTGTGCAATTCTGTGGTAATCGAATACTCGTGCAATTTATTTTTAAATTCTTAAGTTGTGACTGATTCTGTCAAAATTACATTAGTTGCACATTCCTACGTTACTGTAGAGGGGCTGTTTAGTCTTCTCCTTAGCTTGCTACAGTCCTTTAAATGACAACAGCTTCCATAATGAAACCTTACAAAATAATTCAGGATTACAAGATGATTAAAGAGTGACGTGTGTCCAAATCAGGATGGTGTGATCTGGAATAGGGACAATGTTTCTGTACTGATCCTTCTTACTGGTAGAGATTATGGGCAAGGGAGGTGTTGTTCAGGTGACCTCAGGGAGATGCTGCAATACATCTTTTGAGATCGGATGGAGATGGAGTGCAGCAGCAGTCACGGGGTGTGCCACTGGAACTCGGAGATGATGGTTTACTGGTCCTTGCCTCATTGGAGAAAGATCAATTAAATGTTAGTCATCTACAATACACAAGAGGGCAGTAATGAGTCAACTACATTGGTGAGAGTCTAAAATGCTAAACACAACAGACCAGGTAAAAAACCACAGGTTTTCAAGCACTGGGGTAACAGATAAGCAGAGTTTGGTGTTGGTCAGAAAACAGGCAGCAAAATTTTGAATGAATTCAAATTTACAAAAGGTAGATGATGACCAGCCATCCATGGGTTTATTATACACATTTGGAGACACCAAAATCCATGGATTATTTCAGGGTATTTAGGTTCACTAATTTAAAAAAAAATTGAAATGCATACATAATTTATTGAATCAACAATAATACTGCAGATCTGGAATCTCATAGACCAGGCAAGGATGGAAGATTTCTTTTCCTAAAAGACATCATTAAATCAGAGGTGCTTTTATAGCAATAGATGGCAGTTTCATAGCACCATTACTGAGAACAGCTTTATGTTCCAGTTTTATCACATGAATTTGAATTCCACTGGCTGTCATGGTGAATTTGAACCAATGTTCCACAGCATTAATCTGGGTTTCTGGATTAAAATCCAAAGATAGCACCGATAATGACACTGGCTCGCCGATACTTTGGTTTTGTACAAATATAAGATTAGTTCATAAGGGGCAGAGTGGTTGCTCAGCAGTAGATACAGTTTTACACATCGTTACAAAACACAGCAGTACCTCATGAACAAGGCAAGTTTGGGATGTTTTACACACAGCAATACTGCAGCATAGAAGAGGAAGTTCTCTTCAGTGCACTGAATTCTAATTGACTGCTGCCTGTGTGGATAACAATGAGCAATGACAAGTACTTCTTGACTCAAGAAGCTGTCTTTTTCAGAGGAACAATGATAGCAAACACCATCAGTTTCACTGGTCTTATGACGAGGAAAGTCAGGATATTCTATTCCACACTCAAAGTACAGGATTCAGTTTATGTAACCTGTCCTGTGCTAGACTGAAAAACAGCCCAGATGCAGAATTAATAAAATATCAGATCCTACAGCACAAGGCTTAAAATAAATCAGAATTGCTACAAGGCAGCTAATCAAAATTCTGCCCTCAAAATATGAAGGACAGCAAGAAAATCTATCCATTCTTTAATCAGTGCCTGAAGAGTCTCTGGCAGTTGTCAATACTTTTTTATATAAGTTTAAATTAAGTGCATGTGGCACAGGACAAACCATTTGTGACAAAAGTAAATGTAAAATGATTACAAAATCTAAACCCAAGCAGAGAGGGTCAAACAGTTTGTGTTGTAATGCAGTACAGAATTCAAATAGAAACTACACCTTCTTCTGATATTTCCTTGTTCAAAGTGCACGCTGCACTGTTACAGTAAAAAGTCATCTGGTGATTACCACAGAAAACCATCGCGTTGTGTCATGTTTAAGACTGGTGTTTTACTTGTCCATGGCTTGTCAGCAGCAATCAAACAAATGTGCTCAGTGTTTTCACAGAATTAATACGCTGTTTAATGATAGAAACAACAGCTTTTGATGCTAAACAAAAACCAAAAGAACGGCAGGTGCTGTAAATCTGAAACAAAAACAAATTACTGGAAAAGCTCAGCAGGTCTGGCAGCATCCGTGGAGAGAAATCAGAGTTAACGTTTCAGTTCAAGTTCTGAAGAAGAGTCACTCAACCTGAAATGTTAACTCTGATTTCTCTCCACAAATGCTGCCAGACCTGCTGAGCTTTTCCAGCAATTTCTGTTTTTGTAGCTTTTGATGTTATGTTGCTGTGGGTTTGAATATTGCTTAGTGCGGCTGAAGCCAATTGTAATTCCAGTAACATTGCCTTCTAGAGATGAGTTAACTCAATAAAAAACAGGTTTAAACCAGATATTTCTCTGGTGTCTCATTGTTCCACACAGAACAGTAAACAGCAAATCCCCATTCTACTGCAACAGTTTTATCAGACTTTAAACTACCCAGTGCAAAACACTTAGGTGGTTATTATTTTCCACAAATATTTTAATTCATGCATATATTTTCTGCCAGAGACCTCTTCGCTCTAATATCTATATTTCACATAACCTGTGGAAGCATATCCTTTTTAACAATTTGGGTAGAGCTGCAAATTCTGCAGTCCATAAAAGAATAAAACCTTCACAATTTTGCAGCAGAATTTTTTTGTTTCTCTTTCAGGAAATTGTCCAGGCCGCTCTGACAGACTCATGCTGCTGAAAATTATGGAATATTCTCAGTTATCAAATTAGCTCTGATCACAGTCAGAGCTTTGGGCTACCAAGAGCCTCCAAACATTCTTCTCAAAATTATTCATTTGGTGGTCAAGCTTTCACTGTGACTTGAGACTTTCTCTCCCCCTTACACCTCACCCATCAGATCAGTGCCATAGGTCAATACATAGAAAAATGGTCTCCCAAATGGAACAAATTTAAGGCAGGATATATGGAGATCACAGAACACATCAAAAGTTTCAAAGTTTAGGAGATGACAATAGAGGGCTCAGTGAATTGGAATACTGCGTCATCAAACAGATCTTCTGGAAGTTCTTCATCGCCATCAGCGAAGTAAGTTGGGAATGGTGGATTCTTATTGTCTTGCTGATGAGTAGGTAATGTGGTATCATTGACCTGGTACAAAACAAAGAATGCAAAATTACTGTAATTTTTAAATCATTCTGTTTATTTTAATGTGTTAAACCAGCTCTGATAAAAGAATACACATCATTCCAAATAATGAAAGCAAGCCTTCTGGAAAATGTCTAATTTGTTGAAGCCTGTTCTATATTCTCATTTGTGATGGAATAATTTTATCTTTCACATCTTTAGAGCCAGATGCAGAGCATGAACATTATTTCTTACAATTCTTGTGATGAACTCACCACAGCAGCAAATTACATGAAATATAACGCTGGGTTTCAACAAAAAGGTTACAGACCTAAAATGCTAACCGTATCTAGCATTCTCTCAGACGGTGCACGACCTGCTAAACGCTCATAGTATTTCGTGTTTTTATTTACTTAGCAGTTTGTTTTCCTGCATGACTGTTGTGTGACAACATTCTTTAGGCCCATTATAAAAGCTGTCACAATCCTAGGGTATCCAAACAAAAGGCCTGCATGGTGACACAGCATCATGACCTCTGCAAGTTCCAAAATGCAAAACCAATGAAATGCTTGTGAGACATCAGCCCAATTGTAATGTCGGAAAGATTGCAGTGAATTTACACGCAGCAAAGTCTCAAAACCAGCAATTCCTTAATGACCAGTAATCAGCTTTGGTGATGTTGACTGAGGTATTAACATTGGACAGGGCACCCAAATTCAGAACCCATCTTATATTGAATCTTGTGAATTTGAGCTTGTCTATTTTTTTCTGCAAACTTAACAATTCATACAAAAGTGTCATCACTCCAGAGCGGATGTTTCATTTAGTGTTTCAATTAATCTCCATCTTTGGTGCCTTTCTCAGCAGTAAAATATTCCTGCTGTCACCCCCTGTTGTTCCTCCATATATCTTTCCTCCTTCAAGTCTAAAGGACTTGAAGCTTAGTGCATCTGATACACAAGGCTCTATCACCAGATCTATTGGAGGGAATGTACCATACACTATCAGGCCCCCCACTCTTCACCAAAGCCACCCAGTAATCCTAGAAAAGTCTACCATATAAACCAGCTCTTTGACAAAGCTTTTGGTCGTGTTTCTGGTTCCTTCTTTGGCAAAGCATTTCATTTTCTGACAACTAATGTGCCAATCTCCCAACTAGGTAAACCAGACTTTGAAATCCCACACCCTACGAGAACGTTAATGTTAAATTGAGACCTGGTGCCTTAATTCAGCAACAATATTTAAATGCACTGGCCTCACATGAATTACAACAGGTAAATCTATGACATTTGCATAAATCTCTAATTTAGTGTTGATCCTCCCAGTGTACTGTTGCATTCCCATTTCCTGTTATAAAAACTGTCAAAAGCATAATGAAGCAGTGTTCAGGAATATGCACAAGTCTAGCTTTAAAACAAACTGTCATCATTTTTCAGAGAAATTTTTCGCCACTGCGAGTATTTCCTTCACCACCAACCTTCCCAACCATTCTTCTTTGCAGTGGTGGCACAAATACACCTGTTGTGAAAGGGAAGAAAGGAAAATCTTCAGTGACAAATGCTAGCACTGTTCTGAAATCACAGGCTCCGGGGTGTTAATGTACAATGGATCGCTCCCTTTTTCCGTGTGTGTGCTTGCTGCCACTGCACCTGGAGGGGACCAACTCACTGTCCATGCAGTCACAGTGCCTCTGATGCCCCAGCTGGAGACACAGCTTCCAGAAAAGATGAGGGTAGGTGAACATATGAATAAGGGAAGGTAGATCATTCAGCTGCACAAGCCTGTTTTGCAGGTCAACAAGATCACGGCTGATCTGATCGCAAACCCAAATCCTCATTCCCGCCTATCCCTGATAATCTTTCAGCCTTTTGCTTAATGAGAAACTATCTACTGCTACCTTAAAAATATTCAACCATTCTGCTGCCACCGTTTTTAGGAAGATAATTCCAAAGCCCCTAAATATTCAGAGAAAAATAAAATGCAATCCCTTGTTTTTATAACAGTCACCCCTAGTTCGAGATTCTCCTGACATTCCCCTCTCGAGAGGGGACATCCTCTTCACATATAGCCTATTAAAATCCCTCAGGATTTTATCTGTTTCAATAAAGCTATGTGTTATTCTTCGAAACTCCAGCTGATACAAGCCCAGCCGTGACCCACATTTCCTCAAGACAACCTTCTCATTCCAGCTATTAGTCCAGCAGCCCTTCTTTGAACTGCCTCCAACACATTTACATCCTTCCTGAAATAAGGTGACCACCCACAATGCTGCACAATTCAAAACTATTTTAACAAGTGCATAAATAATAAACTGTGCCAGAGTGTAGCATAGGGAGCTCATAGCAGGGAGGAGGGGCTTTGAGCCAAGTGTTGGAGCTCACTCGATGGACCAAATGGCTCAATTCTGTTCCTGGATTTTACAGTGGCAGAGCAGGGCACACAGGCAGTGAGTGAAGCTTGGAGTGGGCAGTGGCTCGTGCTAACAGCACAACAATTACGTAAGTGGCACCACTCTCAGATTGGGTGTGAACTTCCTGTTTCAGTGACATCACACAACTGGCAACCTGTGACGAGTGCAGGGGCAGGGGGCAGGAGATACTCTGCTTTTTGTTTAAACCACTGTCAGAAGATGGGAGGGTAAACTGTTAACAGGAATGAATTGCAGAGAATGATATTGTTCTTAAAAACTGCTGATTGTTGCTGTCAGAAATCCAGACGCATTGGAAATGTATCCAGGAGTTAACTGTGGAATGAAGAGGGGAGGGTGTCTACCATCATTGGTATGTACTCATTCATAGCAGTAAAACTAAGCATTAGATGCTGGGATGAATTTGACCCCTTGCTCTATCTCAACTTACAAAATGGGCAACCTACCTGCTGCCCAATACGGTAATATAAGATGACAGATTGAATTCTTGCTACACTAGTGCCCACACTGGCCACAATAAGCACAAGACTCTAAGTTTCAGATCACAGAGGGATGAGCATGCATAACGGATGGAAACATTTTGTTTTGCTGGGAACTTGAAAGCCAGCTCAGTGATATCACCACCATATCTTTTTGCCCTTTACAGATAAAAATATTTTGGGACAGAGGAAGAACACTGCACAGAATATCTAACAGAACAGCACAATGGTAACTCTGCCTGGCAGACTGAGCAGTCTAGCAGTGAATGTCCAATTTGTAATTAGACCATTGTATTGGGAAGTCTTCTATTTTAGAAGGGTTACGCAATTGTAGTTATTGCTCATTTTTGCAAAAATATATTCTTAAAAGATATCAGAACAATTTTAAGAAATTACATTGTCAAATAAAACCTGCTCCTGTTAATAAATTTACATATTACAGGATAATGTTGGAATCGAAAAGTGGTACATTTCCAATCTGTTTAATGTTGGGTCTATAAACATAACACAGACACAATAAAACAACTTCGAATGCATGTCTTCCCATTGTGTAACGATTAATGCCCTAACTATATTGTTTGCTTTAAATCAACATCTGGCTGAAATATTATTTAATCTATGTAATGAAGAGTATTTCTACAGCTAACAAGTAATTCACATTCACATAATTCCTTTAGAAGTCAGGTTATGCACACAGCAATTTGCAACAATTCAAATAAGTTCATCCTAAGATTTCAGTGATCATACAAACAGGCAATTACAAAAGGGAACAGGCCATTCAGCCCCTTGAGCCTGTTGCACCCCCTGATAGGACTGATCTGGTTGTGGCCTCAAGTCCACTTTCCTGCCTACCCTCAAGACTCTTTAATTCCCTTGTCGGTCAAGGATCTAAGTCTGCTTTCAAAGTAGTCAATTCAATGATCCCACCTCCACCAAATGGCTACTCGGGAGCCTTTGAGAAGATTTCTTATCTATCTTGAATAGGAGAGTCTTGACTTTTAAATTGCCCCTCTTTTTCTAGTCTCTCAAGGCCTTTTCTGCAAACATCCTGTTTGCATTCAATAAAGCAGAACAAATGAACTTTGAAAATAGACCTTTCGTTTGGTGCAATGGTGCTTGACAAGTATTGATCCCTCAGATGTGTGGGGTACTACCAGTGGTTCTGTGTCACAAATGATATTTATTTTGAGTCAATGGGCAATGCACCAGAATGTTGATAACGGGGAGTTCAGCAGTGATAATGACATTGCGAATGAAGGGGCAGTCATTCTCTTGTCAGAGATGGGCATTGCCTGACACTCGTGTGGTGTGAACGCTACTTGCCACTTATTAGCCCAAGTCTGGATGTTGCCCAGTTCTTTCTCCACATGGATGTTAGTGGTTTCTGTACTGACAAGTTACAAATAATGTCGAACATTGTGCGAACATCAGTAGACATTGCTACTTCTGACATTCTGATGGAAGGAAGATGATTGATGTAACAAAGAACCTGAGTCAGCTCAAGGGGAAGAATTCTATTTATATGTTAGAAGCCAGGCGTCGGACATAGATTCAGTTTGAGAAACACTTCTAAACATCGTTGGTCCAGAGCAAAGTATAGTAAATATATTGCGTTGAACTTAACACATACATCAAATAATTAGACTCCCTTTATATAAATGTCACTTGAGGGCACCGAGGAGATAAACAACATCTCCAAAGATTCCATTCTCCTTATGTATATTTAAGGCAAAGGCAGACAGATTCTTCATCTGTAGGGGATCTGGGGCTCTAGGGGAAGGGCAGGAAAGTGGACGTGAGGAATATCAGATCAGCCATGATCCTGTTGAATGGCGGAGCAGGCTCAAGGGGCTGAATGGTGTTTTCCAGTTCCCCTTTCCTACGGTTTTAAAGAACAATCACTTCAAGCACAGGAAGATTCAGGGCAATGTGGACACAGCCAGAACAATGAAATTAGTGTCAGCATAAAAGGCCAGAGGACTTACAGAATCATACAATGTATTTGTTCTCAATCTTGGAAGGATTTTTCAAAATCTTGTTCACAAGAATTCCTAAAATGTCAATTTTCATCTCTTGGTATCCCATTCATACTTCACCAACTCACAATCAGAATTAAGTTTCAGCAAAGAATAATAGGTGAGAATTTGTTTCATCCACAGTTTGCTGCCAAGGTGCATTTATTGTAAGGGCTGCAGACTAGTTTCTATGATTTTCATTAGGGTCACCATTACATTTTTAGCTTCCGAGATTTAATTGACAGCAACCCCAACGAAATCAGATTGTTAATTCATTCAATAGCTTGAGATTTCTTGCATCTTATTTATCACTATGTTTCGTCCTGTTGTCCAGTTTTGTTTTGTCTTTTTCCATTGTTCTGTCCATCAATCACCTCTTTCTGTTCTCAATGAGCAAGGAAATCGAGCAAGATGAGGAAACGGCAAGAAAGTAGTTATCAGATCAGCTATCTCACTGAATGGAAGGAGACTTGATTAGCTTAATTACTTACTTCTGCTCCTACATCTTATGGTCTTTAGGTGCCTATGTCCCAGGTTTATACCTTTTAATCTCACGTCTTGCTGTTTAGGCCTCCAAATGCACCATATGTTCCAAATAATAAATCAGCACTGTGCAAATTTAGATTTCATCTCTTATTAATAACCCACTTTTAGGTCTGATATGCACGCGAGGACAAAATCATAGCAGTAGAGAAAACTGTGCTCCCAAATGAAAAGTGGTTTTCTAATTTTGGGGATGGTTAATATTTGTCTGGCAACAGTAAGTGGCTCTCAAAAGGGAATTCTAATTTTGTTTTAACTTCTTTATTCTTTCATGGGATGGGAGCTATAAAGAGAAGGTGGATAGGCTGAGACTTTTTTCCCTGGAGCATGGGAGGCTGAGGGGTGACCTTGCAGAGATTTATAAAATCATGAGGGGCACAGGTAAGGTGAATAGCCAAGGTCTTTTCCCTAGGGTAGGGGAGTCCAAAACTAGATGGCATAGGTTTAAAATGAGAGGGGAAATATTTAAAAGGGACTTGAGGGGTAACTTTTTCACATAGAAGGTGGTGCTTTTATGGAACAAGCTGCCAGAGGAAGTGGCAGAGGAGCATACAATTACAACATTTAAAAGACTTTTGGACAGGTACATGGATAGGAAAGGTTTAGAGGGATATGGGCCAAATGCAGGCAAATTGGACTAGTTCAGTTTAGGAAAACGGATCGACAAAGGGACTGTTTCCGTGCTGTATGAGTTGGGCCGAAGGGACTGTTTCCGTGCTGTGTGATTATGACTCAATGAGTTATGTCATTCGCAAGCCAAGTATTTATTGCCCTTTCCTATTTGCCATTGTATTGTGTGGTTCGCTTGGTCATTTCTAAGGGTAGTTCAGAGTCAACCACAATGCTGAGGGTCTAGACTCACATGTAAGTCAGACCAGGGAAGGATGGCAGATTTCCCTTCACCAGAAGATATTGGTGATCCAGGTTTCTACAGCAGTCAGTCAATGATAGTGCTAATGGCCACCTATACCGAGACCAGCATTTGGTTCCAGATTTATTGCCAGCTACAGTGGTGGGATTTGAACCAGTGACACCAAAGCACTGCCCTGAACCCCTCGATTACTAGTCCAGTGACATAACCGCTACATCACTGTCTTCCCCAATTGTCCTCATTTTTAACCATAACCTGCAAATCTTTCTTAATATTTTAAACAATGCCTGATATTCAGTTAGCAAGTTAGACAAGAATGACTCAGCATGAAGGATTACTGTAATAATGGAGTAACATTAAAATAGAACATTAAAGGCAATAGTCATCAGAGTCCTAGTGGACCGTACGGCTGCTTTCTCATTAGAAAGAGAGGACTTGTGGCGGTTTAACCAGAGGGTTACCTTGCTTCAAGCGAAGAGGGCAGAATCTTCATGGTGGCCACAGCTGGTACAGGAACTGAATTCACATGGTTAGTGTCACTGCATTACAAACTGACTGTCCAGCCAACTGAGCTGCAAACCACCTAACGGTATGTTAAACTCACTCAACACAAAGTGCTGATTCACGACAAGCATGTGCTTGTTAAGAAAAATATAAGGAACTCACTACCATTATGGGCTGTCGGTGCCTGGGGTGGGGAGATAAGTAGTGAGCACATCAGTCCCAGTAAGAATAGCAATCACCACCACACTTCCTTTCCTTTGTCTTGTGCTATTCACCCAGAAGCCTACAATAATAACTCTTTGTTAAGCAGATGGCATCTCTGAGAAGCATCTGTTCATGTTTCAAGGAATGGGTGGTAAAGACTGGTGGTATAAATTAATTATACTGACTCAAAAATCTAATTAATCAAGCAAAGGAACTTTCTCAATAAATGATAAGAGCACAGAAAGAACAATATTTTACAATTTTGTGCAAGACATCATCACTGGAGATTGAGTGTGTTATTAGAAAAACAGATTGAGCAACTGTGGCCATTCGGCCTGCTCAGTCCATGCTGATTCCCTCCAGTTTATGGAGTGCCCTCTCTTGCCTTCCCATTGTAACCCTACACACCTCTCTCTTTTTAGATAAATCACCCAAATCTCTTTTGAAAGCCTCAAATGAACCTGCCCCCACCACATTCTCAGGAATTGTATCTCAAATCTCAAATCCCAATCGCTTGCCGAGTAGGAAAGGTTTCCCGTGTGTTGCTTCTTTTGACAATTGATTTCAATCTGTGCCCCTTGATTCTCAATCCTTCCTCCGATGTGAACAGTTCCTCCCCTCTTTACTGTGCTAGACCCTTCATGATTTTGAATATCTCAATCAAATCTATCAATTTAATCTGAATATGGCTCCGGGATGGTCAATGTTTGAAGTTGATGACATGACTTGGGCACATGTAGCTTCCATTTCATTTTCTAATGTTATCATCATCAGAATAGAGATAAGTTATAGATCAAGTTCATGACCCAGATTGCAAAATATGATAACTGGCAACAGCTGATGGGCAATCACACATTGTTGATCTTTACTTTAGAAAATCAGTTTTTTTAAAAATGTGGTAATTTCCAGATGTGTACAACTGATCCAAAAACAAAACAGGATCCCACCAGCATTGTAATTCTTCAATATTTACTGCAGGTCACTCATCACTGTCTGAACTGAATGCACCAGCAGAAAACAGAAATTGGAATAACATGACTACAGCTACATTTATAGAATAGAATCCCTACAGTGTGGAAGCAGGCCATTCAGCCCATTGAATCCACAATGACCCTCTGAAGAGTATCCCACCCAGACCCACACCCCTGTAACCCTGTGTTTCCCTTGGCTAACCTACCTGGCCTGCACAATCCTGGACATTATGGGCAATTTAGCACAGCCAATCCACCTAACCTGGACAGGTCTGGGCTGTGGGAGAAACTGGAGCACCCAGAGGAAACACACACAGACACGGGGAGAATGTGCAAACTCCACATAGACAGTTGACCAAGGGTGAAATCGAAACCCAGTTCCCGACACTGTGAGGCAGCAGTACTAACCACTGAGCCACTGTGCCAAATTGGTCTATTAGCCAAACAGGTTTCTACTCAATCTAGATGTAAAATGATCCTGGATTTCAATCTCATTACATTAGCTTCCTCACCAAGGAGGAGAAACAGGAAGTGAATATTGTGCTCTGGTGGCAATATCACTGGTGCTAGTAATCTAGAGACCCAAGAATTGTTTTGGGAGTGTGGGTTCAAATGCCATCATGATAGCTGGTGGAATTTCAATCCAATTAGTAAAATGTCAGTAACGACAACCATGAAGCCATCATCAACTGTTGTTTAAAAAGAAACATCTGGCTCACTAACACTCTTCATAAAAAGAAATCTACTATCCTTACTTTGTCTGGCCAGGCCAATGTTCTGGGGACATTGTTTCAAATCCCATCATGGCAAGGTGAAATTTGAGTCAATGAACATCTGGAATTAAAAGCTAGCCTAATGACAATTTGAAACCATTGTTGATTATTGTATTTAAAAAATCTCCTGGGTCACTGATGTTCTTTAGAGAAGGAAATCTGCTGTCCTTACCTGGTCTAGCCCAGGTGTGAACTCCAGACTTACACCAATGTGGTTGACGCTTAATTGGTCTCTGAAATGGCCTTAGCAATTCATTCAGTTCAGCGGCAATTAGAAATGGGTAACAAATGCTGGCCTTACCAGCGATGGTCACAGCCTAACAAAAGAAAATAAAAAATCCTGCTTGCGCACACCCATTGCTGAATGAGGACATTGAACCTCTCTCCTCTCTCTTCTGAAAATTCCAGAAACCCCGTGACCCAAAGAGTCTAGGTTTCCACAGCGAATCTCTACACAAAGTTACTGATCAGAGCTATCGCGCTAGGAAGGGATTTGCAGGGGCAAACACAGGGACAGCAGTTAATTCAGAAGTGCTGTCACATTGGCATATTCCCCAGTACTTCCCAACTGTGGATTTCATTAGGATTCACAGAGATTCACACAGTAAACATCTGAGAGTTTTCTCAGGTGGGGATAATGATTGGTGGATAGACTGATTTAAAAAGGCAAAAGGAAAGAAAATACCCAAGTTTAATGATTTGAAGGCTAAGCACATTCACAGAGCTACTCTAATGGACTCGAAATTCCAGAATTCTCCAACAAGGTAGACGTGAATTTATTACAAATATTAAATTGTAAATGTAGCTACTAAAATCAGTCACTGCTTTGTCAGTCTGATCATTTTTGCCTCTTCCAGATCAATAGAGTTAAAATTAAGACAACAGAAGGCTCTTCTGGTGTAGTGGTAATGAACTGGGATGTGCAGGTTCAAGTCCCACCTGCTCCAGAGAATTACAATACAGATGGTTTTGTGGTGCAGTGGTAGTGTCCCTACCTCTAGGCGACAAGGGCCAAGCTCAAATCCTATCTACTCAAGTGGAGTGTCATAATGCACTGGAACAGAATCATAGAATCCTTACAGTGTGGAAGCAGGCCATTTGGCCCATTGAGTGGCCCGCACCGACTCTCTGAAGAGCATCTCACCCAGACCCAACTCCTACGCTACTCCTGTAACCTGCTTTCTCCATGGCTGATCCATCTAGCCTACACATCCCTGGAAACAATGGGCAATTTAGCACGGCCAATCCACCTACCCTGCACATCTTTGGACTATGGGAGGAAACCGGAGTACCTGGAGGAAACCCTTGCAGACACGGCGAGGATGTGCAAACTCCACACAGACAGTCTCCCGAGAGTGGAATCGAACCAGGGTCCCTGGTGCTGTGAGGCAGCAGCGCTAACCACTGAGCCACCGTGCCAGGGTGATTAAAAATATTTGTGGGTCTGCTGGTGGTCGTAGCATCCCTATCACTAAACACAGAGTCCTGGGTTCAAGCTCCACCAGCTCATATTGGTCTGACTGCAGGTATTATTATACATAAATATATTATATGTAAAGTGACCAGTTTGTATGTTGTAACTTTTGCGATATTGATAATTCAAACTCCCAACTAAATTTTCCAATAGAATAGCTCGACTTGTGGCGGGACTGGGGGAACAGATCTCACATTCCATGCAAAACGTTCCGGCCTGACTTTTCACGGCTTGTTCCAGATCAATCTTTTGAATCTAATGGGTGGCCCAACCTACAAACAAAGCACTGTCAGGGCCTCTGCATCAAATAACATTAAGCACTATGCGCAGTAATTTAATAAACTGTGTAAATTTGCTTATTTATGAGCTACATGATGCTTTTGAACACACACAGGCACAGCTGCGAGAACCATATACCTCAGCAGATTTCAGTGATTTTCAATTCCCTTTGAACAGGACATAGTTTTAAACCAGGTGGATCTTTGGCAGGCAGCCTTTATTTCCTAAAAGCAGCAGCTGTCATGATCAAGTAGATTCCACATCAATTCCTCTTTATGACTCAAGTTCTTCAATCTGTCTTAGGGACTCGCGAGCAAGAAAACAAAGACGCTCACAAAGTCAGCAGCAACTGCATGGAAAAGCAGCAACGCACCAAGCTGATTTCAGCTAAAATAATTAGGAACAAATCGTCAGAGCAGTTAGCTGGAGATTCCGGATTGAAACAAAGCAGTGTTTGATGACAATTCCAGGATGGATATCTCTCAGTGATCAAAGTGATGCTCACTACATTTGATTTTATTTTGATAGAAACTATTGGGCAGAGGTTTGGGTGCAGTTACCTTATTGTTGGCAATAAATGTCAATTTCTTACATTTTCATAACCGATTAAACTCCAGTTTGTGGGAAACTAAACCAGCGGCGCATATGGTAAATTGCTGCATTGTTATACAGTTTTACATTCAGTGAAACCTTTAAGTCATTTAGCAGCACAAACATTATCCGATATTCAAATGGAGTGGGAGAAGCATATTTATGTATGCAAATTTAAACATCAAGTTTAATTATTTGATGCTACACTGGGCCTTACTTTTATTTTCTCCATTTAACATTGTCTATTGTATTAGTTTGTTCAGGAGGCATAGTTTAAACTCTTAAGGTTCAGATTTTTATTCACAGGATCATAGACACAGCAGGAGTCCCCTTCTCCCAGTGTGCTTGGGCCCACTGAAGAAGAGCCCCCAGTTTAATCTCACTTTTCAGCTCTGTAATCCTGCAGGTTATGGCAATTGAGGCATATTATTAACTGGAAATGATCGGTGACAGAGCACAAAAGGTCCTTTATATTTTTGATTTCAGTACTTTGAAGTGATGGTGTCAAGGTGAGCATTCGTTTAGCAAATATATTCACCGTGATTACTGGGATTCACCAAGGGGTCCAGAACCAGCAGTCACATTCTAAGGATATGGGCTAGGCCGTTTACTACTGAGATGAGGAGAAACTTCTTCAGCCAGTGGTGAGCCTTTGGAATTCTCTGTCACAAAATTCAGTTGAAGTCAAAAAATTGAATGTTTTCAAGAAGGCCTTAGGGTTAAGGGATCAAGGTTACCAGGGAACAGAGTTGGATGGTCAGCCATGATCACACTGAATGGCAAAGCTGGACTGAAGGGTTGAATGGCCTACTCCTGCTTTCTACATTTCTATACTAAACCCAATCTCATTTTAAAACAACCAAACATTGTCACTGTATTTAAGAAATCAAAGCTGTAATTTAAGAAATCAAAGTAAAGGCCACAGATTGTAGTTCCGGATTCTGAGGCTGAGGGACCAAAGAAGAAATCAGAAACCGCTAGAAATACTCAGGAGGTCTGGCAGCATCAGAGAAACATTAACTCTGATTTCTCTCCACAGATGCTGCCACACCTGCTGAGTTTTTCCAGCGATTTCTGATTTTGTGACCAAAGAAGGAACCTTGAAAGCCACTGAAAGTGATAATAAGAAACGAGAACTGAGGCTAGAGAAAGTGTGACTACAAATCAGTTGGTGCCAAGCATGAACAGTCTCACATGAATTCAAATTTATAGCTGGAATTGTAACAATGATAGGATTTGATGTTTCATTAGTATTCTCTCCACTTTAAGCCTTTCTTCAGAAATGATTCTTGAAGTCAGATTTATAACTTACCCTCTTTACTTCAGGAAGGATTTTAACAAAACCTATTCAGTGAAATTGGGATTCAGGTAGAGAACTGAACAGGATCGTGGAGAAAAATTGCAGATCTGAGGTCTATTTAAAAAAAAACTTTTTAAGCAAATTTCACCTGTAAGATAGGGCATAGTTACTTCATTTGTTATCCCACTGCTCAAACAAATTGATGCAGCACTACTCCAGTGCCAGCTTTTGATTGAAATAAATTGTAGTTTGCAATCTTACCTTCACAAAGCAGTTTTTGTGTCCTGGGACTGATCCATGAACATAAAGGATATTCTCTTTTGTATTCACTCTCCAGACCTACAAATGCATAAACACCTTTCTAATAAATAAATTTACAGCAGAAGAACCTTATAGACAGTTTACCTGTGCAAAGAACACATTCTGTCAAGAGGTATAATGGTAAATTCTCCAAGACTGTACACCAACAGAGAACCACACCTGTCAGTGCAGAGATCAAAAAGAGAATAAAATAATTGCGTGTGTGAGACACATGATTTTCCTTCTACCATTTGGTTGCTCGTCCCTAGTCTACCTCCTTTCAAGCTCTTCTCAAAAATTAAAACTGAAATGCACACCATCCTCTACTCCATTTACACCCAGTCTAAGATCAAACTGACTTGGGTTTTCCTCATATAGCAAGAAAGGCCAGGTATTAAATAGGACCTACTGAGTATAAAGAATTTGCATTTATGTAGCACCTATCAACATTGTGGTGTCCTAAACTGCTTCATAGCCTAATAACTGATTTGCAGTCTAGTTAACACTGAAATATATAGAGATGCAACACAGATGTATTTGGCAACTAAACCACAGACAGCAAAACTATTCTAATTAGTAAGCCAAATATTACTACTGATCAAAATACATCAGGTATTGACCGAACTTACAGCAGAGACAAACAATCTGTCTCACAACATGCTTCTGCAAATTGTGAAACATGACTAAAGCTAGAAGTGTTTCTAAGTAAATGTTGTTATTTCTGCATCAAGTGCTGTTGTGGATTTCAAGTCTCAAGAATGAAGATCGAAAGGTTTGACTAAGCTCTTCAAATCATTTTAACATCTGCCATCTACAACATAATTCATATAATTCCGTGCTACAAAGTTTTCCCAACTGAGTTTGTGATGCAGAACAACGCCAACAGCACAGATTCAAATTCCATACCAGCTGACGTTACCATAAAGATCCTTCCTTCTCAATCTCGCCCCCTCCTTTAAGACACAGTGACCCTCAGGTTAAACCATCACCAGCAGTCTCATGGTCCTCCAGGATTACGGCAAATTTACTTCTACTTTAGCCTCAAATGTAAAAAAAAATGCACAGAACAAACTTTTATTCTTTGAAGTTTCACCATTGTCTTGTTTTAGTCAAATATCGCAAATGCACTAGACAACCAATTATGGCAAAAATTGAAGGAAATACAGTAACTTTTTCTCCCAGTACCTGATTCTGACCCCAGGTTTAATCACATATAGGCATACTTGACAAATCTGACCTTTAATCCAAATGCTGTTCTATAGACGTTTCCCATTTTTCCAGGCATTTTCTTCCCAGGAAAAACTCTGGCAGGGTCCTGCATTCACAATGACAAGAAATTCCTTGTGACACAAATGGATAAGATTCAACAGTTCAACACGAAGTTATACATTTTTTAAATCATTGTTCATGGGATGTAGGCATCACTGACTCAGCTGGCAATTATTGCCCATTCCGAATTGCCCAAGAGAAGGTTTGTTGAGCTGTCTTCTTGAATCACTACACACCGACTGCACTTTTGGGAAAGGACTTCCAGGATTTTGCCCCAGTGATAATGTGGCAACAGTAATATTGTTTCAAATCAGGATGGTGTGTAGCTTGGAGGGGAATAGACAAGTGGTGATGTCCCTACGCACCTGCTACTCTTGACCCTCTAGGTGGTAAAGGTCATGAATTCAGTTGTGTTGTCAACAAAGATTGCATATACAGCCATCACTGTGCCCAGTGATGAAGGAAGTGAACACTGAATGCATTAGATGTGGTTCCAACTGTTAGAACCCTTGCTAATTTTTCATTATTTTATACTTTATCAATCTTGATTAGGAGTTGTGAACTGAGAACTGAAAATTACCTTTGGATTGTAGGCATTGGCTTGTGTGGGAAATAAAGAAAGTGGGAATAAACAAATTATTGTTTGTTTGTGAGGCCAGGGCTGGAAGTCAATTCCAGGTTGGTTCCTGATCAAAAGGTTCCACAGGGTCTTCGGCACCAGCGAAGAATAGTATATTTAAATAGATATTTGGACACAATAGAGGGCTGTTTCTAGAAACTGGTTCTAGCAAGGCTGGGAGAGGCGTTATGCTCAAGCAAATGGCAGATATTGAATGGTAACTGGGACCTCATGGAGACATGGTCACTCTGACAGGGAGTGGCCAGAGTTTGAATTGGGGTTTTGGACAGAGTTTTCTGTGATGAGTTTGGCTGTTGACGCTACAGCATGAAGACTTGAAATCTACCTACTCAACTTCCTGTTGCCAGCTATTGGAAGTTCAGACAGTAGAAACTAAGTTACCAGTTTCACTGACGTCCTCTGAAGGAAGTGTAAAGGTGGCCCTGGTCAACATCTTTGGCAACTTTTTCAAGAAACAATCCTACATGTGGAACAGCGCATCATGAAAACCACTTAAATAATTTGTCCCGTTTTGTTATTTTCTTTTATTTTTCCCTTAACATGTTTGTTCATCTGTCTGACTTTTGTGTGAACTGGGTGGTAACAGAAGTTATTGGGTTTAAATCATAGACATTAATCAGATTACTCTGTTGTTTAATTTTGTTCTGCTAAAGCTATTGTATTGTTAATAAATTGCTAGTCTTTTGTTTAAGATACAAACCCAATGTCTAGAATTGATTATTTTCAGATTTTGAGATTGATTATTTTAAAGTCTGGTTAGGAACCACTGGGGTCAACGTTGAGGATCTTTGAAGGTTTTAATTCTTTGTCTTTTCTCAAATATAAAGGTAGAAAGGCTGATTTGTTTCAGTGGAATGTTTCTGTGTTATAACACAACCACATGGGCAGTTTTATCCTCAAGACTTCACATTACTTTGTATATATTGTGACTTGCATTTAGGATATTTTCAGTATAAAGTCTATAATCAATTTATTAAGCTACCGGTTAAATCATTATGTTATTTAGATATATTGGTATAAATATCTTCACCTACAGAATTCTAATATTCCACACATTTATTTAAAAAACTCAATATCTTAATTATGGTTACAAAAAAATTCATATGAAATTTAAGAAACAGATTAAAATTTGGGCACAAAAGTGCAAAAACATGACGAGACTGTGAAATGTGAGGGGGACACTGAACTCAAGTCAATAAACCACACTCTGTTTTATCTATTCATTTGAAGTAAACAACACTCTGAAATTGGCTATTTACTCATCGTTACTATGCAATGAGATGCAATTTCTGAAATTGTGTTTTCAAATGCAAATAATACATTAGAATGCCACTGTAGCTACTGCTGACCAGACAGATTGCATTGAATCTGGAAGCCAAGGCCATCCAAATGAACCAAACATCATAACAATAAATGCTGGAGATCGCAGCGATCAGACAGCATCCATGGAGAGAGAGCAAGTTAATGTTTCGAGTCTAGATGACTCTTCATCAGAGCTGAAGGGAAGTGTAAAGGGGGCAGCATTTATTTTATAGTTGGAGGGATGGGAGAGGTGGTGGGGTATAGATTGCTGATGGAGAAAAGATGTTAATAGTCACATTCCAATCATTTAATATGAACTGTCAACATCTCTTCTCCACTAGCACTCTACACCCCACCACTGCCACTGGCCCCTAACTACAGCATAAATGTTGTCCCCTCCACACTTCGTCAGCTCTGATGAAAAGTCATCTAGACTGGAAACGTTAGCTTGCTCTCTCTCCATGGATGCTGTCTGATCTGCTGTCATCTCCAGCATTTCTTGTTGTCAGTACTGATTCCAGCATCTGCAGTGATTTGCTCCTACATCATAACAAACTGTCTCAGATCCTGTGCTAACAGAATGGAAGAGCTTAAGGCCTTGAATTGTTGAAGCAGATGAATAACGATGATTCAGTTTGTTCTAAGGTGCTTAGTCATGTCGGAAATGCTCCTTCCATAAGTAACAGAATGATACTTACACCCCCGGGGCCTGATGCTCCTGGCCTCCTATGGGTTTTCGTCTGTCCATGAGTTGCAGGCTGACCTTTAAATCCCCACCTTTTCATAACTCCCTGAAAACCTTTGCCAATTCTGCAAGAAGTTCACAAGATTAGAATTGTTTTTTGCATTTGAGAATTACAGCCTCAAAATTGCACACCATAATTCACATGCATTCCTCTCAGGCGCTTATAATACACTGACAAAACAAAATTAATCAAGAAGTCTTAGAACATATGACATTGGTGAAATGTAGTCTAATTTTAAAGGAAAATCATAGATTGTTTCTAAGAGTGTGGGAGGCAGGTTCAATCAAGGCCTTCAAGAGGGAACTGGATTATTATTTGGAAAGAAGAATACGCAGAGCTATGAGAAGGCGAGGAAACGTGTTATTAATCTAAAGAGCTAGAGCAAAGACAGGCATACTTCTCCCAGGTAACAATTCTACAACTGGAAAGAGCAGTACAACACAATCAGCATTCCATAAGAGATATTTACACTTTTTCTGCATGCTATCCCTCTGTGCAGTTTTTACTGTACAAGGAGGTCAGTTACCTCAGTCGGCTAGGCGACTGGTGCAGTTACACCAATACCGTGGGTTCAATCCCTGCACTGGCTGAGGTTACCATGAAGGACTCTCCTTGTCAATGTCTCCCCTTGCCTGAGGTGTGGTGACCTTCAGGTTAAACCACCCACCACTCATCTCTCTCTCTGACAACATAGCCCTGCTTTTTTATTAATGAGAGAGATCTAGGCGTTCAGGAACATAGTTTCTTCAAAGGTGCATCACAGGTAGACTGGGCCGTTAAACCGACATTTGTACACTTGCCTTCATTGGTCAGAGCATTGAGTATAGGAGCTCGGACATCATATTGCAGTTGTACAGGACATTGGTGAGGTTACTTTTGGAGTACTGTGTACAATTCTGGTCGCCCTGCTATAGGAACTGTAATGGACCAGACCAAACCCTCTCATAATACATTCAGAAGATAGTCTAGACACTAAATTTTTCCTATTTTAAAGGTAACTGTAAGCGTTGCGTTCCAGATTCAATTCAATTGTTCAAACTATCGACTTTAAACAAAGCACACGTTGTTTTTACACAACAGTTAACATACAGACAAAAAAAAATTAGGTTAATTGCAACTCCACTGAAGCACTTAACGAAATAGTATGTATACGAACAACTACTAATTAACTGCTCCAATATAGTGACATCCCATAAACACATCCTTGGCAAAGGCAAGTTCAGTAAAATAAATTGTCTCTCAAGCAGAGAACCCCAGCTTTTAGCTGTAACAGAGAGAGGAATAAGAGCTTCTACATTCAGTTTCAACACCCTAGCAACGACAGAAAGCTGAAACTAAAAATTCTGGTTCTGGTGGAGCTTGACCCCACCCATTCAGGTTGCTTCTATTGTTCCAACTTTTTTTTAAAAACACAAGGCCTCACAAGCTGTTTACTTTAATGACTTTGAACAGGCTGCTTGTTACCTCTGTCTCAAATTTTTTTCTTAAAAACAGGAAAAATACACCCTTTAAAGCCAGAGTATTGTGACAAAAGGATATTATTGAATTGGAAAGGGTGCAGAAAAGATTTACAAGGATATTATGGGGACAGGAGGGTTTGAGTTATAAGGAGAGGTTGGATAGACTGAGACTTTTTTACTGGAGTGTAGGAGGTTGAAGGTTGACCTTATAGAGGTTTATAAAAATCATGAGTGGCATAAATAAGCTCTTTTCCCGAGGGTAGGGGAGTTCAAAACTAGACAGCATAATTTTAAAAGGTGACAGAAGAAAGACTGAAAAGGGACCCAAGGGGCAACAAACCACAGAGGGTGGTTTGTATGTGGAATGAACTACCAGAGGAAGAAGTAAATGCAGATACAGTTACAAAACCTACAACATATTTAGATATGTACATGAATAGGAAAGGTTTAGAAGATATGGGCCAAACGCAAGCAAATGGGACTAGTTTCGTTTGGGAAACCTGGTTGACATGGACAAATTGGTCCAAAAGGTCTGTTTCTATGTTGTATGACTCTATGACTATGGCAACTTTACCTTTTACCTAACATGTACAGTGTATTACAAATGTAAGTTAAATTTATTTTGTGAGCATAAAGTTGTTTAAAGACTACATTGCTGTAGGCAATCATTTCATGTGCCAGCATGAACTAGCTTGTGAAAGGCATCTGATTTTCTGGTCACCATCATTTGACATTCCCCGAGAATGAGATGAATGAAGATTTTACTTCAAGGCTTCAACACTTGCGCTGTAACATTCTTTTGGTAATACTGCATTGAATACAGTGCAAGAATGTGATTATTTGTGCTCTGATACAGCACAGGTTAACTCAATTATTTAATAGGTAAGTTGCTTAATAGGGGAAGACTCTATTCCTAACAATATATAATTAAGCGGAGATGAGAACTGTTGTATAATTTATTCTTTGCAGCAAAATTGCAACTTTTCAAACATTTCACAGGAATCTGTGTATCTTACTAAATGGGACACATCCCACGCATGACGAAGTATTCCAAGTCAATATATTTTCATGTTAAATGCTGCATTTGACTTGGCTCGTATTTCATTAAGAAAGCTATTTTCAATCTTGAGATGGAGGGGTTCCAGGCCTTTTTCTCCCCTCAAATCAGCCTGCTTTTCTCAATCAAAGTTCAGGCTTACTGCATGTAACAATCACCTGAATGTCTGTACTACAAACTCTGGGATTTTTGGATTATGAATAGTTAAAAAGCAGGTAATTATTTTCATTCTCATTCTCATGAGGTATGCTGCCTGGGCAAAATTGTGTATAATTTTGCACTACACATGCTCAGTTCAGGTTCTGAACAAGTGTAAATACTGTTCTGTAACCTGCCAAAGCAACTTATTCTTTCTTCTGTGCAATGAGATGTCCGATGAACCCCTCTCTGCATTTCATTCCAACAATGTAGGCAACATCAGAAAGCAAGCAATTATGCACATAACAATGGCAAAAATCTTATGAAAAGTAAACACAATCCTGTTTTCCTTATAAGAGATAAATACCAGTAGATAGTCATCTTGGCCTCCTCCAGACGTTCCAGCATCTTAGAAGTCAGTTGTCAGCAAGTTCAATTCACTCCACATGATATCAAGGAACGGTTGGAAGTATTGATTACTGCAAAGGCTACGGGCCCTGACAATATTCTGGCAAAAGCACTGAAGATTTGTGCTCCAGAACTTGCCACGCCCCTAGCCAAGCTCTTCCAGTACAGCTACAACAAGGACATCTACCCGACAGAATGCTCAGGTATGTGCTGTACACAAAAATGAGAAATCCAATCCAGCCTATTCTCGATTATCAGTAAAGTGATGGAAAGTGTCATCAACATCAAGCAGCATGTGTTCAGCAATACCCTGCTCAGTGACACCCAGTTTGGGTTCCACCATGGCCATTCAGATCCTGACCTCATTATAGTCTTGGTTCAAATATGGACAAAAGAACTGAATTTCAGAGGTGAGGTGAGAGTGACAGCCCTTGACATGAAGGCTGCATTTGACCGAATGTAACATCAAGGGGTCCTAGTAAAATCGAAATCAATGGGTATCGGGGACAAACTCTCTGGTGGAGTCATACCTAGAACATAGGAAGACGGATGTGATTGTTGCAGGTCAGTCATCTCAGCTCCGAGGACATCTCTGTAGGAGTTTCTCAGGGTAGTATCCTCGGCCCAACCATCTTCAGCTGCTTGATCAATGACCTTTCCTCCATCATAAGGTGAAAACTGGGGATGCTCACTGATGTTTGCACAATTTTCAGCACCATTTGCGACTCCTCAGATACTTAAGCAGTCCATGTTCAAATGCAATAAGATCGAGACAATATCCAGGCTTGCGCTGGAAAGTGGCAAAAACATTCACATCACACAAATGCCAGGCAATGGCTACTTTCAACAGGAGACAATCTGTCCCCGCTTGACATTCAATGGCATTACATCACTGAGTTGGGGGGGGGTTTAGAATGTTATCATTTACCAGAAACTGACCCAAACCGGCCAAATAAACACAATGGCTACAAGAGCAGGTCAGAACCTTGGTATCCTGCAGTCTGTAACTCAAGTCCTAACTCCTCAAAGTTTGTCCACCATCCAGAAGGCACAAGTCAGGAATATGATGGAATACTCTCCACTTGTCTGGATGCGTGTAGCTCTAACAACACTCAAGCTCAAAACCATCTAGGACAAAGCAGGCCATCTGATTGGCACCATAACCACAACCATCCATTCCCTCCATCACCAACAGACATTAGCAGCAGTGTGTACCATCTACAAGCTACACTGCAGAAATTCACCAAAGCTCCTGAGACAGCACCTTCCAAATCCACAAACATTTCATGCAGACAGACAAGGGCAGCAGATACGTGGGAACACCACCACCTGCATGCTCTCCTCTGAGTCACTCACCAATCTGACTTGGAAATATATCACTATTCCTTCAGTGTCGCTGGGTCGAAATCCTTTCCCTAACAGCACTATGGGTCAAGATACAGCACAAGGACTGCAGTGGTTCAGGAAGGCAGCCCACCACCACCTTCTCAAGGACAATTAAGGATAGGTAATAAATGCTGGCCTAGTTACCAATGCCCGATTAGCTCAGCTGGTTGGATGCAAAGGGATGCTGACACAGCATGGATTCAGTTCAGACACCAGCTGTGCTCACCATGAAGGATTCGCCTTCTTTACCTCACCCCTTGCCCGAGGCATGGAGACCGTCAGGTTAAACTCACTACCAGTCGCCTCTCTCTGTGAAAGAGCAGCCCTCTGGGACTACAGCAACTTCACTTTATGTTATAATCATGACTACACATCAACATTTGTGTATTGCTGCAACCAGTCAGCAACCTGCATTTTTTTTTTTAGGCGGTATAATTTTTTTTTCCACGTTGCTTTTCATTTATTTCAATAGAATTTCCATCATGTTTCTACAGCAGCAGCGTCAACAACAGGCAGCTGAGGGATAAATGAAGGACTCAAAGACTACTGAATTTTTAACTTGGATCAGAGATAGTAGGAATTGCAGATGCTGGAGAATCCGAGACAACAAGGTGCAGAGCTGGATGAACACAGCAGGCCAAGCAGCATCATAGGAGCAGAAAGGCTGACGTTTCGGGCCTAGACCCTTCATCTTCCTTTGTTTTCTAGTTTAAACTAAGAAAGACTTTAATGTTAACTATTACCTTATTTTTCTACTTATTCTATGAACGCAATACTTAACTTTTTAACTGTTTCTCTTATTACTTTGTACCTACATTTTTTGTACCTAAGAAGCACCATGTGTAGCGGCATTACACATTTTTCACTGTACTCCTGTACTTGAGTACACATGACAGTAAAATTAAAAAAAACTAAATATGTTGGGAAGATGCCCAGATATTTAGCCCAGTAACTGAACATACAGCACAGGATAGGTTCTTGAGAAGCAAAAGGAACCTTAAGGTGGCTTTGAGTCACAAAAACAGAAATTCTTCAAAAATAAAAACCGAAAGAACTGCGGATGCTGGAAATCAGAAACTAAAACAAAAATTGCTGGAAAAGCTCTGCAGGTCTGGCAGCATCTGCGGAGAGAAATCAGAGTTAATGTTTCAGGTCCAATGACCCTTCCTCAAAACTGATAATCGCTAGGAAGATGTTGGTTTATATGCAGAAGATAGGATGGGGAGGGGTAAGGAGTAAACAACAGAACCCAAAGAGAGAGAAGAACAATTGGACAAAGGAGTCGATAATGATCAGGCAGGGAGGGTGAATAGCTATTCTGGGGACTGTTAGTAGCTAACAATGGATTGTGTGCAATAGCAGACTATGTGATAACAAGGCCTGGTGTGTGGGAGTTGACGTAAACACGTGGGAGAGCCTCATGCTCTAAAGTTATTCAACTTGATATTGAATCCAGAAGGCTGCAGAGTTGCCAAGTGGAAAATGAGGTGCTGTTATTCCAGCTTGCGTGGGAGCACTGCAGCAAGCCTGAGAGAGAGATGTTGGCCAAGGAACAAGGTGGTGTGTTGAAGTGGCAGGCAACTGGAAGCTTTCTTGGCCAAGATCTCGTTCTCTCAGGCTTGCTGCAGTGCTCCAGCGAAGCTCAGCGCAAGCTGGAAGAACAGAACCTAATTTTCCACTTGGGAACCCTGCTGCCTTCTGGCTCAATATAGAGTTCAACAACTTTAGGGCTTGAGGCGCTCCCATGTCCTTACCCCAACCTCTACACACAAGGCCTTGTTATCACACAGTCTGCCATTACACACAACTCATTGTTAACCGCTAACAGTTCCCATTAGCAGCTATTCATCCTCGTAGCCTGATTCCTATCCAGTTCTTTGTCTGTTTGACTGTTTTTCTCTCTTTAAGCTCTATCTCCACCTATCATTCACTCCTTACCCGCACCCCCCCACCCTATCTTCTGCATAAAAACCAACATTTCCTAGCTACCATCAACTCTGAGGAAGGGTCACTGGACCTGAAATGTTAACTCTGATTTCTCTCCACAGATGCCGCCAGACCTGCTGAGCTTTTCTAGCGACTTCTGTTTTAATTGCTAGAAAATCTCAACAGTTGTGGCAGCATCTGTAGAGAGAAATCAAGTTAATGTATTGGGTCCAGTGACCCTTCTTCAGAATACTTAGTCAGTCAATTAGGTTTTGAGTCACTTAAGCTATTTTGAAATGCATTAATGTAGGAAACATAGCAGCCAATTTGTAGACAAGATCTCACAATATACTAATATCCAGATAGTCCACCAGAGTGATGTTGGTTGCAAGTTAAGCACCAGGGAGAACTGTCCTGCTCTTCTTCAAATTTTTAATGTCCTGAGAGGGCAGACAGGTCCTAATTTCATGTGTCATCCAAAAATTGACAACAGTGCACCATGCGGTCCGTTGGCCTAGATTTTGTACTAAAATCCTGGAGAGGAAAGAGGAAATTGAAACCTTGGTCTTTTGACTCAGAGATGAGAGTGCCAAAAACTTCCTAATACACGTGCAACGGTTTGGATGTTGCCCCTCACATGCAGCAGTAAAACTGACTAATAAGTCCAAAAGGGCAGCTAAAAGTCATGTGGACATAACACAGAGAAGTTGCGGTTTTGGTTTTGACATTGACACCCTAGAAGCAGTGAGACATCCATATCGCAGTTCTACCCATTTGCTCATCCCTGCAGACAACCTGCGATTTTGAGTCCTGAGCTTTGTTTAACTCCCAGTGGTGACAGCCTCAGGCTGTGTGTGAGATGCTGACAGCAGCTGTAGATCAAGGAAAACCCTAAAGCTTTCTATAGGTGATCAAGGAAAACCCTAAAGCTTTCTATAGGTATGTCAGGAATAAAAGAATGACTAGAGTAAGATTGGGGCCGGTCAAGGACAGTAGTGGGAAGTTGTGCGTGGAGTCCGAAGAGATAGGAGAGGTGCTAAATGAATATTTTTCGTCAGTATTCACACAGGAAAAAGACAATGTAGTCGAGGAGAATACTGAGATACAGTCTATTAGACTAGACGGGATTGAGGTTCATAAGGAGGAGGTGTTAGCAATTCTGGAAGGTGTGAAAATAGATAAGTCCCCTGGGCCGGATGGGATTTATCCTAGGATTCTCTGGGAAGCTAGAGAGGAGATTGCAGAGCCTTTGGCTTTGATCTTTATGTCGTCATTGTCTTCAGGAATAGTGCCAGAAGACTGGAGACTAGCAAATGTTGTCCCCTTGTTCAAGAAGGGGAGTAGAGACAACCCTGGTAATTATAGACCAGTGAGCCTTACTTCGGTTGTGGGTAAAGTGTTGGAAAGGATTATAAGAGATAGGATTTATAATCATCTAGAAAGGAATAATTTGATTAGGGATAGTCAACACGGTTTTGTGACGGGTAGGTCGTGCCTCACAAACCTTATTGAGTTCTTCAGGAAGGTGACCAAACAGGTGGATGAGGGTAAAGCGGTTGATGTGGTGTATTTGGACTTCAGTAAAGCATTTGATAAGGTTCCCCATGGTAGGCTATTGCAGAAAATACGGAGGCATGGGATTGAGGGTGATTTAGCGGTTTGGATCAGAAATTGGCTAGCTGTAAGAAGACAGAGGGTGGTGGTTGATGGGAAATGTTCATCCTGGAGTTCAGTTACTAGTGGTGTACCTCAAGGATCTGTTTTGGGGCCACTGCTGTTTGTCATTTTTATAAATGACCTGGATGAGGGCGTAGAAGGATGGGTTAGTAAATTTGCAGATGACACCAAAGTCGGTGGAGTTGTGGATAGTGCGGAAGGATGTTGCAGGTTACAGAGGGACATAGATAAGCTGCAGAGCTGGGCTGAGAGGTGGCAAATGGAGTTTAATGCGGAAAAGTGTGAGGTGATTCACTTTGGAAGGAGTAACAGGAATACAGAGTACTGGGCTAATGGTAAGATTCTTGGTAGTGTGGATGAGCAGAAAGATCTCGGTGTCCATGTGCATCGATCACTGAAAGTTGCCACCCAGGTTGATAGCGTTGTTAAGAAGGCGTACAGTATGTTAGGTTTTATTGGTAGAGGGATTGAGTTTCGGAGCCATGAGGTCATGTTGCAGCTGTACAAAACTCTGGTGCTGCCGCACTTGGAGTATTGCGTACAGTTCTGGTCACCGCATTATAGGAAGGATGTGGAAGCATTGGAAAGGGTGCAGAGGAGATTTACCAGGATGTTGCCTGGTATGGAGGGAAGGTCTTATGAGGAAAGGCTGAGGGTTTTGAGGCTGTTTTCGTTAGAGAGAAGAAGGTGAAGAGGTGACTTCATAGAGACATACAAGATGATCAGAGGATTAGATAGGGTGGACAGTGGGAGCCTTTTTCCTCGGATGGTGATGGCTAGCACGAGGGGACATAGCTTTAAATTGAGGGGTGATAGATATAGGACAGATGTCAGAGGTAGGTTCTTTACTCAGAGAGTAGTAAGGGCGTGGAATGCCCTGCCTGCAAAAATAGTAGACTCGCCCACTTTAAGGGCATTTAAATGGTCATTGGATAAACATATGGATGATAATGGAATAGTTTAGGTTAGATGGGCTTCAGATTGGTTTCACAGGTCGGCGCAACATCGAGGGCCGAAGGGCCTGTACTGCGCTGTAATGTTCTATGTTCTATGTTCTATGGGTAGGATGCTGCTGGAGATGGGGATCAGTAGGAAAGTAGGGAATGGAGCAGATGCCAGCATTGTGGTAATGTCACTAGGCCAGTGATCCACCCCAACCCTCTGGGGCAGGCATTCAAATTCCCTGATGGCACGATGTGGAACTTGAACTCAATAAATAAATGTCAAATTGAAAACTGGTGTCAGAAATGGTGACCATGACAACTATTGTCAATTCTCTGTAAAATCCAATGTAAATCTCTGTAATTCACCAATGCCCCTTGGGGAGAAAAAAAAAATCTGCTGTCTTTACCTGGTCAGGTGTAGTCTTCTGGCCTATGTGACTCCTGACCCACACAAATGTGGTTCGTTCTTAACTGCCTTCTAAAACAGCTCACCAAGCCATTCAATTCGTGGAAAACTAGAACGGGCAGAAAAAGCCAGGTCTCCCAGTGACACCCACATTTCACGAAAGAACACAGGGAACATAAATAGAAGGGAAATGCAGCAGCCCTCAGTATTTCTGTGTAGGTTACACAAGCTGCCTGTGAAATTTTCATATTTAAATGTTGTTTCCAGCATAGGCCCAATCTAGAACTCTACCACGTGACCAATGGGGTTCATATGTAGGTCACGGGACATCCCATTTGCTTTTTAAACGGGCCTGGAAGAGGGGTTCCATCCAAGTAACCATGGGCCCATGTTGGGGAAGAGGAAAATTGCCGCATCCAGACAGAATGGGAGTGGAAAACTTTTCCTGCAATTTTTAGGGGCGTTGAGTGGGGGAGGGCCCGGATTATACTGGCCTGAGTTGATGGGTGCAAGCTGAAAGGTATGTTTAACCGTACACCTTTTTTTTCAGTAATTTCAAAAGTTCATATGTTTTAAAGGGTTAAGAAAAGTACTACATAAATACCAGTCTTTTTTTTTTAAAAAAATGTACATCTTACATTAGACAATGACTGCAACTAATTTATGAGTCTACGATTCTGGAGTTACCACATAAGCCGACTCAAATAACAGCAGCAACATCCTACAGCTCATCAGCAGATTTACAATAATAATTCAGACAGATACGTATGCATACAACAGGTTCTGAAGTAGCTCAGAGATTTAACCTTCAATCCTAGAAATGCAAATATTTTAGAACTCCAATCTCAGTGGGTACATTCTTCATCAAACAGTTGAGAAGGAAAATGCTTTTGGTTACTTTTCTTGTGATTTATTTAAATGTAATATTTTATTGTACTACTGAATTGCAGAATGGTTACAGCATAGGAGGAGCCATGTGGTCCATCAGTTTGTGCCAGTTCTCGAAGAGAAATTCCCAAATTCTGCTTTGCTGCCTTTACTCTGTGGTCCTTCTAGTCTTTCCCTGCAGATACTTGGCCAATTCTCTTTTGAAAGCCATTACTGAATCAGCTTCATCACATTCACAGACAATGGAGCCCAGTTCCTAACCAGCCACTGCATAAAGAAAATTCCTTCTGGTGTCACTGTTTCTTTACGCCAATCACCTTAAGTCAGTATACTCTAGTTCTTGATCCTTTTGCCAATGGAAATACTCTGTTCTCATCCACTCTGTACAGATTCATGATTTTGAACACCTCTACCAAATCTCCTCCCAATCTTTTACGAGGAGGAGAGCCCCTGCTTCTTCAATTTATCCACGTAACAAAATCTTCTCATTCCTGGAACCATTCTTGTGAAGCCTTACTGCACAATATTCCAGTTGAGGCTGAACTATAATGTTTTGAAGCTTATTGTAACTTTCTTGCTTTTATCTTTTAAAGTGAACTGCCTCTAGTTCAGACCTTTTCAGGCTAGCCTCCACCTCAAGAATTACATAAGATTTACAACACATTAACAGGCCATTCAGCCCAAACAGTCCTTCTGCTCCACTTCAGCCTTCATCCATTTTTCCTCATTAAAATCCATCATAACCCTCTATTCCCTTCTTCCTCAAATGCTTCCCTACTTCCTCCTTAAAATGTGTCTATATAACGATTTGCTTTAACCACTCCCCAGATTCATAGCTTTGTGTTTCCCACCTTTTAAGAAATAGCAGTATTGAATGTTAAGTGCAGATATGGCTGGTGACGCAAATATTTTTGGTAAGATTTTCATCTTAGCTGCATTACATTTTCTCTCCTACAGTTGGGTTTGAACATGAAGCTCAATCACATCATGACAACCCACTGGCCAGAAGTTTCTCAGATTTGCCTCCTTTCATTGCAAGACGTGGTTCGGATCATGGTGCAAATCTCATTCATGTTGGTAAACAGGACCCCGTAATTCTTAAGTACTGACAGTGCAAACCAGGACAATACAAGGTGTTTGCTAGCTGTTAGAGCAGGGTAAGCAACTGAAGGACAATGAAACTGAAAACCCCTCCTCATTTGAGGTTGAGGTATGTGATCAGGTAAACGGTGAACAATTCTCTGAAGACAGAGCCCAGGTTGAGGCAGTGTCTGACTGCTCGGAGGCCCAGACAGCAATAAACTGGTGGGTTGATGTTGAGGCAGTAAACATACATGTTCCATTATTTTCTGCACACAAACATTGAGGGCCCATGACTTTACAGAGTTGGAGATCAATCGGAGAAAGTTGAGGGGTACGTTACAAATAGCCCCCTTCTTGTAGCCCTCTGATGATTCTTTGCAAGATACAAACGTTCTTCTTTGGCTCACACCAACTCGAACACCTTTCTAAAAGCTTACGCTGAGTTAAGAGGTATGTAACGCAGACATCCCACTTGATAGACTGCTCAGTTTATTCTGACACTCTTCTGTTACTCAAAGGGTCAAATGGTCTGTTTTTGATCCTACATTCTGCGTTTCAATGATCCCTTTTAGTCTGAAGATCTATATCTAACTCCTTCTTGAGAACGTTCAACATTTTGGCCTCAACCACTTTCTGTCACAGAGAATGCCAAAGGCTCACCACTCTGTGCGTGACGACATTTCTCCTCATCTCATGTGACTAGCCCACATCCTTAAACTGTGACCCTTAGTTCTGGACTCCCCAGTAATCAGGAACGTTCTTCCTGTCTTCACCCTGTCTAATCCTGTTAAAACATTAAAAGGTTTCCAATAGACCCCCCCGCCCCCTCATTCCTCTGAATTCCTGTGAAGATAGTCCTGACCAATCCAGAGTCTCTTCGTACATGAGTCCTGCCACCCTAGGTAAACCTTTGCTGCACTCCCTCCATTGCCAGAACATCTTTCCTCAGGTAAGGAAACTTAAACTGCACTCAATATTCCAGATGTGGTCTCACCAAAGCCCTGTACAACAGCAGCAAGATACCTCTGCACCTGTACTCGAATCGTCTTGCTATGAAGGGTAATATAACCTTTGCTCACCCCAACAGGCGATAGGCACTTTGCATAATGCAGGGAAGGAGTTGGAGGTCTCCTGTCTGGGACTGTCTGACCTCAGGTGACCGCTGTCAATGGTAGCAGGAAACAATGCTTAAGAATGGCTTGGAAGCTTAAATAAGAGGATAGGGTGTATGTGGAATGGACAAGAGGAGGAACGTTCCTCCCAATCCTACATTAAAGGAACAGGACCTTCCAGCTTCAGACATGGGTGATGCTGTTCTTGGCTGCATTGATTTCTTGGTGTTTAAATGCCCTGCAGGACTGCCTGAGCACTTCTTCGTTTGAGTTGGTAAGCCATTCTTTTAAGAGGTGGAGATGAGATAAATGCACACTGACATTGGATTTGAAAATGTTCTTCTTTAAAACATTATATTTCATGCCTCTTGGCATAAAAATTTTCTTTCTTTTGACACCTAGTGTCTTAGGTGTATTTCTGCGAATATTTATACATTTCCTGTTGCTCACTGACCTTCTACAGTTCCCCTCTTTACTAATATCACGATAAATAGAAAGAAATGGCGTTTGTCTTTGTCTCCCTGTTTCAATTCTATTGATGAACCAAGTTATACATTTTTGAAGGTTTTGTTTCGTAATTCGGAAAAACGGTCATCTGAGACAGTTGAGTGAAATCTCTTTGTCGTCATCGTGATGTGTGGCCGCTGCGAGAGATTGTTTAAGTGATAGAGAAGGTTGCTAAAAAATTGGCAATAACGGTTGAAACAGATACCTGATGAATATTATCCAAAAAGTTGATTCGAAAGAGTTACTCAGCATTCTCAGTCTCTTAACTCCTAAAGTCTGCACTGAGGTATTGTAATGACTTTCATTAGTCGTTAAAACAGCACCAGCTGAGAACATGTTCTTAACGGTTAAGTCCAGGAATTACCCTGCAAATCAATTAAAAACGAAACAGCGTGCCTGTGGTGTTTGACAGCAGTAACTGTGCGTGATGGATCACCGAGTGCCAGACCCAAAGTGATCGGAATAAAATCTGAAACAAGTTGTTTTGGCTGAGTAAAGACTGGAAAACCTGCCAACTTCAGTCTTGCTTTGCTGCTTGATTACTTACTGAAGTGATACCATTTTTGTTTCAAAAAGAGTTTGTGCTCAATCCACTGGTACATCAGGGAATCCAGTAAGTGCATATTGACAGACTCGTGTTCGATTTAAAAACACGTGAATGTCTGCAAAATTTCTATTTCTTTTTATAAAGCCATGTCATGAATCCACCATCTACTGAATCATTAAATGCAGTGTTCAGCCTGAAGGTCTATTTATTTATCCTTCAGTTAATTAAAAACTAACAGGATGAGTCTTAGGGCCAAACACAATCCTTCTGAGTGTTTTAAGTTAACAATCGACTTTTATTTTCAGTGTCACTGCAGAGCTTATATGATCAATGTTGAATTATTAGCAGTGCTGAATGAATCTTAAATTATTGGGTGCAGTTCTTCTAGAATTAAATTGAAGGTTAACGTGCCCTATTCTGGGAGAGATGAATCAAGCTTTAGCTCTTCTTTTCAATTGGATTAGAGAGAGAAGGGACAACACCAAGATTCAGAAACTGGGAGCATAGTGGCTGAATTAGCAACTCAATGGAAGGTTGAGAAGAAACCAGTTGTCAGGGCAGCAAAAACAAAAAAGGGGTGTTTCCTGAGGGAACACAGAATAGGATGGGGTCACAGATAGTAGAGTGGGACTAAGATATGATAAGATTAGGAAGCCGGATCAAGCGTTTTGGTGTTGACACATGGAGCTACTAGTGGAAGTTTGAAATGACAATAATGTTGCAAATATTGCTTGAGAAAACACAGATTGTATCACAGTTAAAGTTTGTGGGAAATTAAAGTATTGAAGTCTGGCTGAAGAAATCTTGAGGAAGCCAATCCTTGAGGCGATGGAAACATTCTCTAATTCCATCACCAAAAAGAGAGTGTGTCGGGATAAATTAAGCTGTTGATCTAGTGGAATATCCATATTAAAGCCCTTCTTAACTCAGTTTCAGCTTTTAGAAAGTTAATTGAAAGGTTAGGATTAGGATTGGGGTTAGAAAGTTTAGGGGTTTGCAACGTTTTGCTCCAGATGAGTAACAAAACATCAAAGGATTACCGATAATTTTTTGTAGGATATGGTACACAGTTATTAACCAATAATATTAATGAAACATATCTATCTTAAACGGATTATTTGTTCCTTGCCGCTACTATACACATGCTGTATTTATTTTGAATACTGTAAAGGTCATGATGAATCCTCCATGAACATATAAAGTTGGTTACACACAGGAATTGGAAATTGTAAGCCTATATGCATTGAGGACTTGTAATCTACTGTGACTCTCTGTATCAAAACAGTACACAAGGGCAATAGAATGTCTAGAATTTTCCTTTGATACAGCTCCTTTAATGGAATAAAATCTATCAAGGTGCTTCACAGAAGCATTATAAAACAAAACATGAGCTACATAAGGATCTACCAGGTAAATAACCAAAAGCTCGGTCAATGAGGTAAATATTAAGGAGCATTGTAAGAAAGAAAAGCTATGAAGAAAGGTGGAATGGTTTAAGGTGGAAATTTCAGAGCCTGCAACCAAGGCAGCTGAAGGTGTGCCTGCCAATGGTGTGGAAATAATGGTGAGGGATACTTAAGAGACCAGAATTTGACAAGTGGAGATATCAAAGGGTTTTGGGGCTGGAAAAGATTACAAAGTTAAAGAGGACTGAGGCCATTGAAAAATTTGAAAATAAGTTTAGAATTTAAAAAAATAATGAGCCAGAAGCCAATATAGGTTACTGAGCACAGGGGTGAGGGAGAATTAAACTTTGTACAAGTTAGGCTATGGGCAGCAGAATTTTTGAAACTCTAAGCTTCTGGTGATCAATGTGGGAAGCGGGTCAGCAGTGTGTACATAATATTAAAATAATCAAGTGTAGAGAGGTGACAAGGGCACAGTTGAGGATATCAGCAGCTGAGCTTGGGCAGGGACAGTGTCAGAAGACAAGACATTAAAGAGGTGGAGGTAGGCAATAGGAGAGATGGCATAAGATGCTGATTTTGGAGTCAGATCCCACATGGTAGTTGTAAGCCATCTTGTTCAGCCTCAGTTAGTTGCCCAGGAGGGGGATAAAGTTGCTGCTGGGAAATGGGGAAGAGAGAAGACAATGGCTTCAGTCTTTCATCTACTGAATGGGAAGAAATGTCAGCCCATATATGTTGGATAAGCAGTGCTGCAGTGGAGGGGTCAAGAGCGACATGATGGTGAAGTAGAACTGGGTATTGTTAACATACCTGTGGAAACTGACAAGCACGTCAGTTTAATAAAGTCTTGTTCTTACATTAAAAATTAAATAACTTGAGCAAAGAGGCCACTATTCAGAGAACAAATATATTTTCATATCAAATTCAAATCATATGTAAAATAAAATCAAAATAAGCTTTACTGGATCTGAATGATCAATCATATAAAGCAAACTGTCACCACTGAAATAGTAGAAACTGCAGATGCTGGAGAATCCGAGATAACAAGATGTAGCATTTTCTGAAGAAGGGTCTAGGCCCGAAACGTCAGCGTTCCTGCTCCTCTGATGCTGCTTGGCCTGCTGTGTTCATCCAGCTCTACACCTTGTTATCTCTGTTACCACTGAAAATGTTGTCCACTGTATAATCATAAGTTAAAAGTACTTACGATTCCATGCAATCATAGCATAAATTCATTGCCTTACAATTGACATCAATTCTCAAAGAGCTGAAATGGTTGTATTCACGTTGAAAAATAAATGCGGCAATAAACACAAAGGACTTGAAATGATAGAAGCATCTTTGATGCCCTCATGATGTTTCGAAGCACTTCACAGCTGATGAAGTACTTTTGAAGTGTAGTCACTGTTGCAACGTGTTGCAGTCAATTTTGTTTACAGCACGGTCCCATAACGTGCAATGAGATAGCTGACCAGGTAATTTTCTATCAGTCCCCATTTTGAGTAACCCAATCCCTCAGTTCCTATGGGTCACCACCTCACAGGTCTCTCCCCCACCTCCATTTGTATCTCTTTTCTCCCCCTCTCCACTTCGTTCTCAGATATTACTAAGGGGTCACAACAATTTTTAATCCTCAAAATAGGGTCACAGTAGCAGAGCGTGTTTGGGAAGCACTGTCTTTAGCATAAAGATAGACCTGGTTAGATATATATTATCCCAAAATAGCGACTCACAACTAAGAACTTCCAAGTAAGAAGAAAAGAATGACCCATTAGCAAACTGATTCAAAATGTAGCCATCAGTCTCAGTAAGTTCCCACCAAGTAAGTTAAGTGCCTATAACCCTCAACATGCTCCGGAGATACAGAAGAAACATTTTATTTAGATTTGGTAGTTTTATTGCATTAGGCATGAACACAAAGCATTTTAATAAGTGCCGTGCAAAATATATAGAAATAAGAGGACAGGTTTCCAGTTTTAGCAATGAAATTCTCAGATGATAAAATACGTGAAAGTGCTGTAAAAGAGAGAGCACAAACAGCAAATGTATAAAGACCTTATCAACATAACCTGTTGTGACAATGCAGGTTTACAGACTAGATAAGCAAGCAAGGAGTGATAAAAGTGCAAATCAAAGCTCAGTCCACAAGGCCATTGAGTCATACAGCACGGAAACTAATCCCACCTGACTGTGCTTGGCCCCTATCCCTCCAAACCTTTCCTATTCACGTAGGTATCCAAAATGGCTTTTAAACATTGCAACTGCACCCACATTCACCACTTCCTCTGGAAGTCCATTCCACACACGAACGACTGTCAGTGCAAAAATATTGCCCGTCATGTCTAGATGCTGCAGAATTGAGAGTTGCACATTTGATGAATAATGGATTTACTGAATATGTCCTGTCCTGCCTGCAGGACAGATGTAGCAGAGGTGGTGGCACAATGGGATACAGTCGGAAGGGAGTCGCTCCGAACGAGTCCTCAACATTGACTCTGGACCCCACAAAGTCTCACAGGGCCCCAGCATACAAGTCTTCTGTCATTTGGCTCACACCACACGATATCAAGAAATGATTGGTGGCACTGGATGCTGCAAAGACCATGGGCCCCGGCAACATTCCGGCAATATTACTGAAGACTTGTGCTCCAGAACTTGCCACGATCTTAGCCAAGCTCTTCCTGTACAGTTACAACACTGGTATCTACCCAGCAATGTGGAAAATTGCCCAGTTATGCCCTGTACATAAAAAGCAGAACAAATCCAACCCAACTAATTAATGCCCCATCAGTCTACTCTTAATCATCAGTAAAGTAATGGAAGGTGTCATTAATAGTGCTATCAAGCAGCACCTGCTCAGTGATACCCAGTTTGGGTTCCACCAGGGCCACTCAGACTTGTTTCAAACATAGGCAGAAGTGCCGAGGTGAGGGGAGAGTGACAACCCTCAACATCAGGTTTTTGACCGAGTGTGACATTGAGGAGCGCTAACAAAACTGGAACCAATGGGAATCATGGGGCATACTCCTGCTGGTTGGAGTCATACCTTCCACGTAGGAAGATGGTTGCGGTTGTTGGAGGTTAGTCACCTTAGCTCCATGACATCTCTGCAGGAGTTGCCAGAGTCCTAAGCTCAACTATCTTTAGCTGCTACCCTCCATCATAAAGTCAGAAGTCAGATGTTCACCAATGATTGCACAATGTTCATCACCTTTGCAACACCTCAAACACTAAAGCAGTCCATGTTCAAACGCAACAAGATCTGGACAATTTCCAGGCTTAGGCTGATAAGTGGCAAGTAATATTCACACCACACAAATGCCACCAATCACTATCTCCAAATAAGACAGAATGTAACCACTGTCGTTGACATTCAATGGCATTACCATCACTGAATCCCCTACTATCAGCATCCTGGGGGTTACCATTGACCAGAAACTCAACCGGACTCACCACAGGGGCTACAAAAGCAGGTCAGAGGCTAGGAATACTGCATCGAGTAATTCAACTCCTGACTCCTCAAAGCCTGTCCACCATCGACAAGGCATAAGTCAGGAGCGTGATAGAATACTCCCCACTTGCCCGGATGTGTGCGGCTCCAACACCACAAGCAGCTTGACACCATCCAGGACAAACTGCCCATTTTATTGGCGCTGCATCCCCACCCTCCATCACTAATGCTCAGCAGCAGCAATGTGTACTATCTACAAGATACACTGCAGGAATTCACCAAAGATCCTCAGACAGCACCTTCAAAACCTATGACCACTTCCATCTAGAAGGACAAGGTCACCAGATACACGGGAACGCAATCAATTGCAAGTTTCCCTCCAAGCCATTCACCATCTGACTTGAAAATATATTGTCATTCCTTCACTGTTGCTGGATCAAAATACTGGAATTCCCTTCCTAACGGCATTATGAGGCTACTGATAGCACATTGCCTGCAGTGGTTCAAGATGGCAGCTCATCACCTCCTTCTCAAGGGCAACTAGGGACAGGCAATAAACACTGGTCAGCCAACAATGCCCATGTTCCATGAGTGAACTGAAACAAAAATTACAACGTCTGCCTTTTTCTCCAATTCGAGCAGGTGTAAAATATGGAACATAATAAACAGGAGCAAAAGTAGGCCATTCAGTCCCTCAAACCTGCCCCAACATCCCAAAAGATCATGGCTGATCTGCTCCAGCTCTCAACTCTTCTTTTCTGCCAGTTCCTCATGGATTTTTTGAAATAGCAAGCAGTTGAGGATTATCTACCTTCTCTTTAAATACTTCCAGTGATCTGACCTCCTCAGTTCCCTAGGATATAGAATCCCAGACTGCCCTCTGGGAGCAGAAATTCCATTGCATCGCAGTTTTAATTGAGGGCCCCCTTATCCCGTAGAAGGACTTACGTTTTTGCTGTGACGTCCACATACTGTCCTGGCCGAAAATGAGCAGCATATAAGGGAGTACCTTGAATAAAATTTAAATTTAAATTAAATCCAGCCAATCACAAATGATTCAAACATCAAAGTTTTGATTACATAAAGTGATTAAAACACAGGTTACATAGATCTTGGGATCATTTACAGCGCACGTTACATTCAAATATTCTCTTGTTTCTGTCCTTAGGTTTCAGCAATCCAATATCTTTGTAGTCACGGTATAATTAAAATCAGAGGCACTGAGGCCAACTGTAGTCAACAAAATACTGCAAATCAGCCAGTTCTACACCGAGTACAATCAAACCCAACAGCTAAAAACTAATATTCTTGAGCCTTAGCAACACAATGCCAGCGTATCTGTATTGAAAAATTAACCCTAACATCTTTTATACCTAGCAGAACTAGCACCTCATTATTCAAGTTCTATTCCTTCATTAAAAAAAAGGGCAGATAAACTCACTAGGCTTGAAAGTGGGTGATAAGAGAAGTGCCACAAAAAACAAGATGCTGCAGGATTGCAAGTGTATTTTGTTTTAAAATGTATGATTACAACTTCTGTCTTTTGCTCCCATTTACTAGGTATGGGATTCACATTTGTCAGATGTTAACATGGCATATAACTGGGCAATACAAAGGCCAAGGAAACCGAGCAAGTGATTCCAGACCAATGCCTTCACATCAGGTAGTTGTCAGAAACTGCCTAAGGCTGATAATCTGTTGTAGTCTTTTACGACTTACACCAACAATCAACCTTCAACTTCACGTTGGGAGGTGACTACCTAGCTGGAACTGGCTCAGCTCATTCAATTAATCGGAGCACAAAAAAATAATAGAGCTCAGTAGTATCCAGGATGGGTAGGTAGACTGCATACACCCACCACAAATTTATGCTCAGGTAAACAGAAAGGTTGAAATTCCTCTTGCAAAAAGGGAGCTGGGGGATGACTTACAGGTCCTTCAAATCCTGAAAGATTTAGCTAGAATTGATAATGAGAGAATGTTCTTCTTCACAAGTGAAAGCAAATTACAGGCCTTACAACATGGTTGAAATGATCCTACAGGCACATTAACAGAAACCTTAGTGAGTATTTAAGGGTTATGATGGTAGATTTAGAGGAGAGAAGATGGATGTAGCAGGGTGGAATAAACACAGGCATGGTCTGGTTGTTCAGTGCTGTATATTCTATGCAATTCTCACAGCTGCTTGGAAAGAAAAAATGTAATTGGTCACAATATCCAAGCAGGATGCCTGGTTTGTACAGCTCACCCACTTAGTCTAGCACAACTGCATACAAAGATAGGAAAAGGAAACTTTCAGCCTTAATTCTCTGCCAACAGCAACCCAGTAATTTCTGAAAGCATTTGCGCAAACATTGCATATTGACAGTGTGGACCTGGTTTTAATCAGTACAGCTTTAGAATAGATTTTAGAGAGGTTGATGTTAATATTTGTATTTCACCTTCATTTCTAGTTACCTTTGCTATTATTTATTTTTTAAAAATTAAACTTTGTTTCAAAATTGATTTTACCATTAACTATAAATTCATTCCTTATTCCCAAATCAGCAAGCCTGAAGCAGGAAGTACCAAACAAAACCCAAATGACTCAAATCTGTGATTATTTATTTAAAAGGTACAACCGTTACAATTTGGCTATTTTAAGTGGATTTTGAGCTATGCTATACAAAAATCTAATCAGTAATCATGCTGATTCTACCAAAATGGTTGGAATGCTTCAAACTACTTAAACCAGAGAGGCAGCAAATGCTGATGAGAATGAATAACATTTCTTAGAAAACCAATCATTTCCCTTCCCTCTTTTCCTATCCTTCTGTATATTTATTATTGTTGCACTGCTGCCGATGGGCAGCGCTTGTTAATTGTTCTTGTAGTTTGTAACAGAGGTGATTTGGTGGTGGTAAGAAAAAAATCTTAATTTTCTTATTTTTCTTTTAACTGTACAGACCATCAGTATATTGAAGAATTCATGTCTAATGAGTCTTACTGAACAGGAGAGAACTTTTTTTAAAATTCCTATTTTATATACGTAAAACCAGGGAGATGATGACACTTCATCTTCAGATTAAGAAGTCATACTGGATTTGAAATATAAACTCTTTTTCTCTCCACAGATGCTGCCAGACCGACTGGGATTCTCCTGCATTCACAATGCTTGCCACAAAATGCTTGCTATATTCTATTCCTCTTGGAATAAACATTAAATTTGCACATCAAACTTGCGTACTAACATTTTCATTAATGCATCAGGCCACCCAACTGCAACCTCTCTATTTAAATGATATGCTCTAAAGTGGATAATGCATATTTTCCCACATATCTGTCACCTTCCTTTTTTTTTGCCCATTATAATCAATGTCCCTTTTCAGACTCCTTGTGTTCTCTTCACAACTTATGTTCCTAGTTGCCCTTGTCATCAGCAATTCTAACAATCTTGCATTAAGTTCCTTCCTCCAAGCCGTTGATATGAATAATAAATTGTTGAGGTGCCAATACAGATCGCTGCAGGCATTCCATGCATACAACTTGTCAAACTGACAATTTATGCCATTCCGGTTTCCTGTTAGCTAAGCGATCGTCTCTCCATGCTCATGTATTACTCCCAACACCATAGGCTCATATTTTGTATAGTAACCTTTGATATGCTCCCTTGTTGAATACCTATAGGAAATCCAAATGCATCAAATGCACAGGTTCTCCTTTATCTGTCTTGCTTGTTACTTCCTCAAAGAACTCAATAAATAAGTCAACCAAAATTTCCTTTCAGAAAACTATGTTTGCCTGATTTTACTGAGGTTTTCTAAGTGTGCAGCTTAATAAGAGATTCCTACATTAATGACAGATGCTAAGCTAATCGGCCTGAAGTTTCATGCTTTTTCCTTTCTTAAAGGGAGGATTAAAATTACTACTTTTCAGTCTGATGGGAACTTTCTTGAAGTTGAGAAATTACAGTAAACTAAAATCAATGCTTCGACTACCTCTGCATCCATTTAAGACCTTAGGGTAAAGTCTACTGCAACCTCGTCAGCTTTTAATTCTCGTAACGCTCACAGCACCCATTCCCTAGTAGTTGCTTTTAAGATTCCCCTAAACCCCTTTCACCTATTGATTAACAATTTAAGTTATTACTTGCATCCTACAGTGAAGACAAACACAAGATATCTGTTCACTTCATCCACCTTTCCTTATTTCCCATTAGGACTAACAATTCACTTACTGTTTTTCTTTTTAAATACCTCTAGGAACTCTTACAAGCTATTCTAAATTTCTAGCTTTCTTTTGTAAACTATTTCTCCTCCCTTATAATTATTTTTCAGTCATTCTTTGCTGATATATATCTATGTAAACTTCTGACTTGCCACTGATCTTTCAAATCGATAGGACCTATAACTTTCTTAGGCACAGATGGTGCCTCCTTCTCAGAGGATCTTTCGTTTTTCGCTGGAAAGCAATTTTGCCGAGTGTTCAAATATCTCCATAAATGTCTGCTCTTGATATGACCATGAACCTAATTCTTCCAGTTCACTTAAGCCAGGTAATGCTCCCTGCCAGGATCATCACCAAATCTGCAGAACAGCCTCCATCACACTGAGCTTAAGTTTCTCAATCCATAGACATGAACTGCGGATGTGCTGGCCTTGGATTACACTGATGGCCATCAGCTCCCATTATCTGCAGCTGCCACATATCACATGCCCTGTGTTTAATCAAATATTTTGTTAGCTCATGGGAGATGGGCAATGCCGGTTAGGCTAGCATTTATTAGCTATCTTTACCTAACTAACTTGAAGAAAGTGGTGGTGAGCTGTTGTCTTGACCTCTGCAGTCCTTGGAGCGTAGGGACAGCCACAGTGCTATTAGGGAGAAACTTTCAGGACCCAGTGAAGGAACAACAATCTATTTTTAAGTCAGAACAGTGGGTGGCTTGGAAGGGAACTTGCAGGTGATGGTGTTCTATGGTATTTGTTGCTCAGCTTTTTTAGTAGCAGAGTCGTGACTTTGAAAGACGCTTTTGCAGGACCCTTGATGAGTTACTGCAGTGCATCTCGTAAATGGTACACACTGCTGCCACCGCACCTCAGTGATGAATGCTGAATGTGAATGGGTTACCAAACAAAATCGTTGTGTTGTCCCCGATGGTGCCAAATGTCCTCAGTGATCCTGGGGTTGCACCCATCCAGACAAGTGAGGAGCATTCCATCACACACTTGACTTGTCTTGTAGATAGTGGACAGGGAGTGGGGAGTCGGAAGGGAAATTACATTCCTCAGAATTCCCAGCCTCTGACCTGCTGCAATTTATATGGCTAGTTCAGTTTCTGGTCAATGACAGCACCACCCCCAAGGATATTCATTATGGGAAGGTTTAGCTATTGCAATGCCATGTCTCTGATCTGCTTTGTGCATACGGGATAATTTTAATAAAGGTCCTGCTTCACCAGACTGAATTTCCCTAGTAAAGATAAATGGGGGGGGAGAAAAGACACACACCCAGTTCCCTGAGAAGTCACACCTCCATACCTCTGGGATCATGTTGTCTGCAAATTTTTGCTTAGCCCAAAACAAATGCACAAGATCTGTATGAAACATTACCTGGTTTAATAATAGCATTTTCAGACACCCTGAAAATTGAGATTTTCTGTTTTGGGGGTATCCCTGCTAGCCTGTACTTTTCCATAACAGACTCTGATTTCTGCAAAGAAAATAAAAATCTCTTAAATAGATGCACAATTTAACGACAGCCTATATTTATATGGCAGCTTTAAAGAAAATAACCCAAGAAACGTCAGAGGAGTGAGGACATAACTTTTACATTGGGCCAGAGAAGGAAATATTACAGCCAATGACAATGGTTTACTCGAAGAAGTAGATTTTAACTGAGCACCTTAATGGAGGAAAACAAGCAAGAGATTTGGTAAGGTTTAGGAAGGGAATTGCAGCTGAAGGTAGCTAAAGACACAGCCAATGGTGGAGCAATTAAAAGTGGGGCATGCAAGAGGCCAGGGATACATGACTGCAGAGCTGAGAGGATTGAGGGAATTGGTGGAGATTAGAGGTGGGGAGGCCTCAAAATTCAAAAGCAAATCGCTGGAAAAATTCAGGTCTGGCAGCATCTTTGGAGGGAAAGAAGAATTAACGTTTTGGGTCCAGTGACCCTTCTTCAGAACTGCTTACAGCCAGGAAAAGGTTGGTGATATAAGCTGAAGGTGGGATGGGGAGAGGTCTCAACAATAAGTGGAGATGGAACACAGACACACAGAGAAAAACAAGTGGGCAGACAATAGAATGAATAAAAGTTAGCCTGGAAGACTCAATAACTGCTGATAGGGACCATTAGTGGCTGACAATAGGTTGTTTATGGTCACAGCCCATGTGATGACAAGGCCTGGTGTGTGGGGGTTAGGGTAAAGGACATGATAGAAGATGCTCAGGCCCTAAAATTATTGAACTCAAATCTGAGTATGGAAGAGTACAGAATCCCCAAGAGGAAAATGAGATGCTGTTCTTCCGACTTGCGCTAAGCTTCCCTGGAGGACTGCAGCAAGACTAAGACATAGATGTTGGGAGCAAGGTGGTGTGTTGAAGTGGCAGGAAGCTCAGGGTCATTTTTGCTGATTGAACGTAGGTGTTCTGCAAAGTCGTCACCCAGTCTGTGTTTCATCTCTCTAAGGTAGAGGAGATCACATTGTGAGCAGCAAGTACAGTAGATCAGACTGAGTGAAGTGCATGTAAATCGCTGCTTCGCCTGGAAGGTGCGTCTGGGACCTTGGTTAGTGAGGAAGTGAGGAGGGAACTAAGGTGTTACACCTTCTGCAGGTGCAGGGGAAGATGTTGTGCAGGTGTGGGGAAGTGATGGGAGTAGAGGAGGAATGGACCAGGGTGTCCTGGAGGGAACGATCCTTGTAGAAGGTTGACAAAATAGGGGTGGGTACATGTGGCTGGTTGTGGCATCCCACTGGAGCTGGTGGAAATGGCAGCTAATGATACTTTTGATGTAGATGCTGGTGGGATGGTAAGTTTTTTTTACTCATTCATGGGATGAGGACATCGCTGGCTAGGCCAGCATTTATTGCCCATCCCTAATTGCCCAGAGGCAGTTAAGAGTCAACCGCATTGCTGTGGGTCAGAAGTCACATGCAGGCCAGACCAGGTAAGGACAGCAGTTTCCTTCCCTAAAGTACGTTAGTGAACCAGATGGGTTTTTCTGACAATCGACAACGGATTCACGGTCATCATTAGATTCTTAATTCCAGATATTTACTGAATTCAAATTCCACCAACTGCCGTGGTGGGATTCGAACCGGAGTCCCCAGAACGTTACCTGGGTCTCTGGATTAACAGTCCAGCGATAATACCACTAGGCCATCGCCTCCATCTTAAGTGAGGACAAGGGGAGGGCCCTATCGCTGTTGTGGAAGAGAAGTAAAGGGGTGAGGACAGAAGTGGAGGAGATAGGTCAGACATGACTGAGGGCCCTGACTACAATGGTGGTGGGGTCTTAAAATTCAAGGTGCATGAACTGGGAACAAACATTGGCCAGCCAACACAAGTGCAGTGTGTGACTATGACCAGGTGAATTATATCGCAGTAGAATTTTGTACGAGCATATAGCTTGAGGGTGGAAGATGCAGTCAGTCAGGGGTGTATTGGAAGAGTCAAGTACAGAGTTAAAATGATCAAGGAGGGTGTCAGGAGAACAGACAGAGAGAGCACGTGCGAAAGTGAGAGACACAGAAAGGTGGGGAGGGAAGAAAGAGAGGAGAGAGAAAGAAAGAGTGTTTGCAAGAGAGAGAGCGAGCGAGAGCAAGAGAAAACAAGAACACAATGGATGTATCTGGTGGAAGCTCATCTTAGGCTCAAATACCACATTTCCTGAAGGAAATAATGGCTTGTAAATAAGGCATCTGTTTTCCTGCACTTAACCAGTTCACTGGCTGACTGCAAGTCCATTACAATTTTAGACATTATAAAAACAAATTCTTCAGTGTTATTTTGTTCATTAATAAACATGCTATAATTTATATGAACTTGCATCATTCTTGCTGCACTGAAGTCCACGGTACAGTATGTAACAGAAGACCTTTCTCACTGAAATAATTTAGCAGGAATTTAGTCCAATTCAATCGGAATGGTTTCAGTATCATGCCCAAAGCCTCTACATCAAAAGTATCATTAGCTGCCATTTCCACCAGCTCCAGTGGGATGCCACAACCAGCCACACATACCCAGCCCTATTTTGTCAACCTTCTACAAGGATCGTTCCCTCCGGGACACCCTGGTCCACTCCTCCTCTACTCCCATCACTTCCCCAGGCTATACATCTTGTTATGGTCACAGATCAGATCATTAATTATGTTCCTATCTAGTTTAGGGGCCAGGCAAAGTTTGGAATCTCAGGTACTTACGAACAAAATAAACCCACAAGATTCCACGGCTTTGAAAACAAAAAATAAACTTTACAAAGTAACAGAAGTACAACAGTCTGCAGTACATACTCCTTTACTCAAACAGCCAGAATTAACATTAACATTCCTACCTGCAGCTAAACAATGCATTCATGAATAATGATTACTGAGGTAAGAGAATGCTGCTAACAACCATGGAACTATATCAAGCTGTGATGAAAGCACTTTTCATCCTGTGTTAAAGAGGAATATTTTCTAGATTTCAAATGGAGGCTGTCTTTCCTTACTAAACTTCAAAATGGCAAAAGGGATCTGATTGATTGATCTGCTAATTGCTCAGGTAAGGAAGCTCTGTTGAGAAGTTCAAAATGTACATTAAGTGTTTGACAGATAATCAACCCAGATGGTGCGTGTGTGAAGTTCCTCATTAATATGCCATACACCAACTGTCGTACAACATCTGAATTTTGAGTAAATGCTAGGAATTGCATAGAATTGTGGGCCTTTCCTGCAATTTTTAGTTTAATCGGAGTGACATTTGAGCTCTGTGTGCTAAATAGCCTTTTCCACATACAGACTTTGCATTTACAAATAACTAGATTATCGCCAAAATATTTCAAGTTGCTGGACTCTGAGAAGCACCTTCTGAGCAGGATGCTATTACTGTCTTGTAATGTTACTTTGAAACGATTTATTTCAACTTTTGCTTTAAATCATAACTTCCTGTGTATAACTGCTGCTGTGCATTGACTTAAATATGCAAAATGACATAAATAGGTGAATTTGCATTAAGAAGAGACACCAGAATGTGATGAGCACTGCACACGATGTCTGCTTGCAACATACCATAGTTAAGGGAAGAATCATTCAATTTGTTGCATGGAGTTGCAATGGTCTTACACTGTAGGATTCACAAGGATATAGTCTGCTTATGAAAACTATACCTCTTCCAGGGCAAGAGGATTATAAAATATTGGAAAAAAGTTTTTACTATTATTTTTGGCATTGGGAAGTGCAAGGGAGAAGTAAGAGAGTAAAATGCAGGAAAATAAGCAGAAATCATTAGCGGTGCACGGTCATGCATTCCCACCTCATTGAGCTACAGGAGGTCTCAGTGGAAACAGAGGTGATGAGAACCTCCATGCGTATTCCCACACCAATAGTTGTATAATGAGTCGTGCAATGTTCAATCTGTTTCAAAAAATTTCTTTGTACTTTGAACTAAAAAAAATTTAAGTAGCGATTTTCAAGTCCTCAATGCCCCAAAATGCTTTACAGCCAATAAATTTTGTTTCACTCATTCATGGGATATGGGCGTCGCTGGCTGGGCCAGCATTTATTGCTCATCCTGAGTTGTCTTTGAGAAGGTGGTGGGGAGCTGCCTTCTTGAACCGGTGCAATCCATGTGCTGTAGGTAGATCCACAATGCCCTTAGGGAGGGAATTCTAGATTTTGAGCCAGATCTAGGTGGTCCATCCAGTTCCATTCCTTTTTTCTTTTCTAGCAGTTAATGCACCAAATGGCTCAACAGGCCATTTCAGAGTGCAGTGAAGAATCATCCACATTGCTGTGGGTCTGGAGTCACATGTAGTGCAGACCAGATAAGGACAGTATTTCCTTCCTTAAAGATGAACACTAGTAAAGCAAATAGGTCTTTGTAACAAGCAACAATTTCATGGTCATCATTCAACTGGATTCCAGAATTTTTTTTTGGAATTCAATTTCCAACATCTGCCATGGTGGGCAGCACCTTGGAAACTCAGCAGTGAGTTCCTAAGAGTGGGATAATATCCCAGTAATCTGTTTCAGTGATGCTGACTGAGGAATAAACACTGGATAAGGATGCTATAGAAAGTATATTATTAAATTGGAAAGGGTGCAAAAAAAGATGGGACTGGTAGGTTTGAGTTAGGAGGAGAGGCTGAGACTTTTATCCCCTGGAGCATAGGAGATTGTGGGATATATAAAGCTGTATAAAGTCATGACAGACATACATAAAAGTAAACAGCAAAAGGTCTTTTCCCTAGGTTCGGGGAATCCAAAACTAGAGGGTATAATTTTAAGGTGAGGGGAAAAGATTTAAAAAGAGACCTGAGGGGCAATCTTTTCACACAGAGGTGGTGCTTGTGTGGAATGAACTGCCAGAGGAAGTAGTAAATACAAGTATAGTTACAACTGTTAAAAGACATTTGAACAGGTTTATGAATAGGAAAGGTTTAAGTCAGCAAATGCAGGCAAATGGGACTAGTTAAGTTTGGGAAACCTGGTCAGTATGGACGAGTTGCCTGAGGAGTCTGTTTCTGTGCAGTATGATTCTATAACTCTCACTCTTCAAAACAGTGCCCTGGGATTATTACCTGCACAAACAAAAGGGCAGAAGGGGGCTCAGTCAAACATCTCATCTGAATAACAGCATCTTCCCAGTGCTGCATTAGAATGTCAGGCAAGGTGTTTGTGCTCAGCTCACTGGAGTAGGGCTTGAGCGCAATCTTCTGGATCAGAGGTAAGATTAGTTATGTCTGACATTGAAATATACCCAGCATAATTATTTCTAAAAATATAACTAAAATCTTCTTTATTCATGCAGCCAATAACTGCTGGATGTTTGAGCATTTATGAAGAAATCGAGGTGTCAAAATAACAGATCAATGACCATCCCTCTCAAATTACCTTCAAGGCCTGTGTGGGGCATTCATAATGCACATAAAATGTTTGTAAGGAAGCCAGCAAAATAAAGTTTCCACATTGTTCACTGGCAAATTAAAACATTAAGAACTGTCACAGAATCAAATCCAAACCTGTCCTGAATGGTAGCCCATTCCAGACTCTCACCACCCTCGGAAAAAATTGTCCCTCTGGACTCTTTTGTATCTCTTCTCTCTCACCATAAATCTATGCCCTCTAGTTTTAGACTCTCCCCACAATGGGGAAAAGCTGTCAGCTTTCCGCCTTATCTATGCCTCTCATGATTTTATATCCTCTATAAGGTCACCCCCTCAGTCTCCTACACTCCAGTGAAAAAAGTCTGAGCCTATTCAATCTCTCCTTGTAAACAAATACCCGAAGTAAACCGATCTTATTATTCCCTTGATTGGGAGCTGTTTGCTTGGTGGATAATAAACTGGTGAGTAGCTACATTTTTGACTATATTGTTGTATGCAGACATTTGTATTACAAGCTGATCTTCACTGCCCTGTCACCTGAAGTGAGGTTTATGCACATGGAAAAACCTAATGCAAAATAAATCAATCTTTGGACAAATTTATTCACTGTACTCAAGCGAAAAGCATGATTCCCCGGTTAGTGAAACTTAGCATGGACTGCCAGAGAAAGCAGTCAATGGTAGAAGTGTGCTGTTCCCAACCCTGAATGTAGTAACATATAACAGCATTGTTGTACATTTTGGGAGTAAGGAAAAGTCTGCTGCTGATTAGTTTGAATAGCCTGCAGTGGAAAGGGATCACAATCAGGTGACAACCAAATCAATGGAAACATTATCGTCAAGTTTTCACAGTGAAATATTCTGGCTTCATCATCTGTAAGCAGCAAATCAATATTCTAAAAGACACTCAAAGCTCACTGTTATGAATTCCTCTCGTTTAATGTACTGTAGCATAAAATCACTTCCTGTGATTAGTTTTTGTACAAATCTCTAACCATACGCATCTAAAAGAATCTGCATTTCAAGGTCGATTGCTTTTAATGACTACATTTTAAATGTTACTCTCTTCATTTACACCAGGTACTGGAAGCAGACAGATTTCTCAAAATAATAAAGGTTAATGCTCATACTATGACAGTTCAGTCAAAATAGACACTCCGTCATTCTAGACAAAATGCATTTTTGTAATTACTGCCCTTCTAAAGGCCTTACTATAAAGTCAAATTAAAACAAAGCAGAGCATATGAATAAACATAGCAAAACAGAAGCAATATTTAAAACATTACACTGACAACAACTGTCAATTCACTACTTCTAACTCAAGGCTGGCTGTGGAGCTATTTCCATTAATTTGGTCCATCCAGGGATTATTTTCAATCAATTACAGTTCATTTGGAAGCTATCTGCTCACATTGATTGAGAAAATTCTCAATTCGCAATTGACTCAATGAACTATTTTAAAAAGATGTTACAGTAATTTTAGCAATTACTGAAACATTTTCATGGTAATCTACAATAGGTATTCTATTAGAAAAATATTTAAGTTGTGCTGAACTGTACGGAAATATGCGGAAATAAAACCACACTTTGAAAATCCCGCTGCACCCAGAGTTCAATCTAAAAAAGAAATCACAAGCTAAAACTGTGCCAATATTTCAATAGCAAATCGTTCACACAGAGAAACTCGGACCTCAAGATTCTGGTAAAAATTCGTCAGACACAGCATGACCTTGGCATCTACACAAGCATGGCCTGATTTTACCAAAACATTCCACTCATAGTACTTTAGGGAAAATTTCAGGTATCACAAGTTACTGACATCAATTTTACCTTCCCAAAGCAAAAAAGAGAAGCAGGTAAATTGGGAAATACTTAATTGCAAAAATACACAATAGATTTCTGCAACTTGGTGAATTGGCTCACCCAGGTACAACACTCAGAGAATCTCTAAAAGGATCTTCTCATTGGTAAATTAATTTAAATTAGGAAAGCAAAGGCTAAAAAAGTTATTTTATTGGCATATACTCTGGCCTGTCCAACTTTCAATTATACCTTGTACCCAGGTACAGATCAGGGAAAATATCCACTACAGTCTCAGATTAAAAGAAAAAGGCACATCACAGAGTGGTATCAAAACATGATGCATGATGTCAATTGATTGCAACTCAAGTTGCCTTTTCTGGGATAAACCATTTATCTTCTGGTTCGCAGCTATCGTGTCTATTTATAGCAAACATGAAAACATGGTTCCAAACACAGACTTCAGTCAATAACTAGTTAGCAGGTCCAATTTCTAAGCAGCCCAACTAGCTCGGCTGGTAGTGAACGTAACATTTAACCCGGGGATATGATCTTGTGCGATGAGTGTGTGGGTCAACTCAGCTGGCTAGATGGCTGGAATATACTGCAGAATGATTCCAACAGCAGATTCAATCTCTATCTTGGCTGTGATATTTCATGGAGACCCTGTCTCCTCGCTTTGATCAAGGTTAAGACGGAGTGGTGCCCCTTAAGCTGGGTAACTAATTCTCTCTCTCAAATGGAGAGGTGTCTGCAGTCCCTCACAGATTGTTAGCATTTACCCATAGCCCAAACATATATACTAGGGTGAAACCTTCCCGAGTTCTCTGTAAATATCTAAATGCAGTTGCTGCATCCACAACAATAACTTCCTTTAATCATCTCAAGAATCTAACATTGAACTCCTCTTTATTGATCTGCTCAGTAACATTACAAGCTATATGTATTCTGTTCCCACCCAGTTCACTCTATACAACTTTTCTTGACTCTGTGATTATCTCTGTATTGTCAAGCCTGCCTGGCTCCAAATGGAAAGGGGGAAGTCACAGCCAAACATTAACGTAACCAATACCCTTCGATTAATCAACATACCGTCATCACGAGCCACATTCCCATGTCACTAAATTAATTCCCTGCATCAGATATTTGCTCAAACTTGACCAGGCACTGAAAGGAAGTCATTAATCTGCAGTTATAATCTCCACAAAAGCTGCCAGACCCACTGAGTGTGATCAGCAATTTCCCATTTCTGACATGAAATTATTTTATCATTTTGGACCCAAAGCCAAGCTTCAAAAATCAAAAACTAATCAAAAACACTTATCACTACAACAGCATCTGCCACAGCCTGAAACACCCTTGCTGCTCCTGAAACCTTCACTTAAAATGTTATTGCTTCGAGTCTTCAATTTTCTTCAGCCCTGCCTCATCACCTTCTATAAAATCCAAATGCACTGTCCAATACAAATTCACTCATTGCTATTGCCCTGACTGACCTACACTCAATTTTATCCATGACTTCAAATCTAACAGCCTTGTCACGCCCTCTCAGCAAACGTGCATCCGCTACAGCCCTTCGACTGCACAATTTTTTATAAAACCATTCCTTCCTTCTGCCATCCTCCAGCATAAGAACTCACTGTCCATTCCTTTTTGGGTTTCACTTACATTTCTCACTATCAACCCCTCCCCTTTAAGTGCCTTTGACTTATTTTACAACTAGTTATATGCAAGTTTTCACTTTTTAAAATTTATTTTTAAAAGGTAATACTTCAAAAAAGCAGCTTCCAAACACACACAAAAAGGTTAAACATAGATTTGGAGCACAGAATGTCATTTTCTCAAACTTCGCTGTGGTTGAATTAAAAAAAAACTTTAATCCTATGAAACAACTCTCTTTCAAGACCCAACATTTCAGGCCTCTCTACCCTTTCCCACAGGGTGCTTTCCCTTTTCTTTTGGATGTGTTGTGATCACCTCCGCCCTTAGACCCTGGTGACAAGGCTGGCTCATTCTGTGGATGTCATTTCTAATCAGCTTACCTTTGCAATAATTCTTAATAATTTTTCATCATAATTGCTGGATTTTCAGGATCAGAGCAGTTGCATGAAATTGGGAGTATCTACGTCAAGTGGTGGGTAAATTCAACAAGGTCACATTTTCAACGCTTGTAGTTTTTGTACATATCACATTGACCCATGGATCATTTATCATTGATGAAGAACATGGGTTTCTGTTGCTTATTGCACTATTTGTATCTCTGCACCTACCTTATTCACAAAAACATGTCACAGTGGACCATAAATTATTGCTCAGAAAGGAGCCACCAAGCATGAAAACTTTTTGACAAGTTCAGCACAGGAACTGCATTAGAATCATATAATGTTACAGCACATCAGTAGGCCTTTCAGCTTGCAACAGCGCTCTGGTTGAGTATCCAGTCAGTACTGCTTCATGGTCTTCTGACATAATCATGCATATGATTTTCTTTCAAGCATGGAGTGTAGGACGCTGAGGGGTAACCGTACAGAGGTTTATAAAATCGTGAGTGGTATAGATAAGGTGAATAGGAAAGGTCTTTCGTCCAGCGTAGGGAGTCCAAAATTAGAGGGCATGGGTTTAAGGTGAGGGGGGATAGATTTAAAAGGGACCAGAGGGGCAATGTTTTCACACAGAGGGTGGTGTGTATGTGGAACAAGCTGCTAGAACAAGTTGCAGAGGAGCGTAGAATTACAACGTTTAAAAGACATTTGGGCAGGTATATGGATCGGGACGGCTTAGAGGGATATGGCCCAAATGCAGGTAAATGGAACTAGTTCAGTTTAGGATAATGGACAAGTTGGGCCAAGGGGTCCGTTTCGTGCTGTATGACTCTATTTATCGAATTCTCTTTCGAAAGGTTACAACATTCCAGGTTAGAGAAAAACTGGCCCTGGAGAAAGGTTATTTCCTCATGCCATCTCTAGTTCTTTTGCCAACCAGTACCTCTGTTTACTGACCTTTCCGTCATTGAAAGCCATCGCTCCTTGATTACTCTGCCTAATCCCCTCAGGAAATTGAACACCTCTACCTAGTCTCCTTTTTGCTCCATGGAGAACCATCTCAACCTCTCCAGATAACTTGAGTCCCTCATCTCTGGTACAGCGGTCAAAATTTGCATTGGCACCCTCTCCAAGACTTTGACATCCATCCAAAAGTGTGGTACCGCATGGCATTGCTCGAGAAAATCATCCTCAAAACTATATCGCAAAGATACAATGTCTCGCTTTACCAAGGGTCAGGCTAGCTGCCTTTTCTTGGGATACCTGCTGTAGTTGGAAAATAAACTGAAGGTATTTCACTGAGGAGAAAATCCAGATAAATAAAAGCTAAGTACTATGAATGCTGGCAATCTGAAATGAAAACAATGCAAGTCTAGAATCAAAAATTAACTGTCTGTACCTCTATCTTCACAGATGCTACTAGGCCTGAGTTTCACCAGAACTTCGCTTTTACAACAGGAGAAAACGGAGAGACTGAAATAGTCGGAGAAATAGAGCAGCCTAATTCACAGTCCTTCACAGTTTATCTTAGCCCATTTGCATAAATATTTAATCATTAATAAAGCAAGACAGACAATAAAACATTTTCTTACATTAAACGGAGACGTATTTTTTCCGCCAACTACCAACGCAGGCTTCTTGCCATCATATTTTTCTTTCGGCGTATATGACACAACATGACAATCTTGAACCTGGAAGCAAAATACATTAAGATGTCTTTTCTATTGAAAAGTTTAATCTATTTACCTTCTATTGAATAGTTTATTTGTTAACACCAACTTATGTCTGAGAAACACACGTGGAAGCTAATATGAATTAATATCGTGTATTACGCTGTGAGATATATTTAATTTACCATTGCAAACTATTCCTGCGTTGCCGAGGAAACTGTAAACCACACAAAGCTACACCAGGACATCAGAGCACAAAATATTATTTCCCCATCCATTTCAATCTAAGTTTCAAGGACAAAATGTGTAAACTGTTGAAGATTTTTCACAATGCTGTTTTATCAAAATGACATCAGGTCATATTTATGCTCCCCCCACCCCCCCCAAAACAGACTTCACAATAAACCACTGGGGGTGAGATATGACTAAGCAACAGGAAATGTCTGTACAAACTATTAAAAAAGATCTCAACTTCACTAGGTCATACATTTGTGAAATGAAAAGACAGTGCTGGAGAAACTCAGCAGGTCCAACATCATCTGTAGAGAAAGAAACAGCGGTAAGATTTTGAGTCCAGTATGACGCTTCTTTGGATCTGAAGGGAAGTAGAAATGTGATGGGTTTCATGCTGTTTTTTTTTTGGCGGGGGGAACTAAGTGGAACTAAAGGAAGGGCAGGGATAGGCACAACATTTAGATAGATTAAATGCCAAAGATAAAAGGCAAAGGAATGGTAATGGCTGTATTTGAGAGACAAAGCAGTAATCTAGGATAGGTGTTAATAGCAGAACAAAGCTCAGCTCTGTTTGAAAGTAAAAACATGAGCAGATATGAACTAGCACTTGGAGAAAGAGGAATTGAAAATGGTGGTCAGAATTCAGAGTCTAAAGTTGTTCAACTCAATGTTGAATCCAGAAGGCTATAAAGTGCCTAACTGGAAAATGACGTACTGTTTCTCCAGCTTGCATAGGACTTCACTGGAATACTGGAAAGCATTGACAGCAGAAATGGGAGCATAAGAGAAAGATGCTGCATTGAAATAGTAAGAGACCAGGAGGTCAGTCATGCTTGGAGACTTGCTCTACAAAGCAGCCAACCAATCTGCATTTGATCTCCCCATATAGAGGAGACCACTTGCGAAGTGAATACAGAAATTTAGTAATCTACTGCAAGGTTTGGAAACAGTGAGAATAGGTAAAAGGCAAGGTGTTAACCTCCTCCAAATGCATAGGGAGATGATGAGGAATGGATTTGTTGGGCTAAGGTCTTTCTGCTACATCCTTGAATGGTGGCATGACAGTTCCCAGCCACTATCTCTCTTGGATGAACCTGTTCTTTTTCTTTTCATGATTAGAAAGACAGAAAGTCTGTACATTTCACACTATTACACTCTCTACACCTTTGCTTTAAGTATTCCATTGTATTACAGAATTTATGCTCTTCTAAAATCACAAAAACAAAACTGATTTCACAATTAATAGCACCTTTTATTTTCATGCCATACTTTTACCTGTAGTAATGTGACTGCATGTTTCTCACCCGCTTTGGTCCACAGAGGCATCATCCCCAACTTCACTGCAACTAGTCCAACCCTCCGAGTGCCTACCAAAAGAGAGCGACGCAAGACATGATTCATTTTTAACTGTGGAAGTCACTGAGTCATAATTTTTTTTTACCTTACTGAATCAGACCAAACAACTACTGGGACAATCTTTTACAGTAGAAAATAAAAGGAAAGCATGATTACAATCTGAAATATCCTAACTTCTTATATTATTAGCATAGATGAGACAACAGGAGCTCTTTTACAAAACTGTGCACTTTGACCACAAAATACACGTCAGACATTCGGACCCATGCTTCCTGTCTGCAAAATTAATCAATGGAAAATCATGGGACTTTGTGCATACATTCTCCCCAACAGAAACATGATTTCTTCAAACTTTTTTAATGCCCCTCAAGAAATGGTGTGTAGGGGTAACAGTAATCCAGGACCTCAGTCGACTGTTCTAAGAACATGGGCTTCAATCTCACTACAGTGGGTGCTGAAATGTGAATTCAATAAAAACCTGGAATAAAAAGCTAGTCTCATGGCAACCATGTGACCACAGCTATAAAAACTCATCTAGTTCACTGATATCCTTTCGGGAAGGAAGTCTGACACCCTTGATTGGTCTGGCCTCCATGTGACTCCAGAATCTCAACAATGTGGTTGACACAATATGGAATAACATAACCCATAATGTCCATTTCTGAATCACCTGCTACTCAACATTCAACATTAAGAGATCAAATATACACTAATTCTAAATACTATTAGGTAGAATTTAACAAATGTCTCTCAGCCTTTATTTTGCCCAACTGTGCAGAAATATTGGCAGGTTTACCAAAAAAAAACATGCAATGGTTAATGCGAGAATTCAAGGTGCAGGGATGTCTGAACACAGCAGGCTGAGTAGCAGGTGATTCAGAAATGGAC
>NC_063333.1:143201453-143222158 GCF_021869965.1 Rhincodon typus | reverse complement strand
AGGGGGGGAATGGGGGGAAAGAGGGGGAAAGAGGGGGAATGGGAGTCACTGATGTCCCCCACCACCTCCCGGCTCTTCAGCCCCAATCTCCGGCCTCAGTTGCTGTTGGACCCGCTGAAGAGGGACGAATGAGCCCGCCGCAACTTTAAAACACAATCCCTACTCCCCTTCCTTTCACCAGGACCCGAACCTGTGAGCCGTGGCTCCTCTCCCAATGGTTTTCACCCCTGACAGCAACCGCCAGGCTCCAGCCGCCGCCATATCACCCCCGGTCCGTCACCATTCAGTGACCTTCCCTGCAACTTCCGGTGTTGCGTCCGCTCAAACGTTCCGCTCCCGTTTGGGAGCAGCAAAGGTGCTAGAAGCAGAATCCTTCAGTCAGTTCAGAGTTACATACGATTCAATTAATTATAAAGTTTAGGGACTTACATGTCTGGTCACAATAGTTCCAAGGAATAATGTTGCTCAAAAATAAATAAAGCAAACTGGTTCATGCTGAAAATCTGAAGGCAGAAAATGCTCAGCAGACCTGGCAACGTTTGTTGAAGACAAAACACTGAATTTATGTTTTAGTTTGATAATCTGAGGCCAGAATTGATTTGGGAATGCAATTTTCTCCTTTCAGATGCACCCCTTTCACTTCTTAAAGGAAAGGCTTCGATATCCCGATTTGTCGCTTCAGTTACTGTAAAAACCTGTACTCTTACAGAAGGAATGGACAAGGAAAGGCCAATTGGTCCATCAAGCCTATCCCAATCTGACAAGATATCTGAATGGTTTTGCCAACACTCTACAATTGCCCTTGTGCCTCCTGTTATTGCAAAGTTTATCAGGTCACTGCTGATAAAAAGAGCAAAACGAATCAAGGAGCTGGGAAGAATAGAATATTTTCTTTCAAAAATTACTTATTTTTAAGTTATAAAAATGTCAGAAAATACCTTTTTGTATCAGGGTGATACAAACTATCTTTTATTTTAAGGAATTGTTCCTTAATTTGACTGTTTTGTTCCTTCCTTACCGGTGAACATGTGGGAGGCTCCTTTCACTTTCCATTCTTGCCTTTTCTTAAAACATATGGTCACCAGACTTCCCGAAGTCTAAACATATTCCAAGAGAGGTCTAAGAAGACGTAAGAAGTAAATATTCACCTAATTTCTAACCCATGTTGCTGTTGTATATATCACCCAGTGTCCACCCCAATCTGTCAATTTGAAATAATCCTAAAAGAGGAACTCAGTTGAGGACAAGGGAGGCGCAGTTGTAGTATGGCGCACTGACCTCTACATCGCCGAGGCCGGACGCCAACTCTCCGACACCTCCTCCTACCGCCCCCTTGATCATGACCCCACCCCTGAGCACCAAACCATCATCTCGCAAACCATCCACAACCTCATCACCTCAGGTGACCTCCCACCCACGGCCTCCAACCTCATCGTTCCCCAACCTCGCACTGCCCGCTTCTATCTCCTTCCCAAAATCCACAAACCTGAATGCCCTGGTCGACCCATTGTCTCCGCCTGCTCCTGCCCCACCGAACTGATCTCCAACTATCTAGACTCCATTTTCTCCCCCTTGGTCCAGGAACTCCCTACCTATGTCCGTGACACAACCCACGCCCTCCACCTCCTCCAGAACTTCCAATTCCCCGGTCCCCAACACCTCATCTTTACCATGGACGTCCAGTCCCTCTACACCTGCATTCCCCATGCAGATGGCCTCAAGGCCCTCCGCTTCTTCCTGTCCCGCAGGCCCGACCAGTCCCCCTCCACTGATACCCTCATCCGCTTAGCCGAACTCGTCCTCACACTCAACAACTTCTCTTTCAATTCCTCCCACTTCCTACAGACCAAGGGGGTAGCCATGGGTACCCACATGGGCCCAAGCTACGCCTGCCTCTTTGTAGGTTACATGGAACAATCCCTCTTCCGCACCTACACCGGCCCTAAACTCCACCTCTTCCTCCGTTACATTGATGACTGTATCGGCGCCGCCTCGTGCTCCCACGAGGAGCTCGAACAGTTCATACATTTCACTAACACCTTCCACCCCAACCTTAAGTTTACCTGGACCATCTCTAACACCTCTCTCCCCTTCCTGGACCTCTCTGTCTCCATATCGGGCAACCACCTCGAAACCGATATTCATTTCAAGCCCACCGACTCCCACAGCTACCTAGAATACTCCTCCTCCCACCCACCTTCCTGCAAAAATGCTATCCCCTATTCCCAATTCCTTCGCCTCCGCCGCATCTGCTCCCAGGATGAGGCATTCCACTCCCGTACATCTCAGTTGTCCTCGTTTTTCAAGGACCGTAACTTCCCCTCCTCGGTGGTCGAGAACGCCCTCAACCGTGTCTCCCACATCTCCCGCACCTCATCCCTCACACCCCGTCCACGCAATAAAAACCAAAAAAGAATCCCCCTCGTCCTCACGTACCACCCCACCAACCTCCGGATCCAACGCATCATCCTCCGACACTTCCGCCATCTGCAATCCGACCCCACCACCAAAGACATCTTTCCCTCCCCACCTTTATCTGCTTTCCGGAGGGACAACTCTCTCCGTGACTCCCTTGTCCGCTCCACACTCCCCTCCAGCTCCACCACACCCGGCACTTTTCCCTGCAACCGCAGGAAGTGCTACACCTGCCCCCATACCTCCTCCCTCACCCCCATCCCAGGCCCCAAGAAGACTTTCCACATCAAGCAGATGTTCACCTGCACATCTGCCAATGTGGTATACTGCATCCGCTGTACCCGGTGTGGCTTCCTCTACATCGGGGAAACCAAGCGGAGACTCGGGGACCGCTTTGCAGAACACCTACGCTCGGTTCGCAACAAACAACTGCACCTCCCAGTCGCGAACCATTTCAACTCCCCCTCCCATTCCTCAGACGACATATCCATCCTGGGCCTCCTGCAGTGCCACAACGATGCCACCCGAAGGTTGCAGGAACAGCAACTCATATTCCGCTTGGGAACCCTGCAGCCCAATGGTATCAATGTGGATTTCACAAGTTTCAAAATCTCCCCTCCCCCTACCGCATCCCAAAACCAGTCCAGCTCGTCCCTGCCTCCCTGGACTGACCTATCCCCTTCCTAACTCCCTACCTACACTCACCTTTACTGGCTCCATCCCCGCCTCTTCGACCTGTTTGTTTCCTCTCCACCTATCCTCTCCTCTATCCCTCTTCTATCCGCCTCCCACTCTCTCCCTATTTATTTCAGAACCCCCTTCCCCTCCCCCTTTTCTGATGAAGGGTCTAGGCCCGAAACGTCAGCCTCTCTGCTCCTATGATGCTGCTTGGCCTGCTGTGTTCATCCAGCCCTGCACCTTGTTAACTCAGTTGAGTCCTTCATCTACTTTATATATCTATATAAAATCATCCTGTTGCTTAAGCAAATATCGGGCTAAATCCCAATGGACTGGCAATAAATGTTAGCTTCATATCCCACAAATGAATGGGAAAAAAATGAAGCTCCTTAAGGTCCTTTGTCTTGTCTTGGAGGCCATGTTTATTTTCATAGTGTCTCATGATACTTTAATATCTACTCCACCACATTTTCTTGTCCTCTATGATTTTACTTGCAACTAGATGTTTTTTTCTCTGAAACAAAATTATTAATTTGCTGAAACAAAGTTGTGTTAGATTTTGATGCATTTTTCTCTCTTCTAAATGCACCATTCACTGGATAGCAATGAGAATTTTAACACTTCTTATTTTCCAATTATTCAAAATCATTTTAGTTGCAAAATTCCCCGTCATCACATCTGGCTCCACAGTTAGCATTCTTTCCCTATAGTTATAACATTGTTAGTTCAATGTATAGTCTAGCACTTGAGTGATAAATTCAAGCTGTTACAGTGAGAGCGTGCTGCACTACAAGAGGTATAGTGTATTCAAAATTACATTGTACGTTTTGGCCACTCGAGACCACCATACACACACATACCAGCAGAGGGACTTTTCCAGGAAAAAAATAATAAAATCTCTGTATCTAACAGTTCATACGTTTCAAATTATAAATGTGTCTGGCTGAAAATATAAGTGTTTCTGTCCCAAAGAACTTCACACTTTGCATTTCAGGGACATGCAAAAGATTCCACGGCACTATTTTGGAAAAGAGCAGTGAAGTTGTCCTTCACTTCCTGATCAATATTTCCTTTAATTGACATTACAAAAGAGAGATTACCTGGTCAGGGCCACACTGCTGTCTGTGAGAGTTTGCCGTGCACAAACTACCGAACTACAAAAATTACGAAAGGACTTCATTAGCTCTAATGTATTTTGGGACAACCTGTGGCTGTGAAAGGGGCCACTGAAATGCAAATATTTCTTTTTAGTTTTTCCTCCACAAAGGCAGCAGAAGTGAAATCGCTCAAGGTGACAACATGTGAGCAGTATCATAAAACCCATCTAAGCTAATGTGTAAATTGATAAACAAGTGATTCAGGAAGCAATACTTCTCTGGTGCATGACGCAGTGGCAAGCACATTGCTATAAGTAATTACCTGCTTCCTGGTGTTCTACCCTTTAGTCAAGGAAAAGACAAAGATTTCTTTGCCAAATGCAGGCTGTGCTTACTTTTGGGGGACAGATTTCCTCTGTAATATTTAACTGTGTTAAAACTCCCAGTCGGGTTGTTAGGAAAGTGGAACCTGATGTGTATACTGGCACAGTGTGTGGTATTTTAATATCTTTTTCTTCAGGATCGTTCAGCCAGCAGATGCGTGGGATGTCACAAAGCAAGCTGATTCAGTTGGCACATTCCAATAGGTGAAAGCGACTATGTACATCTGCTGCTGGTAAAGTGACTATTGCAAGTAAGACTGAATGATTTCTAAACAAATGCTGTCCTTCTGTATTATCCCTACTGGTTTAACCAGTTCAAAGGCATATCCTGGTGTTATTTTGCAAAAAATAGACATGTTGCCCTAGATTTAACATTCCAGGAATAAGCTAGTTGGGTTTGCTGATCTACATCATGTCGCTGCCTACTTACTTAGTAAATTGTTATAGAGAAATTGACAACTTGAAACTAATATGACACTAGGATATTAAATGCAATGAGACACAAACTTGTTATTTATCTAGTGAGTATTGCAGTAAAAGACACATAGGATATTGCATTCATCAGGATAATTTGTAAGAATACCAATGTAAAGGGGGACAACATTTTATACTTTATGAAAAGAGAGTGCTGGTTGGTTGGCAAGTGGATTCTAATTGGTAGAGGGGTTGACATGGTGAATGCACAGTTCAACGATGACTAACAGTTAACTGCCAAGATTTGTTTAACTTAAACTAGGCAGCTTGGCTCTGATTGATCAAGGTAATGTCCTGAGAAATAAACCAGAGAATGGCTATTGACTATTTTGAAATGTTGCAATATACAAAGTGAGTGTACAGACTCTTTTTCTATCTGCAAAACTCAGGATCCTGTGTATTAACACATGCCAGACCATGTAAATGTATATCACTCAATTCTGAAGATTGCAGAACATTACAGTTAACATTAATAGGACTGACTCTTAACTCATCATACTTAAATTTAAGCTACAGCACACAAAGCTATTTTCCCTAAGTGAAAACAACAACAGCTTAGATTTATATGGCACCTTTAACATAATGAAACATTCCAACATGCTTCATATAAACATTATACAACAAAGAATGACACCAAATGTCAGAAGAATGTAATAAGTGGGATAACCGAAGCTTTGTCAAAGAGATAGATTCTGAGGAAAGCCTTAAAGGAGAAAACTGAGGGAGAGGTGTACAGTCGTGAATGTAGAGTAAAGGGTTTACTTGAGTTTTATTTTAAGAATAGTGACTGATCAAGGTCATGTGGGGCTATGTCATAATGACATCGGATCACATGGAATGGAAACACAAGTCTGTGCGGTTCCAGAAATGTCATCTCTCTTATCAAACCTTGAATATAGCTACATTTAATTGAGGGTTGTTGATGCTCTCTGGCACACGGACTGCTTTCTATCAATAACCCAGACCCGATCACATTATAAATATAGGGAAGGTAGTCAAGAGCTTGGGGTCCAGACAATTGAAGGTGAAGTGATTAAATTTGCAAATATATAACATAAAAACTGTATTTTTATTTTTCTGTATTTTTTTATTATTCTAAGTGATGCTTACATTCTTGATTATTTCAGCCAGTGGCAGAGGATAATTGCAGATAAACTGGAATCAGAGAAAACATACAAAATGAGATTTGGCTAGCAACAAGTCACTGATTGGTCCTGGAGTGATGATCAGTTGCTGATGACCATGTCTTTCTGCTTCTGATTGGCTCTAAGGTTGTAAGAATAGCTCATACATCTGAATGGTCAGTCAGAAGACTTTGGACCTCCAGAAAGGAGGGTGTTACCTTTTTCCGTGAAGTAAAATCATCGAAAGCCAGTTCATTTTTCCCTCTGTAAGCTGTCCCACTAACCAATAAGTCAGAGACTTTATAATATGTGGTTCTGTCGCTCTGTGCCTTCTGCAAGGAAGTGAAAGGGCCTGAAGAGGGAGAAAGATGGATGTACAGCAAGTTTGAATGAGCCAAAAGGTTCATCTCAGTGAACCCTGTGGACAGAGACCATTCAACTGCCTTCACAGTTTTCCACCTTTATCCATAACACCAATGTTTCTGTGTATGTTGCATGTGTCTGTACATGGAAGTTTTATAAAGGGGTTAGAGTTTTAATTAGTCGGACAATGTGTTGGTAGTTCATTTTTTAAATTGTTTAAAACTGTAAATTTGTAAATTAATTAGCTGTAGCTAGAATCTCTTTATTTGTTATGATTGGCAATTCTTACTAAATACAGAAACTTGGTCCATGCTTTCTATTAATGTGGGTCTAAAAGGCAGGTACATTGGGCATTTTATAAAATCTTTAACTTTTGTGTCAACTCTGGCAGTGCTAACCATCTGGTCACCATGCTGTGGATGGCAATGAAGTTCCCAAACTAAACTCGTCCCACCTGCTATGACGTGGAACTCACTTGTAAATATGGATATGATCAATGATTTCAGAAAAGGAATTAGATGGCTGCTTGGGGGAATTAAACTTGAGCTACAGGGAGACAGAGGGTGAGAATAGGACTTACTGGATCACTGTACATGAGAGTTAACATGGTCTCAATGGGCCAAATCTGAGCTGTGATAGCTTAGTCATTGTTAGCTTTTGCTGTTCTGGGCAGTACCTTACCACTCCAGATGGTTGATTTGGTATTGATGCGGTTGGGGCAGTGGGTGTGGGTGGGAGGTTAAAAAGATATTTCTCTCGGGGGGTGGTCTTCTCATCACCCTCCTGCTGACTCCCACCACAATCCTACCCTCTCAAAGTTAGCTCTGTTTCTTCCTCTTGTGCAACTGATTGCCCCACAGGTCATGAACCTGTAAATTGCATTTTAATGTCGAGAAAATGACATTCTCCAATCAAATGAAAAACCCAGTGCTGTGCTGCTCTGTTCTGGTCTGTTCTCTCATGTACTTAACTTCAAATTGCACATTTTAAAAAAATCATTTGCATTTCTGGTTTGCTCTTGTTATTCCATGCTCCCCCCGCGTGGGACTCGGAACCTGGGAGCTCCTTGGCTGACAGTATTGTACCACTTTCAGCAACTTTAATTAAAATGTTCTGTAAGAATGAATGTTTATACAAAATCTGTTGTGAGTGCACTGTACGTTGTATTCACACTGGGCCAGTTTCCCACGGGACAAGAGTTCATTAGTATGAAGTTAACTAAAGTTAAGCAGAAATGAAAATGTACTAAAGGATGCAGTTAGAGTGAGAAACTCATCCTAGTTTGGCAGTTGAATACAATGGAGTAATTTGTTAGTCCACTTCAGGGCGTTGTTAAGAATAAACCACATTGATGTGGGCTTGGTGATGCATGCCTTTAAATCTCAAGTAAAATTAAAACAGAACATGTAGGAGAAAGTCAGCAGCAAATGAGCAGAGAGAATCAGAGTTAACATTTTGAGTCCAGTATGCTCATATTATGCTGTAGCTGCCTCCAGTGAGACGTGAGTTTCAAATTGGCAGGACCTTACACCTGCAGGTAGAAGATCTAAAGTTACCAGATTTCTTCGGAGAGGTTACGTACAGTTTCGGACATAGTCCTGGGGTAATTCTGAGAAAGTTGAGGTGTCCTTTGTGTGAATCAAATGTCCATTGGGATTCTTATAAATAAATATCTTTAAGAGTGTATAAATGCATTGGGAATGTCAAAGGGATCCATCAGTTCTGAAAGGCTTTTAAATCTCCTGCAATTCAAAGATTTGAAACAAAACTATCCCAGTCTCAAAAAAAGTCCTTGCTATTGCACATTATCTGTTGACACAAGCCTTATGTTTAGCATTAGAAGATAATTGCTCCATGACTGATTTCACAACCTACTATTGTCACAATGGATTGCCTGTCAGTCCACAGTTTGATTACAGCTCCAAGTATTTATATAACCTTATTGTATACAAATCCTTGTTTTTATTTATTATGAAGGGACTTTGTCAGTGGGTTTTCAATGAATTAGAGCATTCTTAAAATATTGGATTTGGTAATGGAGACTTGAAGTTGCTGATTATTTTGTTGTTTTGGAAGATTTTTAGGATTTTGATCCCATCGTACTACTCGTTTCATTGTATTGAGGCATTCTTAGTTGATTGAAGTGGTTGTTGAATTAAAATAATACTATTTATTATATTACATAATTATATACATTGTAATCCTAGATACACCAGGTTCTGACTGATAGTTACATTTAGAACAGACTGGACCCTCTTCACTGCATTTACACGTGTTCATTCTGTGTGGTTCTCGCTGTGATATTTATGCTCAGTGATATGCTGCACAATGTCATCATCACAAGGTAGCTCCAGGGTCCTGAAGCCCTTACAGGAATGTCCACACCTGGGTTTTCCTAGAGGTTGGGGAATTAATTGGTACTGGCATGCTTGAGGCTTTCTGTGAATAGTGGGCACCTCAGGGGTTGGATAGCATTACACCTCACCTCCCTGCATTTTAAGTGACATTTTAATTTGAATTAACACATTTCCTTTGGAGTTTTGTCCTGTCTTGGAGTGATCCTTTAAGGGCTATTCGGTTTAATTGATTTAATTTGGTTTAGTTAATTTAATTTCAAAGCAGTATAAAGAGAAATTGCTAGCCACTAATCTAGTCGTTGGAAATGGAGGCATGTAATGAAATATTCTGGACATAAACCATCTCTTTGGAAAAGGGATGGTCTAGTTTCATGTTTCATTATCTGCCTTAGGATCCAATTGTCAGCTGGGGGAGGGGGAATGGAAGGCTGAATCCTGAATCCCCATCCTGCCTGTAACCACCTACTTCAGGTTTGAACAGAGGAAGGGGTGAGTGTAAGGAAACAGAAGATTTGCACGTTATAGAAGTTTATAAAATCACGAGGGGCAAGGATAAGGTGAATAGCCAAAGTCTCTGGCCCAGGGTAAAGGAGTCTAAAACTAGAGGGCATAGGTTTAAGGTGAGAGCAGAAAGATTTAAAAGGAATCTATGTGGCAACTTTTTCACTCAGGGGATGGTATATGTATGGAATGAGCTGCCAGAGGAAATGGTGGAGGTTGGTACAATTACAACATTTAAAAATCATTTGGATGGATATGTGAATAGGAAAGGTTTAGATGGATATGGGCCAAATGGGATTTGATTAATTTAGAATATCTAGTCGGCACGGATGAGTTGGATCAAGGGGTCTGTTTCCGTGCTGTACAACTCTATGACTCTATGATATTCCTTATTTCTAAGATTTCTATTTTATTCCTGATGTGTACACACATGTTACACTGCAGTAAATGCAGAAACATAGAAACGTGGAAAATAGGGACCAGGAGTAGGCCAGTCAGCACATTGTACCACTCTGTCATTCTGCATGATCATAGTCAATCCTGTTTCAACACTGTACTCCTGTTCTTTCCCCAGATCCCTTGACACTTTTAGCTCTTAGACATCTGTTTCTTTCTTAAACATATTCAGTGATTTGACTCCACAGCCTTCTGTGATAGAGAATTCCACATGTTCACGACTATCGGAGTGAAAGAATTTCTCCTCCTCTCACTCTGAGGCTACCCCATACCCTGAGAATTTGACCCTCTTAGTTGGACACCCCCCAACACCAACCAACCCACCCCCCCGGACAGGGAAAACATCATCCTGTATCCAGTCGGCCCAGTTCTATTAGAATTATTGTGTTTTAATGAGACATTACTCCCAACCTCGCTCCCCACTCTAGTGAATACAGGTTCCAGTGTCTCCTCTTTTCACCCTAGAAATCAGGCTGGTGTAGGTTTGTTGCAATCACTCTATATCAAGCATATATGTAAGGAGACCAAACTTGCACACAATAGTCCTGGTCACCAAGGCCCTGAACAGCTGCAGGAAGACTTCCTTCCGTCTTTATTTAAACTCTCTTGCAATGAAGGCAAATATACAAATTACCTTTCTAACTACTCACTGTACCTGCATGCATAGTCAAAGTGGCCAATGTACAAGGAAACTCCAGTCCCCTTGCGCATTAGACTTTCCCAACCTACCATCATTTAAATAATAAATAAAAATCGAAAGAACTGCGGATGCTGTAAATCAGGAACAAAAACAAAGTTGCTGGAAAAGCTCAGGAGAAAACATAGTTGACATTTCGGGTCCGGTGACCCTTCCTCAGAACACCCTTCTGAGACCCTTCTGAGGAAGGGTCACTGGACCCGAAACGTTAACTCTGTTTTTTCCTTCACAGATGCTGCCAGACCTGCTGAGTTTTCCAGCAACTTTGTTTTTGTTCATCATTTAAGTACTGCTTTGCCATTCTGTTTTTCTTATCAAAGTAGATAATTTCATTCTTATCTACATTATACTACATCTACACTCAAATTCTCTAAATCACCCTGAAGTGTCTGTATATCCTCCTCATCTTTCACACTCCCACCTAGTTTTATAGCATCAGCAAACTTGGAAATATTATTCAAGTCCTTCCTCCAAATCATTAATATATTGTGAACAGCAGGGGATCAAGTACCCCACCCATCACTGCTTTCCACTCCAAAGGCAACCCATTTATTCATACTCTCTGTTTCCTAATTGCTAACTAATTCTCAATCTTTCCAATATATTACCACCAATCCCAAGTGCACAATAACCTCTAATGAGGGATACTATCAGAAGTTTACTGAAAATCCGAAACAACCACATCCACTGGGTGTCCCCCATCTCTTCTACAAATTATGTCCTCAGAAACGCTGGTTGATTTGTCGAACACAATTTCTCTTTAATAAATTGATGTTGATGTGATTTACATAATCCCATTGGTATATTCTAAGTGTCCTGCTACCACATTCTTTATAATAAATCCTAGCAATTTCCCTGCTACTAATGCTTGTCTAACTAGTCTATAATTCCCCAATTTATATTTCCTCGTCTTTAATTTTAAACAATGGGATTACATTTGCCACCCTACAATCTGCCAGGATTATTCTAGATTCTACCGAATTTTGGAAGATGGTAACCAATCATTCATTGTTTCCATGACTACCTCCTTTTCTAACTCCTGAGATGTAGATTATCAGGCCCTAGGATTTATCAGCTTTCAGTCCATTAATTTCTTGAGCACTATGTTTTCATTAATACTACTTTCCTTCAATTCCTCCTTCCTAGAAAATCCTTGTGTCTCTAGCATTACTGGGAAATTATTTGTGTGTCTTCTTCCATGAAGACAGAACCAAGGTACTGCCCAACTTGTACAGAGTCCAACTTCCCCAATATCAATGCCAATACCTCAAGAATCTAAATTCCTCCCTCCTCCAGCCATGCATTTGACGATCTATTCTCCTATTCCTGGTCTCACTAGCACATGTCACTGGGACTAATCCTGAGATTACTACCTTTGAGGGTCCTGCCATTCAGTTGATCTCCAAGATCCCTTGCAAGACTTCACTTCTCTTTTAACCCAGTTGTTGGTAACCAATATGGATCACAACCTCTGGCTGGTCTCTTTTCCCCTTCAGAATGTCCTACAGCAGCTCAGTTACATCTTTGACCCTGGCACCAGGGAGGCAACGTATCATCACAATGTCATGCCTGTGGCTACAGAAACTCCTATCTGTTCCCCAAGTACCTCACCAAAGATCCTTAGACATTGCCTTTAAAATGCACGACCACTTCCATCTAGAAGGACAAGGACAGCAGTTACGTGTCAACGCCACCACCTGCAAGCCACTCACCATCCTGACTTGAAAATGTATTGCTTTTCCTTTAGTATCGCTGAGTCAGAATCTCCAAACCTTCCCCCACACCCCCCAACTGTACAGTGGGTGTACCCTTACCGCACACAGACTACAGCAGCTCACTAGAAACTTCTCAAGGGCAATTTGGATGGCAATAAATGTTGGGCTTGCCAGCAATGCTCAAATCTCAGGAACAAATACAAAACGAAAAATAACTCCACGTTCAAGTATATTGAGCAAAAACTCCAATTACAAATATTCCTTGCTGTGACATAATTGTCACAATACTGTGATTTGTACCTTGTGAATCTTACTGTTCTAATGGCTTGCATTACTGAATTGTCTGTTCGTTCTCCTGGGCAGGGAATCTAGAGTATAATGGGATAGTTTCAGGATAGGGGTTGATCATTTAGGACTGTTTCGAGAAGACAACACAGCAGTGTGTTCAACACAAGGACATAATTGAAGACAACTCAAGGGAACTTAAGTGGGTTTGCCTCATGATTGAGCTCACATGATTTTGACAGACATTTAAATATCAATTCCTCCCAACAAGGACAGGGATGAGGAGAAATGTCTTCATTCATAAGGTTATGAATGGCTCATCATTGAATGTATCTAAGACTGGGTAGCACAGATTTTTTTTTCAGAGGAAATGAGAAGGAGGCTTTGTGGTTAATCTGCATTACACTACTTGCAACAGCTATGCAAATGAACATTTCCACCTATATGTTTCAATTAGATCACCTCTCATTCTACTAAACTCTGAGGAATTTAGGCTTAGTCTAAACAGCCTCTCTTTATTGAGAAATCCCCTAATCCCAGGAAGCAGTGTAGTTAACCTTTAATGTACTCCCTCAAAGGGCAGCATATCATTGCTTAGGTATAATATGCAGTATATCCCAGGTGTGGCTTCACTGTGACCTTATATCATTGCAGCAAGACCTTTCCACTCACACTCTAATCGCTATTTGCAAGAAAGGCTAACAAACCATTTGTTTGCCTAATTGTTTGCTGTACCTGCATGTAAACTTTTTTTGATTCACGTTCAAAGATATGGAGGTACCTCTGAATCATCACATATGCTAACCTCCCACCTGCCAAGCAATATTAGGAAGTGTTGTCAAAGTGGTATTAACACCAGACTGTCAATCCAGAGACCCAGGTAATGTTCTCGGGAGCTGGGTTCAAATTCTGCCATGGCAGATGGTGGAATTAGAATTTAATTAAGAGTTTGATGATAACCATGAGTCGATTGGTGGGAAAACCCCCATCTGATTCACTAATATCCTTTAGGAGAAGAAACTGCCATCCTTACCCGGTCTGGCCGATGTGTGGAACAAGCAAAAAATGCTGGCCTAGCCAGCAACACCTGCATCCTATGAATAAGCAAAAATGAACCAGTTTTTCTACTTTTCCTACCAAAATGGAATACACTTTCCTCTATTTTGTATTGCATCTGCCAGTTTTTCCCCAGTCACTTAAGCTGTCTACATTTCTTTGCAGTCTCTTTGTATCCTCTTAATAACTTACTTTCCCCACCAGTCTTAAATTTCCAGCAAATTGGAAACATTACACTCACTCTGCTTGGCTAAGTCCGCGATATAAATGGGAAAATTGCTGAGGCTTGTGGGACCCCACATATTACAACCTGTCAGCTGAAAATGACCTGTTTTCTGTCCATTAACCAATCATCAGTCCATGTTTATATATTATCCCTAATCGCACGAGTCCTAGTTTTTTTGTGAAGAATATTTGCATTCGCCCTTATCTAATACTTTTTGAAAATTTGAAGATGTTACAATGACTGGTTCCCTTTATCTTCACAACAGTTACAACTTCAGAAAGCTCAAAATACAGACTTATCAAACAGAATTTCACTTGAATACATCCATGTTGACTGTGCCCAGGTATATTATGATGTTCTTAGTACCCTGTTACCTTGCAACCACTTCCCTAATTAGACATGATGGAATTATCTAGTGTATTTTCGTGCTTTCTCCTTTCTTGAACTGCAGGGAATATCTTTGAATCGAGGTGTTGAGAGGAACAATACATGGGCATCCCAGGAACTCTGGATAGCTGGACTAAATAATTTAGAAGTGTTAAACTGCACAGTAGTTGAAAAAGAATGTGTTGTAATTGCTGTGTGAATAGGGTTCTTTTGAGTTATGTATTAAACAACTGCAATATTTTTAACATGGCATCCCGAAATTGCAGAGGTTTCCCAGCGGATCTTAGGCTGATGGTAGGAAAGACTGAATGGTTGCAACACTTTTTTTATTAACTACCTAAATCATAAATTCCACTCTCTGTCTTTACATCTGAAGATATTCTGTTTATATTGATGCAAGCAATTAAAATAGCAAAGTTTACAAATCTTCAAAACAGATGTTTATTCTCTGGTAATCATTAATGTTGATCAGTTGCCTATTTTGTTTATCTGTATACATCACCACCAGTTTGGAGATTATAGTTTGGCATAACTATTAGTAGGGAATAATTTTGTAATACATATGATGCAAGCTGATCAGTTGTAGACCTGCTTTCATTTCTCTGTTACTGTGACTAGGTGTTTGCATATCTAGTTGTAGACAACTGGAGGCAACCTGCCTCCTAATTTTTAGATTCAGTATTACTGTGTATGAAGATGGGGTATTTCGTAAGCTGTCCAATGAAGCCTTTTCACATCACCAGATAGTCCATGTTTCTATCAATTAGAGTCATAGAGTCATAGAGATGTACAACATGGAAACAGACCCTTTGGTCCATTGCGTCCATGCCGACCAGATATACTAAATTAATCTAGTCCCATTTGCCAGCATTTGGCCCATATCCCTCTAAACCCTTCTCTTCATATACCCATCTAGATGCCTTTTAAATGCTGTAATTGTACCAGCCTCTACCACCTCCTCTGGAAGCTCATTCCATACATGCAGCACTGGGCTAGTAATCCTGAGGCTATTGTTCAAATCTCACCATAGCAGATAGTAAAATTTGAACACAATAAAAAATAAGGAATTAGAAGCTACTCCTATTGTTGATTGTCACCAAAAAAGGACATCAGGTTCACTAATGCCCTTTCGGAAAGGAAATCTGCCATCCTTACCGAGCCCATGCATCTGACTCCAGACTCACAGCAATGCAGTTGACTCCTAACTACCTTCTGAAGTAGTGCTGTAGGCCACTCAGTTCAAGGAGCAAGGGGGGATGAGCAATAAATGCAGGCCCAGCTAATTGCCAGCTAAATTGCCCCTTAGGCCCCTTTTAAATCTTTCCCCTCTCATCTTAAACCTATGCCCTCTTGTTTTGGACTCCCCTACCCTGGGATAAAAGACCTTGGCTATTCACCGTATCCATTCCCCTCATGATTTTATAAAGCATGATTTGATTTGATTTATTATTGTCACTTGTACCTAGGTACGGTGAAAGGTTTTGTTTTGTGTGCGGTCCAGGCAGATCATACCATATAAAGTACATTAGAGTAATAGAACAGAGCGAGGAATACATTGTTACGGCTGCAGAGAAGATGCACAAAGAGCGAGGTTAACATTAAATTTGAAATTTCAGTTGTCGATTCAGAAGTCTAATAGTGGGGAAGAAGCTGTTCTTGAATCTGTTGGTATGTGTATTTAAGCTTTTGTACTTTCCGCCTGACAGAAGAGGTTGAAAGAGATTATAAATGGGGTGGGAGGGGTCTTTGATGATGCTGGCTGCCTTCCCGAGGAAGTGAGAAGTGTAGATGGAGTCAATGGATGGGAAGTTGGCTTGTGTAATGTACTGGGCTGGGTTCACAACTCTCTAGTTTCTCGGGCTCCTGGGCAGAGCAGTTGCCATACCAAGCCCATGATGCATCCAGATAGAATGCTTTCTATGCTGCGTGTATAAAAATTGGCAAGAATCTTTATGGACATGCCAAATTTCCTTAGCTTCCCGAGGAAGTAGAGGCTTTGTTATGCTTTCTTGACTGTCATATCAATGTGGGTGGTCCAGGACAGATTGTTGGTGATCGCCACTCCCAGGAACATGACACTCTGGACCATCTCCACCTCAGCACCATTGATACAGACAGGGGTGTGTCCTCCACATCGCTTCCTGAAGTCAATGACCAGCCCCTTCATTTTGCTGGTGTTGAGGGAGAAATTGTTACCTTTACACCACATCACCAAGCACTCTATCTCTTTCCTGTATTCTGTCTCATCATTGTCTGAGATCCAGCCTACAACGGTGGCGTCATCAATGAACCCGTATGTGGAGATAGAACAACAGTTTTTGGCATTAGGCCAGCGCTGAGGATAATAGTGCTCCACTTGCAAGATTATTTCATTTTTAACTGGAGCTCCACTAATCATTGGTATCTATAGATCAATTAAAACAACCACTGACATATCCCTTTGAGTAGTACCATTGTTGCATAATTTTAGGAGACTGCAATGACATTGTGGTGATGTCACTGGGCTAGTAATCCTGAGGCTATTGTTCAAATCTCACCATGGCAGATAGTAAAATTTGAACACCATAAAAAATAAGGAATTAGAAGCTACTCCTATTGTTGATTGTCACCAAAAAAGGACATCAGGTTCACTAATGCCCTTTCGGAAAGGAAATCTGCCATCCTTACCTAGCCCATGCATCTGACTCCAGACTCACAGCAATGCAGTTGACTCCTAACTACAGTTCAAGGAGCAAGGGGGGATGAGCAATAAATGGATGAGCTAATGATGCTGACCTCACATGAGCAAATGCAAAGATAATGAACAGTGGTATTTAGATGGTAAAGAGACAAACAGGTCCTGAAAATGTACAGTGGGCAGCCTCTGTGGTCTTTGACTGGATCTATCCCCACTTTCTGTGCTGATCTCTGTTAGAGTTTGTGCAGACAGTGGGACAGCACTTAGTTTTTAACCAGGCAATGGGAGCCAGCACCATGACTGGCCCATCCTCACTGTCTAATGAACCAAAAACTCCAAATCCAAAAGATGTTGCTATAAATGTGGGTGAGGGGGATTTTGTGGGGGGGTCACAGACACTTGGTGATAATGGACCCTGAGATCCCCTGGAGATTTCCCCCAACCCCAGCATCCTGCTGTATATGTAGAATAATCCATTTTTATTTTTGTATGTGGAATAATCCATTCCCATTTTTTTTGTATTGACTATTGTGGGCAGTGTTAGTCTCCTCTTCTGAGGAATAATGTTCTGGCTATGAAGGGAATGCAATGAAGATTTACCAGAATGATTCTTGGGTTGGTAGGACTGATGTATGATGAGAGACTGGATCAATTAGGATTATATTCACTGGAGTTTAGAAGAATGGGGGTGTCTCATTGAAACCCGGACCAGACAGGCTATACACAGGAAGGATGTTCCTGATGACTGGGGAGCCCAGAACCAAGTCTAAGGATATGGGATAGGCCATTTGGGAATGAGATGAGGAGAAATGTCTTCACCAAGACAGTGGTGAGCCTGTGGAATTCTCTGTGACAGAAACTGGTTGCGGCCAAAACATTGAATGTTTTCAAGAAAGAGATAGATATAGTTCTTAGGGTTGATGGGATCAAAGGGTAAAGGGCGAAAGAGGGAACAGGGGACTAAGTTGGATGATCAGTTTAGTACTCTTGAGCAATAATGAGCTGGCAGCCTCTGATTTGCTGACAGCTTGTGGGAGGGGGCTGCTTTTCCTAGTACCAGGGAAGGTCATTCTGCTGCCCAGATAATTATATTCAACTGGTACATAGTTCCATGTGCTTCAAATCACCCTGATCACTTTGAATAGAAGAGCAGACTCAAAGGGTCGAATGGCCCACTCCTATTTTCAATTGTTCTCTATTTCTGTGTTTTGCAAAGTCTGAACAATTTCACATGTGTAGCCTCTATCTTTAGGGCCTCAAGTGGTGAAATTTTTGCCCTCCTTGAAGGTGAGGGGTACTAATTAGCCAGATGGGCCATCCTAAATACACCTTCCCTCCTCTGTTCACATTGAGTCTGGGACAGGAATGTCTGTGAATGGTCTCCTTGAAGCTTTCCTTCACCATTGCCAGTTGAAGCCCTTAAGTGGGCAAAAAATGCTTGTGGAAAGACCTCATCCCATTGCCATTTTCCCACAATTGTTTGGGACTCACTGTGCATGAATCCCAAACAATTTGTTTCAGGATTATTTGCGGATCTCCAGTGGGGCCACCCTGATCGAGACCAGGCACTGGGGAGGTAGCAAGGCCTACTGAAAGGCACCTCTCAAATTCTCTCCCACAGGAAGCTGTTGGGGCCAGTTTGTTAGATATATTCAACAGGGAGCTGGACGTGGCCCTTGTGGCTAAAGGGATCAGGGGTATGGAGAGAAAGTGGGAGTGGGATACTCAGATTGCATGATCAACCGTGATCATATTGAATGGTGGTGCAGGCTCGAAGGGCCGAAAGGCCTCCTCCTGCACCTACTTTCTATGTTTCTATGTGGACCTCTTGATTATCCCAAATATTTGATCAGCACACTCCTGCTCCCATAATTTAATAAAAATTTTATTGTACCACCGATATATTTCAGTCTTCAGTAAATAAAAGAATCCCCTATTACTGTTATTCCTGCAATTAGAAATTCTGTTTACAAAGTTTAATTACCTCTACAGTTCATCTGTGGCATTATACAGCCTTCCTTACCAGAGGGTGATATACAATCTCTGTGCCTTAGCTTTGAATGTTAAACAATTAAATGTCTGAGCCATTCATTTATGTGTCACTACTCATCAATATACAACCTATTTATAAAATGTACAGCATGCTTTCATCCAAAATAGGCACAATTTAATAATCCAAATTGCGAACTAAACAACCAGAGGAAATTGCTTACTGCAGTCACTTTGTCATTAAGATGTCATGATTTTTATGATTTTCATTTTAACTGGCATTTCTCCATGCATTTTATAATGATGTGCAATATTGCATTTTCCCATTGAACATTTTTAGTCTCCCAGTTTTGGAAAGGGATTTGAAAGTCAGAGGTAGCACAGTGGTGCAGCACTTAACTCACACACATCCCATTAGCTACATTAGAGTTAAACTTGACTCCTTGACAGACTTCTACTGGGACTTCTAACACTTGCCTGGAGAGGGGTGGGGTGTTATTGGAGTTGGATAACAAAGACTTGAATAAAAGGCTGACACCGCTTCAAGGTGGATTGTCACATTGCTGACATTCTGCTCCATTCAGAGTGAAACCAGCAGTTAGGGAAAAGATTACTGTTCTTTTCAATGTATTTCAATCATCTGCCTTGTTTTATCCTTTACATCCATGAGTTTTTGTTTTAGATTGAGGGCTTCAATGTACCTGCCCCACTGGTATTCTCTTCAGTTGGACAAGTCTCTAGCTCTGATGCTCATGCTGTACTGTGTCCTTTAGCTCAAGAGCTCAGGTGGTTGGACAGCTGGTTTACAATACAAAAGATGTGCCAACAGTGTGTGTTCTATTCTTACACCAGCTGAGGTTACCATGAAGGCTGGTCCTTCCATGAAGGATTGTCTTTCGCAACCTCTCCCCTCACCTGAAGTGTGGTGACCCTCAGGTTAAACCACTAACAGTTGTGGGTCTCATCTCTCAAATGGGAGAGCAGCCCTGCAGCCCTGTGGCCTAGCAAGAATTTACCTTCACCTCAAACTCAAACATCGCTTTGGTCAGACATTTCCTTTTCTGGATGTTATATGTCATCGGGCGATATTAGAAAATAGGATCAGGAGCAAGCCAATCGGCCCTTCGAGCTTGCTCCACCATTCAACATGATCATGGCTAATCATCAAGTCCAGTCCCCCATTTCTACTTTCTCCCCATACCCTTAGGTTCCATAAGCCCTCGTGTTCTGGAGGATTATGATAAGAATTGGTATTTAAATAGACAGGATCTTCAAATTTTCCACTGGGACTGGGGGGCGGCAGGGTATTGGAGAAGAAGCTCCACTTCCAAGAGCTGCCCCTGCACCATGCCCCTGGTAGTGAGGCCTCTGCTGGGACAACATGCATACTTTCAGGTAGGTCTGGGTCCCTACCACGACCAGAGTAGCAGGCCACTACAAATGGGGTAGGGAGGCCTGCGTGAATAGGGCTGAGCAGAGGGGAATTATGCAGAGGGAATACTTTGAGAGGTGCTCTGACATTGTGCTCAGAGAAAGTTACTCGCTACCACCTTCTCAAGAGGATGGGCAATAAACATTGGCCTAGCCAGCAGCACTCCAATCCTGTCAACCAATAAGAACAAAAGTTCTCAATCTTTATCAGTTTGCTTTGTATTTTTCTGTTAATCCCATTATTCTCCTGCCTATTAGTTCCTATAAAGGTAAGTTATGAAATTATATATTTTTTCCCTTGAACAGCATTTGCTGTCTGAGATAACAAGGTGTAGAGCTGGATGAACACAGCAGGCCAAGCAGCATCATAGGAGCAGGAAGGCTGACATTTCAG
>NC_063333.1:143174707-143201053 GCF_021869965.1 Rhincodon typus | reverse complement strand
AGGCCTGTTGTGTTCATCCAGCTCTACACCTTGTTATCTCAGATTCTCCAGCATCTGCAGTTCCTACTATCACTGATAGCATTCGCTGTCTGATTGGTTACATTCCCAAATAATCTAAATCCTCCACTATATTAGTCCCACCTATAAATCTGGTGTGGGCACTCTTGGCACAAAGCTGGTAATGTTGTTGATCCAGATCCAAAAGGTCATGGTTGAAGTCCCACTTCAGAACTTAACGACCATGGTAGCTGCATCTATAATGCGGCCAAACAGGTTAAGTATCAACCTGCAAATCCTACCCACCCATGCTAATATCAAGCGGTAAGATTGGAGAAGATTCCTGGTCAACAATGGGATGGTAAGAAGGTTGGCTCCATGGCACAGCCAAACCAGCAGAACAAGAAGGAGACAAGGGAGGAGAGTGACTCCCAACAGGCAACAGCGAGACGTCAGAGAGGAACATAGGGCCATTCAGCCCCTCAAACCTGCTCTGCCATTCTAGATTACTGGGCATTGTTCAGAAGAAAAACGTGGCACCAAGCTACACGGAAGGTGGGATTGGTGTAGATTTTGTGTAGAGCTTTGGTGGTGTGGACTCGATGGGCTGAAGGGCCTCTTCCTACCATATGATTCTCAGAGTTGATATTTAGTTTGGTCCGATAACCAGAAGCTTGGACAAGCAGATAATTTTCAAAGAGGACTTTAACTGGGGAGAGAGAGAGATTTATGGAGTGAATTCCAAAGCTCAGACCCCAACAACTGAACCCACGGCCATTGATGGTGGCAACTGGGACAAGTGCAGGAAATTAGAATTAGTGCAGTTTTACTGGTAGTTATGTCAGTGCCGACGGGCTGAAGGGCCTTTTCTGTCCGATATGAATCTATGAAACTAAATTGGATTAAATTCCCAAATTGGAAGAGCACAGGTATCGCAGCATTGATAAGAGATGGACAAGGAACAGTGCGGTGAGTGTGAAACATTAGATGGAGAAGCAGAGAAAAGAAAACAGCTAAGCATGTTTGGAGCTGGATGAACACAGCAGGCCAAGCGGCATCATAGGAGCAGAAAGGCTCAGAGCTGGATGAACACAGCAGGCCAAGCAGCATCGCCTGCTGTGTTCATCCAGCTCTGCACCTTGTTGTCTCGGATTCTCCAGCATCTGCAGTTCCTACTATCTCTGAGCTAAGCATGTTTGATTGGGGAATAAATCAAAATACTGTGGATAATGGAAGTATGAAATAAACACCAAAAATGCTGGAAAAACTCAACAGCATTTAGGGAGAAAGAAACAGAGTTAGTGTTTGAGTCCAGTGTGATGCTTTTTCAGAAAATAGGGAAAATACTCAATCATCCTCATTCTGAACAGTATTCATGATATCAATATCCACAGCCCATATCTTACACAGGTTAGTGCATTTATTTTTAACAGTAGACAAAGAAATGTCACAAGAATAATCTCACTGTTTATGATCTGCTATCTCAAGAGGATAATTTCAATGCATAATTGTTCATTTTTGGATGACTGATCAACTTTTCAGTACTACTTAGGATCAAAAGACATAAAGATAGTTTCATTCTCTGTTATGTAGTATAGTCAGTATTTGTTAAAAACAAATCTTTTTTTTTCTCTCATGCACTGGTCAATTTCCCCTTGTTGCCAGTTATTCTGTAGTGGGGCAGTAACCAGGCTCCATTCAGAACCAAAGAACATACAATCTCATCATCAGAAGCAATCCAACAGGAAGGTTTTATTTCGTAGCTGTCTACTCTGTAAAAGTTCAATCGAAGTTGAACATGCTCATGAACCTGTCTGGTGACTCACCAATATAGATCACCAGTGCTTACATGACACTCCCTTTAACAGGGATACTTTCCTAGCGTAACATACACCAATTATATCCTTAAAACATTTCCTTCATATCATGACATGGTCAAAGATTTTTGCTTTACTTTGTGGGAGTTTTGCCCAAATAAGGAACTCCAGGCAAGTCATTTTTTTTTCTGAAAGAGGCTAATTCAAAAAGCTAAGAGTGATGGTGGTGTCATGGTAAGGTCACTGGCCTAGTGATCGAATGGTCCTAGCTAATGGTCTGGGGACATGGGTTCAAATCCTACAATGGCAAATGTTGAGATGTGAATTCATAAAAAATAATTTGGAATTTAAAAGCCAGCCTAATGGTAACCATTGTCAATTGTTGTAAAAACCCATCTGGTTCACTAATGTCCTATTGAGATGGAAATCTGCCATCCTTACCCAGCTTGGTCCTCATGTGACTCCAGACTCGCAGCAGTGTAGCCATTTCTGAACTGCCCTCTTGGAATTTAGGGATGGGCAATAAATGTTGGCCTAACCAGTGATGACCACATCCCATGATTGAAAGAAAATAAAAACCGGGAATCACACAATATCCAGAGTTCCCTCGCAAAGACAGAACAAAACACTTAGAATGTCGTACAAAATGTGCTCTTTCGTTTACAAAAAATACCTAGAAAAGATGGAAAGACTTGCATTTACATAGCACTTTGCATGACGACAGGTCCCCTCAAAGCACATGACAAGCAATAATGTATGTTGGAGGTGTTGTTGCAATGATGGTGACATCATTGATTGCTGTAAATACCTATCCGGATCACTACCTCCCTTTAGGGAAGGTAAACCACCATCCTGACCTGGTCTGGCCTATACATTATTCTAGATCCACAGCAATATCATTGACCCTTACCTGCCCTCTGAAATAGCCCTAGCAAGCCACTGATTTCAAAGGCAATTAGCCATGGCCAACCCACACCCTATGAAAGAATGTAAAGAATAAACAGTTCAAAAAAACATTTTCTGCAGGTTTCGACTTTGATTGGTGTTGAGGTCATCTCAGAGTGCACTGGACACAATAAATTTAAGGAGGAGACGAATTTTTAATTAGTAACGGGTTGACGGGTTAGGGACAGTGGGCAGGAAAGCAAAGCTTAGGCCGAGATGAGATGAGCCATGATCGTTTTAACTGGTGAAGCAGGCTGAAGGGGCTGAATGGCCTATTCTTACTTTTACTTCTTATTCCAATGTCCCAGCGTCTATGAATGGTGGAAAAGCTCACACTGTCTTCTCAGAAACAGGGGGTTTGAGAGATTTCCTACTTTTCGACTTTAGTTCAAATAGAAGAGAAATTGACCGAATTCCTAGAAAAATGAGAGTTCCAACACGCCCATTTTCCAATATTCACAACATTCCGGTATTTCAGTGCAACCAGGAATCAAATGCCAGGAATACCTCCTGTAGTATTTTTCAGGTTTTATTATATCCAGATTGTCATGCACAGAAAGTTCAAAGGTGTAGACTCCATATAACATATAATAATTGCTTACATCGGTAATGATTTAGTTTGGCAATGAGTGAAACCAACTTAACATTTATCATCTACAGTTCATCTATTTTATTTAAAACATTGGCTAAATAATGAACTGGCAATTGGGCATTTAGAAGGCAGCACATTTAAATATAATTAGCATTGTGCAGTTGCAATTAGAGTGCGCACCATACAACATAAGGGAGAATGGATGGCAAATGCTAAATGAAATGGGCCAAGTATATTCCATTAAACTGAAAGAACACATATTTATTCAACTCTTAGCCCTGTGAATGTTGACTTCTAATTGTGCTCCTGTCCTAAAAGAAAGCACGAAAAATACAATCAGCATCTCTTGCTGAGCAGGGTCCAAATTTAAAACAAAAATGACAGAAAATTGTAGAAATATTCAGCAGGTTAAGCTGCATCTATCTGGGAGGGGATGATCTGGAAGGCAAGAACCATCTTGACTAGAGGTGGAAGGGTATCGATTCCAGGGGATCAGTTAGTCAAATGGAGAAGAAGGGATAAATCCAGGTGAAGGGCTGAGGGAATGGACAGGACAGGGCAGAATGAGAAATCTCGGCAGGAGTTGGAACAGGATCCCAGCATTGTTGCTGATCCAAGATTCCCTGAGCTCACTGGGAGTTAGTCAGCTGGGAAGGAGGGGGAGTTTAAAGACCTGTGGGAGAAGTTCATCCTCAACTCCACTTACCTGCCTTTTCCTCATAACCCTTGATTTCCTCACGGACTGAACATCTATCTCAGCATTGAATAGACTTAATCACCCAACTTCTACAGCTCTCAGTGGTAATGAATTCCACTTTGCTCTGAGAGAAGAAATTCTGCCTCATCGCAGCCTTAAATGTGTGGCCCTTTACTCTGAGATTATGCCCTCTGGTCCTAGACTCTGCAACAAGCTTTCCACATCTACCCTGCCAAATCCACTAAGAATCTTGTATATTTCAATAAGGTCACCTCTCATTCTTCTAAACTCCAATGAGTATAGGCCCAACCCAGATAACCTGTCCTCATAAGTCAGTCCCTCCATACCCGGGATCGATCGAGTGAACATGCTCTGGACTGCCTCCCATATTAGTATATCTTTCCTTGACTTTTAAGGCTTTCACTGCCTTCTCCCCTGGGTCTGATTTCACCTTCCACAATGTTGCACTCAGGACACTGGAGAGAATGCTGAGATGATTCCCAAAAATGGGTCCAGGGATGAGGAATATCAGCCACATAGATAGATTACAGACCTTGGGGACCTAGGAGCTGAGAAAACTGAGATTCAAGCAAGGCGTTTAAAATATCATGATCAGTCTGGATAGAGTATTGTAGCGAGAGCCTGTTCCCACTGCTGGAGGGATCAAGGACTGGAGGAAACTGAATTAATCTGATTAGCAAAAGAAGTTACAGAGATATGAGGGAAATCATCTTAGACTGAGTTCCAGAATGGATAGTCTGAGAGTGGAATGGAGGTAAGTTGACTCATGGCTTTCAAAAGACAGTTGCTTGATCAACCAAAGAATAAAGGTTTGTAGGGCTATGTGGAAAGGGAGGGATGTTGTGTCTAGGCAAGATGTTCTTGCAGAGAGCCAGCAGAGTCTTGATGGGCCAATTGGCCACATCCTGTGCTGTAACAGCTCCACGGTATTACTCAGAGTAGAATACTGGTGAGAATTTACCTCTCTTATGGGAAGGAGCACAGGGACTCCTCACTAATCAGTGTCACCTGCTGATACTATCAATATTCTCCCTTTAAACAAAATATATTTTAAGAAAATCAAACAAGAGATTCCAAAGGTAGAGGAAACAGGATGTTGAAATGAAAAAGACTTAATGTCTCATGCAGAATAAATGCCTCCCACCTGCAGTTTAGCGTCTGTGGCATCTTTTATCCTCCAAATATGCTTTTCCTAATTCATCTACACAGAAGGTAACTAGGCTGGTGCCAATAAAACTTTAAAACAAAACCTTACATGATGTCAAAGGTCTCGTAAAAACAATATTCTCCAGGAAAATAAGCACATCAAGTAATATTATGAGCGTGGCCATTTTTTGAAAATTACAATATGAGCAAAACAATATAAAGTTACATTGAATACTGAATAGTAGAATTATTTGTGACTGTGTCAGCTCTTTGAGTGAACTAAACAATTAGTCTCATTGCCCTACTTATTACTCCTGGCCCCGTGAACTATACAAATACTTCCCCAATTCCCCCCTGACTTGCTATTTTTGTTTGTAAAAGGTAAAATTACTGTGGTCCAACTCTCTCATTAGAGAGAGACGACTGGTGGTGGTTTAACCCAAGGGTCACTCTGCTGCAGACGAGAAGGAAAGTCTTTCATGATAACGTTGGTTAGTGCAGGAATTGAACCCACGCTGTTTGTGTCACCTTTGAAAAAAAAAACCAGCTGCCCAGCCAACTGAGCTATACCACAATGTGGTGCATTATGTATTAAAAAAACTCTACATCACCCCTAATATTCATTTGCAATGACCCCAAATCCAAGAATTTCCCACTCTCCGGCTAAGAGGAACAGTCATTCCTGTGTTAGGTTTTCACAACACTTTCTGTAATCTTCTTCTAACCTTCTGTGCTCTAAGGATGGCACAGTGCCTCAGTGGTTAGCACTGCTGCCTCACAGTGCCAGAGACCTGGGTTTATTCCACCCTCAGGCAACTGAAGTTTGCACATTCTCCCTGTGTTTGTGTGGGTTTCTTCTGGATGCTCCAGTTTCCTCCTCAATCCATAGATATGCAGGCTAGGTGGATTGGCCATGGGAAATGCAGGGATGGGATGGGTCTGGATGGGATGCTCTTCGGAGGTTTGGTGCAGACTTGATGGGCTGAATGGCCTAGTCCCATACTATAGCGATTATATGATTCTAAAGGCTTAAGTTCCCTTCCCCATTGATGTGCAGATAAGCCTCCTCAGTGCCATTTCCAAGGCCCTGCCATCCTTCTTAATCGGTGGCACCCTCAACTGAACTCAGTGGAATATCCAGGTCATACGACTGACAGCATATTGCCTCATGCAAAAATCAACCTTACAAAGGGAGACTTGAGGAAGAATTCACAGCATACACTTGGGACAGTTTCCTGGAACCACATGTTGTGAATCCAACCAGGCACCAGGCTATTTTGGATCTGGTAACATGTAATGAAGCAGGTTTAATAAATGATCTCACAGTAATTTGTGCTGCTGTTTAGAGTGGCCTGGTGGCTCAGTGGTTAGCACTGCTGCCTCACAGCACCAGTGACCTGGATTCAATTCCACTGTTAGTAGCAACTAACAGTATCATATGGCTGTTTTTAGGCTAGCTATTTTTAAAAAGTGAATTCAAATTTCCCCATCTTCAGTGATGGAATTTGAACACATTTCCCACAGAACCTTAGTCTAGGTCTCTGGGTTACCAGTCTACTGATAATACCACCTGGCAACATCACCCCTATAATTCACGTGTGAAATGAACACCATTTTCTAAAAATTGTAAATAGGCATAACAGTAATAAAAGGACAGCACGGTGGCATTGCTGCCTCACAGCATCAGCGACCCAGGGTCGATTCCAGCCTCGGGCGACTGTCTGTGTGGAGTTTGCACTTTCTCCCTGTGTCTGTGTGGGTTTCCTCTGGGTGCTCCGATTTCCTCCCACAGCCCAAAGATGTGCAGGTTAGCGTGGATTGGCCATGCTAAATTGCCCATAGTGCCCAGGGATGTTTAGGGTAGGTGGGTTAGACTTGGGGAAACCAGGGGTAGGGGAATGGGTCTGGGTGGGATGCTCTTCAGAGGGGCAGTGTGGACTTGTTGGGCCGAAGGGCCTGTTTTCACACTGTAGGGATTCTATGATTCTATGATAAAAGAATCCCTCGGAAAATGTGACCATAACATGGTGGAATTTAGCATTCTGTTTGAGAGTGAGAAACTCGGGTCAGAAACAACTGTGCTCAACTTAACTAAGGGTAATTACAAAGGAATGTTTACAAAGGAATGAGGGCAGAACTGACTGGAGTGGACTGGGAATGAGTTTTGCAGAAAAGCTGATTGAGGAACAATGGCAGACATTTCAGAAAATAGCTCATGACTCACAACAAGGATATATTCCAGTGAAGAAGAACGGGGAAATAAAACAACCATGGTTAACCAAGATTAAGGACAATATCAAATTGGAAGACAAAGCACACAAGGTGGCAATGATTTGTGATAAGTCAGAGGATTGGGAAAGATTAGAAAACTAACAAAAGTTGACCAAGTAACTCATAAAAAGAGAGAAAATAAACTTAGAGGGTAACCTAACAGGTAATCTAAAAAAGGACAGTGACAACTTCTTTAAATAAAGGGAAGAGAGAGGCCTAAGTGAACATAGGACACTGAAAGGATAAAGTGGGAAAATTCTTAATGGAGAGCAAGAAAATAGCAGAGGACGTCAAAAAATGCTTTGCATCAGTATTCACCATAAAAAACACTAATAATATTCCAAAATTATGAAATAATTAAAGGGCAAAAGGGGTGAGGAAATCAATAAGACAATTATCATTAGGGCATTAGGGCTGGAGAGATGAATGGGGCTAAAAACTGATAGGGCTGCCTAACTAATAGGTTACATCCTCGGAAATTAAAGGAAGTGGCTACAGAGATACGGGAAACACTGGTACTAATCTTCCAGGATTACTTAGATTCTGAAAAAGTCACTGAGGATTGGAAAACTACCAATGCAACATCTTTTTGTTTTGAAAAAGGGAAGGAGGCACCAAAAAGACAAGTAACTATAGACCAGTGAACTTCACATCTGTCATTGGGAAAATGTTAGAATCCATTATAAAGGATGCATTAGAGACCACTGAGAAAATACAGTCAGTGTGGCTTCATGAAGAGGATATCATGCCTGACAAATTTAGTAGAATTCTTTGAGGAGGTAACAAGTAGTTTAGATAAATGGGGAACGAAAACAGAAATTGCTGGAAAATCTCAGCAGGTCTGGTAGCATCCATCGAGAGAAATCAGAGTTAATGTTCCTGGTCCACTGACCCTCAGAACTGATGGTAGCTTGGAAAACATTTGTTTATATGCAGAAGATAGTGGGGGTGGGGGGAGGGGGTAAGGAGTAAACTATTGGTGGAGATAGAGGCCGAAGTGAGAGAAGAATAATTAGACAGACAAAGGAGTGGATAATGGTTACCCTAAGAGAATGATTTGCTGCTAATGGGGTCTATTAAAGGCTGATAATGGTTTGTGTGTAATAGCAGGCCATGTGATAACAAGGCCTGGTGAATGAGGGGTTGGGGTAAGGACATGGGAGAAGGTGCCTCAAGGCCTAAAATTGTTGAACTCGATATTGAAAGCAGGAAAGTTGACGTTTCAGGTCTTCAGCTCCATACTGTGTTGTCTCTGACTCCAGCAGCTGCAGTTCTTGCTGTCTCTGTCTGTGATTATAATGCCAGTTGAAAGTCATTGTCTATGTACTACAGGGAGACAAGCAGCATGATATCAATAGCCTCTGGTGCAGCCAGCTTTCTGCTCTTGAAGGCAGGCTGTCTCTCTTCTAGGGAAGCTGCTCTGAACACTAAATGCTGTTGCTGCGATTCTAAACAAGGGAAGTGGAACTCCAAAGGAAGAAATTTCAATGGTGCTATATTGCTAGTGATTCATTTACTGAAGCAGGAAGCAGTGTGCCTTTGCAGTGTTCATTTGGCTTTCATAGTTCAATACAAACTCCAGTCTGCTCTCTCCCCTTCCAAACCAACTCCTCTAACTAAGAGAAACCAGTCTTTAGTTAATAAGTGAAACAGCAGCAGGAACGCCAATGTTGGCTACATGCCTCCTCTAACAAAGAGAGACAGTTTAATTCAGTGAACGAAGAAACATGGAAATGGCCCTGTATGGGTACTAGGTGAGGTTGATGTGAGGTCAGGTCCTGTGACTTGCAAACATGTGCATCGCCTGAAGGCTGTTACCTCTCAAATGGAGCATACCTGAGCCCTCAGAACAGCCCAAAGTTCTGGCAGAAACCATAGATTCTCTCCCACTGTTTAATTTCGGGCAAACTTTGGAGTCTGAGATGTATGCAGCCTCGATACCATTACTGCTTGAAGAAAAGGAGGAAACTCTCCCAAACCACTCCGGACGCAAGAGATGAGCTACGGTCAGGTACACACCGAGAGTCCGCATCAGAGGAACTGGGCCTGGGGTAACAGCATCACTGGAAAAGCTACAAGAGAAAGGTCAGGCCTCCATCCCCGGGCTTGGGGAGGGAGGGATGTAATCATTGGAATCAGGCAGACATTGTTAACTACAAGGTCCTTGATTAGGATTGTTAACCTGGGCCAGTCAGGAGGCACTGGCTCACCAATACGCACAGAGGATTTAGAATCTCCTCAGTTTCGGGGACTGTCTCCGAACTGGCTGGTCACAGCTAGCGCACTGTGCACCTGTAAATAAAGGGTGACTTGGTGATGGGATACTGACCTCTGTGTAGTTATTTTACAACTGTCTAATTAAACAAAGGACAAATAACACACACTGTCCACCAGGGACAGTGCAACAATAACAAAAGAGGAGGTTATGGAGAGAAGAAGAGGATTAAATTGAAATAGAGTTGGAGGAGGAAATGAGGTATTCCATTCCCCCCCACCCCACAGTGCCCACCACTCTCGTAAAGCCCTCAAGGGTGTTGATGGACACCTGGGCACCAACACAGCCATGGAAGATAGGTAGGGCATCAGGACAATGACCCCCTCCTTGCCCTCTGCCTGGACCTATTGGTGGCCTAACCAGTGACCCTCACACCCTCTGACCAAATAAAACACACTCCAGCTGAGCACCTTTCCAAAATGATACAGCATGCGGGCCATAGGGATTTGCTGAAGACACAAAGCTCAATCAGAAAGTAAGTTGTGAAGAAGACATAAAGAGGCTGCAAGTGGATATAGATTGGCTAAATGGAGATGCAAAAGATTGTGGAGTAAGATGTGAACTTGTCCATTTTTGCAGGAAGAATTGAAAGGCAGCTTATGGTGGGAGAGAGCAATGCTCTGAGATACAGAGGGATCTGGATGTTCTTGTGCATGAATCACAAAAGGCTGATATGCAGGTACAACAAGTAATTAGGATAGCTGTAGCATGTTACTGTTCCTTGTGAATGCAAAGGTAGAGAGGCACATACCCCCAGTAAGGTGATAAGTGTCATCTGCAATGGCATTCTGAGGCTGGAATTTCACATCCCTGTCTGGTGACTGAGGCAACGTTGTAATCAATGATGCTGCTGGGAACAGCAACAGCACTAAATAACCTTGATGCACTTATCTTAGGGAACCAGATTCACTAGTAGCTGTGATTGAAAGAATGTACAACAGTTTTATCGTAACTCTCCAAGGCTAATAAATGTCCCCATAATTTACTCAAAAAATAGCTTATGTCTGGGTAAATGTTGGGAAAATGGTGATAAATGTTCACAAAACATTGAGGAACAATTTCCTCAGTAGGTATATTAGATGTCCTGATAATGCTGATGTTATTATTCAGTATAATAGTGAATGTTTCCAGTTACAGGCTGCAGAGATTGTGAAACAACCTGTTTGATATGATGGCACTTAAGAGGTTTATAGGAAATAGCATTAAGTGAGCATATGGACAAGGAACCTTTACAACATCTGCAATTTTTTTTAATCTACTTCACTATTGTGCTTAGAGGATGAAAAGCTAAATATTGGTGCTATTCAATGCAGAACCTTATTCAATAAACCGTTTCAGAAATGAAAGCAAAAAAGTACATCTGTTTCCTTATATGAGACATTATAAATTTTGCATTGTTGAGAGTACAAAGATCCCTGTCATTAAACTACTTTCAATGGACATTGGATCGGTTAGGACCACATTCTGTGAAGCTTCAAAGAATGAGGAGAGATCTCATAGAAACTTATAAAGTTCAAACAGGGAAAATGCAGGAAGGATGTTCCCAATGATCAGGGAGTCCAGAACCAGGGGTCACAGTCTAAGGATACAGGGTAGGCCATTTAAGACTGAGATGAGAAGAAATGTAGGAGAGGTGGTGGCCTAGTGATATTATCATTAGGATATTAATCCAAAGACCCAGGTAATGTTCTGGGGAATTGAGTTCAAATCCTGCCATCGCAGATGGTGGAATTTGAATCCCATAAAAATCTGGACTTAAAAGTCTAATGGTGACCATGAAACCATTGTTGATTGTTGGAAAAATACACCTTGTTCACTAATGTCCTTTAGGGAAGGAATCTGCCATCTTTACCTGGTCTGGCCTACATGTGACTCCAGACCCACTGTGATGTGGTTGACTCTTAAACTACCCGCTAGGCAATCAGGGATGGGCAATGAATGCTGGCCTGGCCAGTGATGCTCACATCCTGTGAATGAATTAAAAAAATCTTCACCCAGAGAGTGGGGAGCCTGTGGAAATCTCTGCCACAGAAAGTGGTTGAGGCCAAAACATTGAAGGTTTTCAACAAGGAGTTAGATATAGTTCTTAGAGCTAAAGGGATCAAAGGGTCTGGGGAGAAAGTAGGAACAGGGTCTGACTTAAATGATCAGCCATGATCATATTGAATGATGGATCAGGCTCGAAGAGCCGAAAGGCCTCCTCCTGCTCATATCTTTCTATGTTTCCAACCATACTTCCAATGGTTGTTCTGTGTTTCATTGAGATAGTCAGGAATAGATCAGACAACTTAGGAGAAAGAAAATCAGCCTTTCTGTTCTGATTTCAAAACTATGGTCAGATGTTCAATTATCTGCTTAAAACAATGAATTTTCCTAAAGCTGTCTGTGAGATCAAGATGATTGCAGCATAGCTAAGGGTTACAGCAGTAAGTTGAAACATCAGATGCTTTTTTGATGTTTTTATTTTGTTAAGAAAACAGTAATTGCCCCAAGAGACTGTGCAGTCATTCAATTCAATTAACAGCGATTGTATAAGCTCAGTATTGTCATGGTTTTGGTGAGTTGAGTTTCTGTAAAATGCATTTGAAGTTCATTTTTTTAGACCTGTCAAGACTCATTTATTTCAAAGATGTAATCAATTTTCATGTTTCAGGAATGTAATCATAGCTCTCTTTAATTAAACAGGTTCGCAATTAGCCTTCTTTTCTTGTGGTCATTAAGCCTCGCTCATTAACCTCTGCTGAGCTTTTCATAGCTTCACCCTTTGGTTGCAGAGAGCAACAATAGCATTTTGACTGATTAATCACATGCGCCATTTGGATAAAAGATTTCCTGTTCCATTCTCTTTATTGTTCATTATGTCACAGATCAAACCAGAAAAAAGAAGTGAGCGTTGACAAGTTGCAATGCTTTCTGTTTGAAATCAAGTATCTGCCATCACAGGTTTCCCCAAGCTTAGTTTAATTGAACCACTCAATGTCAGAGGAATTTTTAAAAATTGTTATTTGAGGCTGACATGAGAAATCTTTTCTTGAAAAAAAAACCCACAGATTTTCAGTACATCATCTAAAACTGCAACTGTTTCTCTCTCACCAGGATAATGCATCCTGAAAGCTTCCTTTGTCTCACTGCACTAAAAATACTTCAGGATTTTAATCCCCCCAAAGAGAGGAGAGATGTAAGGCTTGAAATAATAGTACCTGCTGCATCAACCAAAACGAGATTAATTCCTGAGGACAGAACAATACAAAGGCTTCAACGTAAGGATCAGCTTGGCAGTAATTTAGTGTAGCATCAAGTCTCTATCCACCACAGCCATGTACTTATGTATTTTGTGAAGAAAGTTAAACTGTCTTTAAAAATAAACACAGGTTAACTTACAAGATAGGATCCAGAAGTTACAAGACAGCTATTGTGGATTCAGTTGGTAATGGTACCATTCTATCTCAAGAATAAACTGCAAGAGACCTCTGGAAATTCAATGGACATTTCGAAGGGTAAATAGAAGTTTACTGACAACGCTCTCTCCAGAGGCATGAATAGCTTTTCTTATCTTACCGAATAAACCTGGCAAAATGAGAGTCACTGAATTTAATTGCTGAGGCACTTAAAGCGTTTAATCATTTTTATTCACTTTCGGGCATCACTGGCTGTGCCAACATTTATTACCCATCCCTAGTTACCCTTGAGAATGTGATGGTGAGCCGCTTTCTTGAATCACTGCATTCCTCTTGCTGTGGGTTGACCCACAATGCCCTTTGGGAAGGAATTCCATGATATTGACCCAGCAACACTGAAGGAGAAGTGATATATTTCCGAGTCAGGATGGTGAGTGGCTTGGAGGGGAACTTGCGGGTGGTGGTGTTCCCATATATGTGCTGCCCTTGTCCTTCTACGTGGAAGTGAGTGTGGGTTTGGATGGTGCTGCTTAAAGACCTTTGGTGAATGTCTGCAGTGCACCTTGTAGCTAGCGTACATTGGTGCTACTGAGCATGGATTCTTGTGGATGTGGTGCTAACCAAGCGGGGGCTGCTTTGTTCTGGATGGCGTCAGCTTCTTGAGTATTGTTGGAACTGTGCCCATCCAGGCAAGTGGGAGTATTCCTCACACTAATAACTTGTGGCTTGTAGATGGTCGACAGGCTCTAGGGAGTCAGGAAATGAGTTACTTGCTGCAGTTTTCCTAGCCTCTGACCTGGTCTTGTAGCCACTACATTTACCTCAACTGATAAAAAGAAGAAATTTATGGATTTGTGCTCCAGACCAAGGCTAACCCAATACCTAATGTAGAAGCATGATTCAACATTTTGGGATAGCAGTCATTTTTTATTGAATTGCATACAAATCAGATTGTGAGCAACCAATTTTTGCAGAGATTTCAAGAGATCATCTGTACACCGACAGGGAAGCAGAGGGAACTTTCCAGGGCTGCTGTACTGAACCAAGCTACCAATAGCCTCAAACCCCACCTTCCGGGAAATCCTGTAAAAGTGAAACAGAGGAGCTTTCAATTAATCCCAGGATCAGTTCTGCTCAAAAACAAAATCATAAGTTGCTGGAAAATCTCAGCAGGTCAGGCAGCATCTGTGGAGAGAAAGCCATGCTGCCTGACCTGCTGAGATTTTCCAACAATTTGTGATTTTGTTTCAGATTTCCAGCATCCACAGTTCTTTGTTTTTTTTTGTCCATTTCTGCTCAATTTAACTGCAGGGGCAACCTTTAACTAATTAACTGCAAGTGCTTTCACAAATGTTGAATCTAACTTCAAGATTCCAATGCATTCAGAATCTTCGAGCAAGCCAGGCTTCCAATCATACTACAGACTAATGTCATTTTATCCTTACTTCCAGTCTTTGCATCTGTGTTTTAGCAAATAACTTCATGACATTTTTATTTAAATAAATTTGAGCAATGGTTTTGCATGATAATTTAAGAATTAATATGTTTAAAATATAAAGTTTTGCTGCTGCTTGTTTCTTTTAACTGAAACAATCACAAACTAAAAGGGGCCAATGTACAAGCTTTTACAACTTCCTGCGGTTTGAGTCTGCGATGATGACATATGTTGAGTCATAGCGTCGTGTAGTCATAGAGTTATACAGCACAGAAACAGACTCTTCAGTCCAACTCATCCACACTGGCCAGATATCCCAATCTGACCGAACCCCATTTACCAGCATTTGGCCCATATCCTTCTAAATTCTTCCTATTTATATACCCATCCAGATGCCTTTTAAATGTTATAACAGCTTCCACCACTTCCTCTGGCAGTTTATTCCACATACACACCACCATCTGTGTGAACAAGTTACTCCTCAGGTCTCTTTTAAATCTGTCCCTCTCACCTTAAACCTATGCCCTCTAGTTCTGGACTCCCCTAGCCTTGCACCTATCCTACCTTCCCTTCCCTGCTGCATTATATGACTCTATCATTTAAATGTGCTAATCATTCGGAATCAACCAGGTTTCTCTGCTTGATCAGATCTTCTGGCATTTGTTTTCAAGCTCAGTAGAAACCACTTATACTTAATTGATTGTTTTGAAAGGAAAGTTTCTGAAATGCAGAAATGTTTACACTAGATTACACAGGTTATCTGGCCCAGAAACAGGACATTTGGCCCAACCATCTCATGCCTCCTCTCATCTTTTCTCATTTACATCCCCCATTGTCTCCTTTATTCCCTTCTCTTTCATGTACTCGTGTGGTTTCCCATAAAATATATCCAAGACTATTCATTTCAACCACTCCCTGTAGTCGCCAGTTCCGCATTCTCACCGCTGCTTGACCAGAGAGGTTTCTTCTGAATTCCCCATTGGATTTCTTCCTGATCATTTAAACAAAGACCTCTAGTTATACTCTTAAACACAAGAGGAGCCATTATCTCTGTGTCCCCTCAATCAAAACCATTTATCATTTTAAAGATCTTCATTAGGTCACTTTTCTCATGAGAGTCTGTCAATTCATTCCTGATTTTAGACCCTCACATTTCTGGTGTTAATCCTATAAATCTTCTCTGCACACTCTCTGGCGTGCCTGTATATCTTTGTTAATGCATAATTGCAAACATAAAATTGGAAACAAAAAAGATACACATTCCAAAAAATACATTAATACATTTGAAAAAAAAAATGCAGTTTTGTAGAAAAGAGATAACAAAGTGTAGAGCTGGATGAACACAGCAGGCCAAGCAGCATCAGAGGAGCAGGAAAGCTGACATTTCGGGTCTAGACCCTTCTTCAGAAAAAGCTTTTTTGTCTCTTCATATCAGGACAATTCACAAGAATGTCAATTCAAGTCGGGGAGAGGGAACAACATTTACACAGTATGAAAAAACAGTGCTGGTTGTTTGGCACAAGGAATCTGGTTGGTAGAGGTGTTGCCATGTCTTCAAGAATGCACTAGCTGATGATGATTGAAAGTTAATGACCAGGATTTGTTTACATTTTAACTAGGCATGTTGATTCTGATTAGTTGAGTCATTGCCTTGAGAAATTAATCAGCAAATGACTTGCAACCATTTTGTTGAGTTGAAGCAGGGTCAGTTCATGCACATTTTCTGTCTGTCTATAAAGGACAGGGCCCTGTGGATAAAGATATATAGCTCCAATTGTTGTATAGCAATCATCATTAACAAGTGCATTCCTCATGAATGGCATAGTGGCTCAGTGGTTAGCACTACTACCTCACAGCACCAGGGACCCAGGTTCGATTCCAGTCTCGGGTGACTGTCTGTATGGAGTTTGCACATTTGCCCTGTATCTGTGTGGGTTTCCTCTGGGTGCTCCAGTTTTCTCCAAAGATGTGCAGGCTAGGTGGATTGGTCATGCTAAATTGCCCATAGTGTTCAGGGATGTGTAGATTAGGTGAGTTATAGGGGGTGGGCCTGGGTGACATGCTCTGAGGGTTAGTGTGGACTTGTTGGGCCAAAGGGCCTGTTTCCACACTGTAGGAATTCTATGATTAAGGCCATACAATCTGTAAGTCAGAGCCTGCTTGCTAACTAATTAATATTCTCCTTTCATACGATATAACTGTTGGTCTTCTCCTTAACTTGCAATTTTGTCCTCATGAGTGCAAGATAAAAATTTTTGATAAAATGTAAATGTAACTTAGTTTCCTTTCAGCTAAATGCCCCAGAATACAGAACAAAAACTGAATTCTAGGATTAAGTATTCTGAATTCTATAACTCTTATCTCAAGAGGATTAAAGATAGCAAGAGATTGGATAATATGGGATAGGATGAATGCAAATAAACACAAGTTAATTAAAACTTGTGTCAAACAGACAGGCTTTGTACCTTGTAAATTTAGGTAAATAACATTCCATTTCATTGTTGTGGGCCATTAAATAGTGAGTTCTTAATCATTAGGTGTCAACAGTAATAATCCTTTAGTTTAATAACAAGTCTCAGATATATGGTTTTGTCAGTAATACAATTCAAGAAAACAATGGAAAAGCAATGGAATTTTATACTGTAATATGGAAAGCAGTAAATATTTCAAGTTTCTGCTAAAACTTGAGATTTCACTGGCATCCCCAGCATTTTGTGGAAAATTTATCAAGATTCACCAATTTCTACTTGTTCCCATCACTGCTCAATATTCCTTTGTAAATTACCTTATATTGCACTCGCACAGGACTGATGATAATTTATCATTTAATTACATAGGAACAAATTACTGCAGATGCTGGAATCTGCAACAAAAACACCAAATGCTGGGGATCACAGTGCGTCAGACAGCATCCATGGAGAGAGAGCAAGCTAACGTTTAGAGTCTAGATGAAGAGTCTTCTATACTTGAAATGACAGCTTGTTCTCTCTCCACGGATGCTGTCTGACCCACTGTGATTCCCCAGCATTTGGTGCTTTTAGTATCATTTAACTATGTTATTTTTGCTAGCTGGTATATTTCACTGAAGGAATTTAAAGAGGAGTTCGATATATTTTTGCAATATTGAAGGGAGGGGCTTGGTAGGGCTATCTAAGCTCAGTTGGCATGAAATGGTAGTTGAGGACTTGAGCAGATGATCTTTCTGAATAACAGGGCAGGTTGGAGGGGCTGAATGGCCAAATTCTTTTTCTATTTCCACCATTCAGTCAGATCATGGCTGTTCTGATAATCCTCAAATCTATTCTTCTGTCTTTTGCCTATAACCATCGATGCCCTTACTAATTAAAAATCTGTCTATCATAGCCTTGAATACACTAATCACCCAGCCTTGACAGCGCTTGGTGGTAAAGAATTCCACAGATTCACTACCCTCTGAGAGAAGAAATTCCTTCTCATCTTTGTCTTAAATGTGTGACTTCTTCTGAGATGATGCCGTTTGCTCCTGGACTCTCCCACAAGGGGAAACAACCTTTCCACATCTATCCTGTCAAGTCCCCCTAAGAGTGTGTATTTTTCAGTAAGGTCACATGTCATTCTTCTAAACTGTAATGAATCCAGACCCAATCTACTAAACTTCTTCTCATACAGAAATCTTTCCATGCCTGGGTTCAAACTAATGAAATTTCTCTGATCTGCCTTTAATGCCAGTTATATCTTTCCTTAGATAATGGGACCAAACTGGTCACACTTTTCGAGGCTTGGTGTAACTAGTATCTTGTATAGTTTTAGCAAGACTCTGATGAAGAGTCATTGAGACTCGAGATATTAGCTTTTTTCTCTCCATTAGCTTGTGATCACCAGCGTTTTTTTGTTTTTAGCAAGACTTCCCTACTTTTATACTTCTTTGTGACCAACATTCAATTTGCCTTCTCCATTACTTGCTAAACTTAGTGCTAGCATTTTGTGTCCAATGCATGAGGATATCCAAATCCCTCTGTGTTGAAGCTTTCTGCAGTCTTTCTCCATTTAAATAATCTTCAGCTCCTCTATTCTTCCTGCCAGAATGCATATCTTCAAATTTCCCCACATTATTTTTCATCATCTTTGAATAGGAATGCTCCAGAACATGAAGTTAGCCTACAAACTCTATTATTCACCACAGAGAAGGGGACAAAAAATTGGAAAAAAAGTGTCATTTTATTATAGACATGCAAAATACAGTGCATGCATCTGAAAAATCCATCATTAGTAACAGATGGAGCCATTGCTGCTCACTATCAACTTTCAATAAATGTTCCAAAATGCTTTACAGTGTAAGAATATTAAGAAATTTAGTAAAATCCCAATAAACCTGTATAAAAAAACAGACACTGATACATTTCAAGGCGACATGCTGATATGCAAAGTAGTCCATCTTGTAAAAATTTGTCAACAGTACAACAGCTTTAGGAGAATGCAGGCCATGTGGCTACACATGCAAAATATTTTCTCTCATTCATTTTAAAAGTCACTTAGACGTGCTATGCATCATCGTTTGTACTAGGCGAAAAGTCATTAAAATATTATGGTGCAAGCGTTCGGGAAGACTCATAGTCCGACAGACATTTTGGCGGAATTCCTTTTCCGTTGTAATAGTCCACCACTTGATTCGGGACCTCAGCAAGGACACTCTTTGCGAGAGCAGCAGGGGATGCCTGCAAAGAAAAGAAGCAGGTTATTTGCCCTGTCCTGTTTAGGATCTGAAAGGGGCTGCCTGGTCTGAGGCCTTTTTCCAATCACGTTAGTTCAATGTTAGCTGCCTCCTGTTTTTAACCCGGAGCTCAGTTTGCAGCCATACCAACAATCCCTCCTGCAGCAAGAGGAAGGCTTATGGTGTTTAGAGAATCGATTGGTGCCTATTTCAACAGAACAACTGAATGCTTACATGGCAGGATGACGCCACTTGGCCCTTCGTGTCTATGCAGGGTCACCAAATGAGCCATTTACCTAGTGCCCTTCTCCCACCTAGTCCCCGTGACCCAGCACATTCTTCCTTTCGGGTAACAATCCCACTCCGTCTTGAATGCCTCCATCGCGGAATTTAACTCAAGTTGCCATAGTCTCACCAGGCATTAGGTGATGATCTCTCAACCTTAATTAGTTTGTATAGTTTTGAATTACTTATTACTTTGGTTCGACCTTCAGCATGTGACTCATATACCTACCATGTTATTTCAGACATTTAGTTTGTCTCCAGCATCACCATATTTTTAATATTATCTCTCTGCCTCATTTAATTGGATTATAGGTCATCCCTTTGCTGGTTATTCAGCTGTTGACACTTTACTCACCATTTTGGTCACCTGCAGAGACTTATTATCCACTCACACCAGTTGTATGATCTTTTGAGCTCTCTGCCTATAAACTCTGCGTCCATGTGCTCTTCTGTCTCACTGCACCTTTTATAGAATTGATTATAGAATCCCTACAGTGTGGAAACAGGCCCTTCAGCCCAACAAGTCCACACCGACCCTTGCAGCATCCCACCTAGACCCATCCCCCTATAACCCACTCACCCCTGAACACTACGGGCAATTTAGCATGGCCTATCCACCTAGCCTGTGCATCTTTGGACTGTGGGAGGAAACCGGAGCACCCGGAGGAAACCCACGCAGACACGGGGAGAATGTGCAAACTCCACACAGATAGTCACCCGAGGCTGGAATCGAACCTGGGTCCCTGGCGCTGTGAGGCTGCAGTGCTAACCACTGAGACACCGTGCCGCCTGATGAAAGCTTGTAATTTCAAATAAACCTGATGGACTATAACCTGGTATCGTACAACTTCCAACTCTGTTCTCTCATTGGTGAGAGACCTGAGGGTCACCACACCTCAAGTGAGGGACAAGGTTGAGAAGGACAGTCCTTCATGGAAACCTCAGTTGGTGCGGGAATGGAAACCACGCTGTTGGTTTCACAAACCAACCATCCAACCAACTGAGCTAAACCGACCACCAGCATCACTGAACACAGCACACTCTAGATCTGAGCTCCCCATTCTTTATCGTTCCTTGTCAGTCTTCATGGCTTCTGTGGGCAATTATTTCAAATATTACTGTTAATTCATTTCAGGATGTGGGCCTCGCTGGTTAGGCCAGCATTTATTTGCTCAGAGGGCAGTCAAGTGTCAAACACAATGCTGTGGGTCTGTGTTCACATGTAGGCCAGACCAGGTAAGGATGGCAGTTTCCTCCCCTAAAGGACATTAGTCAATCAGGTGGGTTTTTCCAACAATTGATAGTTGTTTCATGGTCATCATTAGACTCTTAATTCCAGATTTTATAGTGAATTCAAATTCCACCATCTGCCCTGGCGGGATTTGTACCCGGGTCCCCAGAACATTACCTGGGTCTTTGGATTAATAGTTTAATGATAATACCACTGGGTTATCGCTTCCCCTTTGCTCTCCTGTTTGCAATCTTGCTGCCAGCAAGAATGGCTTTGTCCAATCTACTCTGTACCACAGCAATGGCATCTTCTGAAGGGTCACACAGCCCCCTGCACTGTCAGTACTCCCAGAAACTCAGAGGAGGGCTCTCTACGGTGGGAGTGCAGGGATGAGATCAGTTTGAACTTGCAAATAAAAGAAGTGGCAAGGCTGCTATCTTCCCATATCAGAGACTTTCCATCGCATCAGGATCTGCTGGAAAAAAGTACATCACTGAGATGCTGTGTGAGGTGATCCCCTGGTTGAGAAGCCATCTCTTTTGAATGGCTGTTACTCCAGTAAGTTTGCCAATTGACCGAGCAATGGCTGCCCAATTATTCTGCATATTTAGGGATTATAGTGTGTGAGCACCATTGGCAACATTTATTGTCCATTTCTTAACTGCCCTTGAACTGAGGAGCTTGTCAATGCCATGTCAGAGGGCAGCAAAGGGTCAACCACCTTGCCATGGGTCTGGAGTCACATATAAACAAGACCATGTAAGGACAGCAGATTTCTAAAGGAGCTTTGATGAATCAGATGGATTTTTATGACAATCAATGATAGTTTCATGGTCACTATTACAGAGACCAGCTGTGAAATTAAATTCCAATGGCTGCCCTTGGCAAGATTTGAACCCATGACCCCATGAGGTTGTCAGAGGTAGGCAGGATTGTGGAGTAAATCAGATAGTCACCAGGGTGCACATGCGCGCGCGCACGCGCACACACACATACACACATGCACGCACACACATGCACACACACATACACACACACACATGCATGCACACACACATACACACACACACGCAAGCATACACACACATACACATGCACACACACACATGCACGCACACACACACATGCACACACATGCACACACACATACGCACACACACCCACATGCACACACACACATATGCACACTCACACACACATGCACACGCGCGCACACATGTGCGCACACACATGCGCGCGCACACGTACACACACATGTGCGCACGCGCACACGTACACACACATGTGCGCGCGCACACACACACACACACACACACACACACACCCACACACACGTGTACACTCACGTGCACACAAACACATGCACACACCCTCTGTACCTCAGTTGAAATGTCCTTTATCCCATTTCAGAACTGTTGGTCAGCCTGATGGGTCAAACCCTTGCCTTCTGTACCCACCCACTGCTCCAATTGGACTGGGAAACCTCAGCCGTCTTGTTGAAAATTCTGTCGGTGGGTGAATGCACCAATGCAGCAAGTATCATTGTGATCCAGAACAGATCCAATCATTCAAAACCTTTCAAAGTATAGAAGGCTCCAGCTTTGATATTACAGAAACATTTCTGAAGTGTAGAGGAGGCATTCAGTATGGAACAGTACCTTGCCCCTGTTAAAAAAAATACCAAAAGAACTGCGGATGCTGGAAATCAGGAACAAAAACAAAGTTGCTGGAAAAGCTCAGCAGGTCTGGCAGCATCTGTGAAGGAGAAAACAGAGTTAATGGTTTGGGTCTGGTGACCCTTCCTCAGAACTCAGAACCCGAAACGTTAACTCTGTTTTCTCCTTCACAGTTGCTGCAAGACCTGGTGAGCTTTTCTAGCAACTTTGTTTTTGTTCTTTGCCCCTGTTTAGTTTAGCATAGCAAAGTCAGTTACATTTGTTGGATGTATTCTGGACTTAGGGGATTTTTGCATTACAGACTCAAACAAACCCAGGTATAACAGGGAACAGCACAGCTAATGGATCTTTAAGTAACTGGCTTTCCAGAGGGAAAAATCACAGTAAAACTGGTATATGAGACATACTGGTCCAATTTATCTTGAATTGTATACTTCAAAATAGAGGAGTGATACTGTCAGTACATTGTTTTGAAGCTTTTTTGAAACTGGATTTTCCCTCTGGGTTCTCTTTTAATCTATACTGATTAATCAAAATTTGCATTCAATCCAAATGAACGAGACATCCGAAATTATACACGGATTAGTCATGGTGAACCTCATCGTGAAATTAAGAACATTATGGATTGCTTAGGTTCAATACCAAGCATTGAACACAATACTAATCACAATCAGGACAGATCTCATCACAAACTAATTCTCCGAAGCCCCTCAGAAATGAGCCGGATTCATTTCCATGACCAGCTGACAGGTCACTTGTGCCTTAATAAAATTGTCCACATTTGCATTATTCTTCCAATTAGGAGAGATCATCAACAATTTTGGTGCATTATATTAAATAATGAATGGTGTTCTTCTTTACAACAAGAGATCTTCCCTCTCACAAATGTTTCCTTTTAGCTTGTACAACAGTTCAGAAACTTTGGCCTGGTTTTGTAGTAGTAATGATTGGGAAACTGACAGCTGACATTGTCAAAACTCGTCTGAAACTGACAGTGAATTTTGGCATCTACACTGGTGCAATTAAACACAAATCCAGAAGATACTGCCTGTATTTTCATGGTTTCTTCAGGCAGAGGCACTGCTCCGAGTCTTTCAGTCTGCAGTCGGTTAGAAATCACTGAAATGATGAAAAGTTCTGCTTTTATGCCATTATTCTTCCCACAAACCCCTATGCAAAATAAATTCTTTCTTGTGAGTTTTAACTGGGTACCAAGTTCACAATTCCTGTAGCACAGTGTCACCAGCCCTGAAAAGCTAATCTTACGATTGTCACATATCAGACTTCTTTAAGATGGAAAAAGCCTAGCTTCTTCAAATAACATTTGAAAGTTTGTTTATAATATTTCAGCTTCAAATGAGAGTATATAGGTCTGATCCATTCATTCATTTTACTGCTTGTAAAATTTTAACTGAAGGTAAAAAATTCAGCGCATCCAACTTGGTGGTTGCTGTGTTTGAGAAAACTTCACCGTAATTAGCTATTTACTGTGCAATAATGGAGATTAGCATATGCTAAATAACATACTAGAACTAGACATATCAGATGTTTTTTTGAGAAGGAGACTGGTAAGAATGATTCCCGGGATGAGGAACTTCCGACACATGAATAGATTGGGGAAGCTGGGACTGTTTTTCTAAGAGAAGGTTGAGAGAATTGATTGAGCTCTTTAAAATCATGAGGCACCTGGACAGAGTAGCGAGGGCAAAACTGTTTGCATTGGTAGGATTGAGAACCAGGGGACAACAATCTAAGGTGATTGGCAAAAGAAGCATCAGCAACGTCAGAAAAAACGTGAAATAAACTCAGCAAGGTGAGGGGATGGTCTAATGGTATTATTGCTTGACTATTTAATCCAGAGATCCAGGTTATCCAGGTTCACATCCTGCCTTGGCAGAATTTGAATTCAATAAAAATCTGGAATTAAGAATCTAATGATGATCAGGAAAACACTGTCAATTGTTGGAATATCCTTAATGACCTTTAAAGAAGGAAACTGCCATCCTTGCCTGATCTGGCCTACATGTGACTCCAGGTCCATAGTAATGTATTGCCATCTGGGCAGTTAGGGATGACCTATCCAGTGATGCAATCATCCCATGAATGAATAAAACAAAAGGTCTGGTAGTATCTGTGGAGAGAGAAGTGGAGTTAACGTTTTGAGTCCAGTATGACTCTTCTTCGTAATCATTCCAAATCACAGTCATAAATACAGAGTTTTGAAAGAGGGTCACTGAATTCAAAGACTTAACTCTGTTTCTCTCTCCACAGATGCTGCCAGACCTGCTGAGTTTCTCCAGCATTCGCCATGTTTGTCGTAGATTTCCAGGATTTGCAATGTTTGACCTTTATTGATTGTTTTTATTACGTGAAGATAGAAGTGACACAGTGTGCAAATGTGGTCCTTATCAATTAAACAAACAGCAACAGCATTATTGAAACCATTGAACATGCTCCATGTCTCAGATTGATCCTGGCTGATCTTGACCTTCACTCCACTCCCCATTTCTCTCAATTTGCCAAAACTGTCTGTACCAGCCTTAAATCTATCAGATGATGGAGCCTCCATAATTCTCTGGGTGGAGAGTTCCAAACATTTACAATACCTTGAGTGAAGATTTATTCCCTTGGCTGAGTCTGAATGGATTGACAATCTATCTTAAGACTGTGTCTCTGTGTTTTAGATCTCCCTAGCCAGGCGGTAACAGTTTCTCACTGTCATCCTGTCATGCTTCTTCACAACCCTCGTTGAGGATTAAAGTTCCTCTGAACTCCTAGAGAGCATAGGCCCAATTTACTCAGGATCTTTCTCTCTGTGCTGTGCCCTGAAGTAATTGCAAGCTATCAAAGCCACACATTCCTTTGAAACCACATCAATGTAGGGGGGAACTCCCTACCTATGTCCGTGACACCACCCAAGCCCTCCACCTCCTCCAGAACTTCCAATTCCCCGGTCCCCAACACCTCATCTTTACCATGGACGTCCAGTCCCTCTACACCTGCATTCCCCATGCAGATGGCCTTAAGGCCCTCTGCTTCTTCCTGTCCCGCAGGCCCGACCAATCCCCCTCCACTGATACCCTCATCCACTTAGCCGAACTCGTCCTCACACTCAACAACTTCTCTTTCAATTCCTCCCACTTCCTACAGACAAAGGGGGTAGCCATCGGTACCCGCATGGGCCCAAGCTACGCCTGCCTCTTTGTAGGTTACGTGGAACAATCCCTCTTCCGTACCTACACTGGCCCTAAACCCCACTTCTTCCTCCGTTACATTGATGACTGTATCGGTGCCGCCTCGTGCTCCCACGAGGAGCTCGAACAGTTCATACACTTCACTAACACCTTCCACCCCAACCTTAAGTTTACCTGGACCATCTCTAACACCTCTCTCCCCTTCCTGGACCTCTCTGTCTCCATATCGGGCAACCACCTAGAAACCGATATTCATTTCAAGCCCACCGACTCCCACAGCTACCTAGAATACTCCTCCTCCCACCCACCTTCCTGCAAAAATGCTACCCCCATTCCCAATTCCTTCGCCTCCGCCGCATCTGCTCCCAGGATGAGGCATTCCACTCCCGTACATCTCAGTTGTCCTCGTTTTTCAAGGACCGTAACTTCCCCTCCTCGGTGGTCGAGAACGCCCTCAACCGTGTCTCCCACATCTCCTCACACCCCGTCCACGCAATAAGAACCAAAAAAGAATCCCCCTCGTCCTCACGTACCACCCCACCAACCTCCGGATCCAACGCATCATCCTCCGACACTTCTGCCATCTGCAATCCGACCCCACCACCAAAGACATCTTTCTCTCCCCACCCTTATCTGCTTTCCGGAGGGACAACTCTCTCCGTGACTCCCTTGTCCG
>NC_063333.1:143153242-143169707 GCF_021869965.1 Rhincodon typus | reverse complement strand
GAGGCGGGGATGGAGCCAGTAAAGGTGAGTGTAGGTAGGGAGTTAGGGAGGGGATAGGTCAGTCCAGGGAGGACGGACAGGTCAAGGGGGCGGGATGCGGTTGGTCGGTAGGAGATGGAGGTGCGGCTTGAGGTGGGAGGAGGGGATAGGTGGGAGGAAGAACAGGTTAGGGAGGCAGGGACGAGCTGGACTGGTTTTGGGATGCCGTAGGGAGAGGTCGTTGTGGCACTGCAGGAGGCCCAGGATGGACATGTCGTCTGAGGAATCACCCGAAGGTTGCAGGAACAGCAACTCATATTCCGCTTGGGACCACCCGAAGGTTGCAGGAACAGCAACTCATATTCTGCTTGGGAACCCTGCAGCCCAATGGTATCAATGTGGATTTCACAAGTTTCAAAATCTCCCCTCCCCCTACTGCATCCCAAAACCAGTCCAACTCGTCCCTGCCTCCCTAACCTGTTCTTCCTCCCACCTATCCCCTCCTCCCACCTCAAGCCGCACCTCCATCTCCTACCGACCAACCGCATCCCGCCCCCTTGACCTGTCCGTCCTCCCTGGACTGACCTATCCCCTCCCTAACTCCCTACCTACACTCACCTTTACTGGCTCCATCCCCGCCTCTTCGACCTGTTTGTTTCCTCTCCACCTATCCTCTCCTCTATCACTCTTCTATCCGCCTCCCACTCTCTCCCTATTTATTTCAGAACCCCCTTCCCCTCCCCCTTTTCTGATGTCTTGGGTAACTTGTGCAGTCAGCACATAATGAGTTAAAACAGCTTTGAACTCAGGGATAAAATCCGAAAGAACTGCAGATGCTGCAAATCAGAAACAAAACTAGAAATAGCTGGAAAAGCTCAGCAGGTCTGGCAGCATCTGTGGAGAGAAATCTGAGTTAACATTATGGGTTGAGTGACCCTTCCTCTGAGATGCTGCCAGACCTGCTGAGCTTTTCCAACAATTTCTATTTTTGTTCTTGAGTTCAGGGATGTTTTGTAAAGGAAGTGAAGTTGAAGGAATGGGAAAGTCTGTCATCCGCATCTGGAGGGTTTAGATTATAATGTTTGATTGCTGTTTATGGCAACAAAGTAGTAAAAGCTTGAGTGGATGATGGTAATGGCAGCATTGGAAGAGACTGATGAACATGTGTATACTCTTGGTTCCATGTTCTCTGAAAGTGGTGCTCGGTGTTTTTCTCACATTTTGTACATTTGTGTCGATATGCGTGGAATGCAGAGGTCAGAGGTCGAATCCGCATTGGCATTTGGAGTAAACCACTGATTGCCCACATCCAGCCAGATTGGGGAAGCTTGGAACCTCAAGTTTTACAGTGAGTTGAGAACTGAGTACAAAAGGAGTTGTTCAAATGAATTTGGGCTGTATGATTTGATGATGTCAGATGGTGTAACGTGAGCTAGTTAAAAACAAAGATCTGATTCTGCAGTTGTTACGGCTGTATTTCAAGTAATTGTGGAAAACAAAAACCTCAGAAAGACAGCTCAATATTGGGATATGGAGATGGAAATTCCACCCAATGACTCATCCAATAGGATGAATGTTGTCCAAGTCAAGACCCTAACCTGATGTGGAATTATATCACAGTTTCTGCACTGTTGCTGGGTCAAAATCTTGGAACAGCCCTCCTCACTGCGCTGTGTCTGTTCCTACACTCTCCCCATGGTACTGTGGGTGCCCCTACACTCCCCCGATGGTACTGAGGGTGACCCTACACCCAATGAACTTCAGTTGTTGAACAATTCAGCTCACCACCACCTTGTCTGGGGCAATTAGGGATGGGCAACAAAAGGCCAGTGAGGCCTCCATCCCGTGAATGTATGAAAAAAAACAACATATATCCATCAACCCATTGCAGTTGGCTTCTTACAGCCGAGACAAATACTGAAGACATTCCTAAGTCTGTTGGAAGGCTCTTCTGTTTTACCTGCACATTCTGGGTTGTCTTCATTAAAGTTGATTGCAAAGTCATGAGAAACCTAGAAACGAAGGGACAAAATGATGCAATATTAGTATCGATCGATAGAAGTGAAGTTACTGCAGAAAACCTCATGGTGGAGCTACATGGTCACCACACAATTCCTGTCAGAAATGTTGAGATATTCACAATGGGGAGGCTCTGGGATTTCTGAGGAATGGGTTCCATCATCAATCACTCAGTGGGAAAGGTGGGGTGGGGGAAGGATGAGATGGCAGGAGGTTGTATTCTCAGTGTGTTCCTGACACTCCCACGTTTCCTCTTGCTTGCATTTATTGCTGGCACATCCCCTGCCTGACAGGAGAAGAAAGTGACTTGAAACGGCAATGTCATGTACCAATGACATTATTGGGCTACAGACAACATGGTAACACGCAGGCTAGAGCTTAGCTGTGGAACTCCCAACAGATCTGCCTTATGAGGACAGGGTGAGTGGATTGGGCCTGTACTTGTTGGAAATTAGAAAGAGAGGTAACCTCATTGAAATAATCAAGATTCTAAGGGAACTTAACAGGGGAAATGGTTCCCCTTGTGGGAGAGTATAGGACCAGAGGCATATTCTCAGAATAAGGGTTCACACAGTTAAGTCAGAGATGATGAGGAATTTCTTCTCTCCGAGGGTAGTGAATCTGTTCAATTCTTTAGTGTAGAGGACTATCAAGGCTGAGTCATTAACTATACTCAAGGCTGAGATAGACAGATTTTTATTCAGTAAGGCAATCAAGGGTTACAGGGAAAAGGCAGGAGAGTGGAGTTGAAGATTATCAAATCAGCCATGATCTCATTGAGTGGCGCAGCAGACTCGATGGGCTGAGTGGCCTACTTCTGCTCCCAGGTCTCGAGTACATGGTGGATTCTGGATAAGTAATTACGGAGGTTGCATGGTGATAAGTGTGAAAATGGTGAGGACCGCAGTGACCTTACAAAGAGGAGGTCAAAACTGCAGAGACCTGAGATGGACCTAACCAGCTAATTTCACCACCCACCCAGTCTGTATGGCAACCCACTGCATGGTTCCGCGGTTTGGCAGGCTCCACTCCAATTTGCTCTCGGGGCTCCAGACAGGAAATCGGGTCTAACAGGGCCATTTAAACAGAGTGGGTCTAGAAATTTCTGGAATCAAGCTACCAGGCATAGTGGCAAAAGTCCAACCTTAATCTCTCTGTCCAATGGTTTGCTGGGTTCAGGGTGGGGGATGGCTCACTGACCATTTCAACTTCCACATGTGCTCCTGCACTCCTGCCCATTCACACTTACACACTCCTCATTCACATTCACACGCTCGCACATTCCCGATTTACACTCCCAATTCACACTCCCTTACTCCTGACTCACACTCCCGATTCACATTCCCGATTCACACTCCTATTTTATTCCCTATAGAAGCACATCCTTCTCTACATAAGAAGAGCAAAACTGTATTCAGTACTTCAGCTGTGGTCACACCAATTCTCTGTACATTTGTAGTGGGACCTCTCAACTTTCATACACCATGTCCCGAACAATAACAGATAGCATTTCAACAGGATCATTAAACATCAAGAGAAAGGGACAAATAATTGGTCTAAAAATGCATGGCAATGAAAGGCCATGAATAATCAAAGTTTATTTTGAAGCTGTGCAGTGTCATCAGCAAATATAATGTTCATATAGGCTAGGAAATCTTCTATGGTGGTGCCTTTGCTATTTGAAGAGTAGGACCATAAAGATGATCGAACACCGAGGTAAGAAATGGAAATGGGAGAGGTTGAAGAGGAAAAAAAATGTTACAGGGATGGTACCTTTTGGAAATTGAGACTTCAAGGGAACTCTGAAGTCTGTGATTTTGGCTCTTGGATGGTATTGTAGTCTTCTTTCTTGTCTTTTGATGTGAAGATAGTTACGGGTGAGAAAGACCATCTTCTTCCTCAGAATGAGTTAGAAATTCAGCCATCACCCGAGGTCTCAGGAACCTGTCGTTCACGTGTCTCATCAGAAACAGTGAACACGGGGGTTCTGCGGGGGTTGGGGGTGTGTGTGTGTGTGGGGTGGAGGGGGGGAGGGGGTGGGGGGGGGTCATGGGGTCACAGCTGCCCATTGACCAAAGAGGTGGCCATGAGATGGTTGGGGGGGCGGGAGCTGTGTGGAGAATCCCCTGCGTTGAGGGAATTAGTAGGTACTGTGTACAGTACTGATCACCATACTTGTTAATGAATGTTAATGCATTGGACGCAGTTCAGAGAAAATTTACAAGACTAAATGCCTGGAATGAGCAGATTGCCTTGTGAGAAAAGGCTAGACAGGCTGGGCCTGTATCCTGTGGAGTTTAGAACAGTCAGACCTGACAGAATTGAAACATAGAGGATTCTGAGGGGACTTTACCAGCTGGATGTGGGAAGGATGTTCCCTCTTTGTGAGAGAATCTAGAGCAAGGGATGGTGGTTTAAAAATAAAGGGATTGCCCAGTAAAAACAGAGATGGGGAAAAATAATTCTCTCAGAGGCTTGTGACTCTTTGGAACTGCCTTCCTCAAAAGGCAGTGGTTGCAGAATCTTAAATAATTTGAAGGCAGAGGGAGATGGATTCCTGATGACCAAGAGGATGAAAGCTTCTCAGGGGTATGCAGGGATGTAGAATTGTGGTTAAAATCATACACAAACAAGGAACAAGAATAGGCCACTCAGCCTTTCAAACTTCCTTTGTCATCCAATAAGATCATGGCTGATCTGATCAAAATATAACTGAAGCACAGATCCGCTGCAATCTTATAGAATGACAGAACAGTCTTGAAGGGCTGAGCAGCCTACTCTTGTTCCTTGATTGTATGGGAATGTTTATGAGAGTAAGGTCTCCTTGTTCCTCTGTTTCTCTCTCACTCCTATATGAACACCTGAAACAAGCATTTCTGGGCTGAATTTTCCATCGGGCGGAGGGAAGGAATGGGAATCTTGGCGTGACCCCAGGAGCAAATCTCACATGAGGCATCCTCTGATTGGCCAGCTCTGCAATTAAAGATGGCGAATGGGCCATTAGGATGACCAGCTGACCTGCAGTCCCACCAAGGGTGAGGTGGGCACCACGGGAGAAGCAGGAAATATGGGTGAAAACAAAAACAAAAATTGCAGGAAAATAACTAGACAGAATCGGAGGAGGGGAAATAGAGTGAAGGTTTCAGGACTATGACCAAACATCAGAACTGGGAAAAGCTGGAGACATGAAAGGTTTTGATCGTGGTGGCATGGTGGCTCAGTGGTTAGCACTGCTGCCCCACAGCGCCAGGGACCCAGGTCCAATTCCAGCCTCGGGCGACTGTCTGTGTGGAGTTTGCTCTGGTTTCCTCCCACAGTGCAAAGATGTGCAGGGTAGGTGGATTGGCCATGCTAAATTGCCTGTAGTGCCAGGGATGTTTAGGTTAGCTGGGTTAGGCAGGGGTAGGGAAATGGGTCTGGGTGGGATACTCTTCGGAAGGGCAGTGTGGACTTGTTGGGCTGAATGGCCTGTTTCCACACTGTAGGGATTCTATGATCACAGGGGACATGAGACAAGGACAAAAGGAAGGATTGGACGAAAGACGGAGAGAGACTGAATAACAAAAGAGGTAATATTCAGGGGCCATTGGGAATGGCAAGGCGGCAAGAATCAAAACAAAAAAAGAATGAAGAGTCAATGGACTTGAAATATTAACTCCCCTTTCTCTCCACAGATGCTGCCAGACCAGCTAAGTTTTTATTTCGGATTTTCAGCATCGGCAGTTCTTTGTTTTACTTTTCTGCAGTTCTTTGCTTTTTAAAAAAAGAACAAAAGATGAGCCTAGAGCAGATGCTATATGAAAGCAAAAAAAAGAGAAACTAGCAAAACAAAAGTAGGCAAAGCAGAGGGGACAGAGATAATAGTCTGGAATTAAAGTCAAACAGTCATAGAGCTGTACAGCACAGAAACACACCCTTCAGTCCAACTCAACCGTGCCGATCAGATATCCGAAATTAATCTAGTACCATTTGCCAGGATTTGGCCCATATTCCTTTAAACCCTTCCTATTTACATACCCATCCAGACACCTTTTAAATGTTGTAACTGTACCACTTCCTCTGGCAGCTCATCCCATACACGCACCACCCTCTGTGTGAAAAAGTTTTCCTTTAGGTCCATTTTAAATCTTTCCCCTCTCACCTTAAACCTATGCCCTCTCGTTTTGGATTGCCCCAACCCAGGGAAAGGACCTTGACTATTCACCCTATCCATGCCCCTTATGATTTTATAAACATCTATAAGGTCACCCCTCAGCCTCAGACGCTCCAGGGAAAATAGCCCCAGCCTATTCAGCCTCTCCCTGAACCCTCCAACCCTGGCAATGTCCTCGTAAATCTTTTCTGAGCCCTTTCAAGTTTCACAACGTCTTTTCTATTTCAGAGAAACCAGAATTGTATGCAGTACTCCAAAAGTGGCCTAATCAATGTCCAGTACAGCTGCAACATGACCTCTCAACTCCTATACTCAATGCACTAAGTGATAAAGGCAAGCATACCAAAGGCCTACTTCACTGCCCTGTCTACTTGCGACTCTGAATTCAAGGAACTATAAACTGTTGAACTTGAGTCCAGAAGGTGAAAAAGTGCACAAGTGAAAGATAAGGTGTTGTTCCCCAAGCTTTTTGTTCAGCCTTACTGTAACAGTGCAACAGGCCATTTACAGAGAGATCAGGGTGACAGTGCGCAGGAGGATTGAAATCACGGTCACTTTGGTGGGATGAAAAGACTTGTTATGAAGCGTTGAGTGAAGCAGGAAGGGCTGGTGTGGGAACCTCAAAGAGGAGGCCCTCACAAAGGCCTCCCCCTTCAGTGGTGAGAGGGAGGGGATGTCATCGGGTTGTCTCCCTCCGGGCGCACTGCCAATGCCTGAAGGGCATGGGGTGGCTCAGCGGTTAGCACTGCTCACAGGCCCAGAGTCCCGGGTTTGGTTCCACCCTCAGGCAACTGTCTGTGTGGAGTTTGCACATTCTCCCTGGGTCTGCATGGATTTCCGCTGGGTGCTCCAGGCTCCTCCCACAGTCCAAAGATGTGCACATTGGGTGGATTGGCCATGGGAAATTGCTCATAGTGTCCAGAGATGTGCAGGCTGGATGGGTTAGCCATGGGAAATGCAGGGTTAAAGGGAAGGTGGGGAGTTTGGGTGGGATGCTCTTTAGAGGGCTGGTGTGGACTCAATGGGCTGAATGGGCTGAATGGCCTGGTTCCACACTGTAGGGATTCTATGACCTATGATTCAATGATGGATGACAGGAATCAATCTGGATATCCAACGCTGGTCCCCTTTGTAATGCCGATGAGTCTCCAACAAAATGGGTTGCCATGTGACACCGGGAAAGGTACTGCGTGGTCTTGGGAAAGGGGCAGTGATAATTAACCAATTAATTGTCTGCCTAGCTCCTCCCTCTGTAGAAGGGAGCTGCCCATTCATCCCCACTAAGAACTCCCCTTGCTGAAAGCCAATAACAGACAGGGCGAGATTCATTAAAACTGGCTTCGAAACTTGACTGGTGCTTTGTGTTTTATCTTCAAGTTAAATTAACATCAAGTGAAAGGAAAAAAAAACACATTCTCTCTCTCTCATGCACACAAACACAGAGAATGCTGAGAAACTCAGGAGGTTTGGCAGCATCTCAGCAGAGAGAAAGAGAATTAATGTTTTGAGTCCAGTGACCTTCCTTCAGAACTGGAAGGTGTGGGAAAATGGTTTATTTATGCTTTTGACAGAGGTGGAGGAGGGGGGAGAGGGGAGGGGGAAGATTGCGCCCAGTGTAAAAGACAAATCTAGAACCAGAGGTAATAGTTTTAGGATAAGGCAGTAGCTGACTTAAAACATAGGTGAGGCAGAATTACATCTATCAAAGGGTTGTAATCTGTGGAACTCACTCCCCCAGTGTGCAGTGGATGGAGGGACATTGAGTTAATTTAAGGAGGAGATGAACCAATTTTTAATTAGTAACAGGTTGAAGGTGAAATAATCCTTAAGAGGCCGGTATCCCGTCACCACTCGCCCTTTTATTTAAAAATATGTAGCCTTTGACTATACAGCTACCTCTCACTGAGTCAAACATTCCCCGAGTGCAATATTCCTGACATTCATTCTTTTATGTCTGCGCAGTCTCCCAGATTGGACCAGATTAACAGTCCCAATCAGGGAACTTGTATTCTATGAGGTCCAGTTGGTTGACCTAATTACGTTCAGTACAGAGGGTTATGGGGAGCGGGCAAGAATGTGGAGGTGAGGCCTAGATCAGAAGAGCTACGATCGTATTAAATGGTGGAGCAGGCTTGAGGGGCTGAATGGCCTACTCATGCTCTTTGTTCTTACATTGAAAGGGGTTACTGATGGTGGTGAAAGAGAAAAGAGAGATGTAAAATGGGTGTTAATTAAGGTGTGAAAGAGAGGGAATGGGTCATACTCTGTCTCTCTTTCTCTCTCATCTTTGCCTTCGCTGTGGAGAAGGAAGGCCTGAAAGCCCAGAAATTCCACAGGATGCTTGCACCGGGTAGAGATTGACAGAACCCACCCAGGGGGAAATGGCAGATTCCTCTGCACGATCACCCATGTAGGCACCTTGGAGCGGAGAGCTGCGTTGACAGCCCTCCTTTTCAATTCTGCCATGACAGTCGGGCAGGGAGCATGAAGGTCAGTAGCAGAACCAGTTCATTTCTTCGTTATTAGGGGGCATCATGATAGAATGCAACTGGAAGGCACTTTAACATGGGCAGATGGCCCGGGAAATTGCAGTGAGCGTGCATATGACGCTGTACTGATAAGTGCTCTGCACCTTTGGGAACTTTTGTAATTGGCTTCGGAGCCTCCTGGATTGTGCAAGTTTATTTTTAATGTTCCTCTTTCCGGTGGGAATTTCGCATATACCTTTTTTTTTCTAATTTCCTGTGTGATTTGCCAGCATGGAAGCAATTTCCTCAAATTGAGAGACTCACAAATGAACAGGGAGCAGAACAGGGAGCATTTTTTTTTAATGTGCAGTCTGTTTCTCCAACCTAAACTCGGTTCCTTGATTTTGATCAAATTTAGTTTCCGACAATAACTTGCAGGCACTGCAGAATGAATTTTTAATATATGTTCGCAGGATGTGGGTGTCACTGGCTGGGTCATCATTTCTTGCCCATCTTTAATAAGTGATTCAGTTGCCTCCTCCTTGTGAAAACACAACCAAACATTCCTTTCTTAAAAAAAAATCCCAAAAGTCAACTTTCAAGTTTGATGCATGATGCTCGTAACAACTTGCATCTATATATTGATTTTAATGTAACAAACCTTTCCAAGGTATTTCACAGGAGCCGTATCAAAACAGAATGAAACACAGCCACGAAAAGAAATCAGGAATTAGACAGAATGTTTTATCTTCCTTTGTGGGTCACAATTCAAAGGCTGAGAAAGAGCTAAATCTCAGTCTAGCTTCTCACTGAACATCCTGACAAGGATGTGGGTCTGATAATATAGAATCCCTATGGGGGTGGGGGAAGCAGGCCATTCAGCCCATCGAGTCCACACCTACCCTCTGAAGAGCATCCCACCCGAACCCCGCCTCTACGCTATCTCTGAATTTCCCATGGTTAATCCACCTAGCTAGCACATCCCTGGACACTATGGGCAAATTAGCATGGCCAATACACCTCACCTGAACATCTTTAGACTGTGGGAAGAAACACACACAGACACAGGGAGAATATGCAAACTCTTAAGCAGACAGTCACCCAAGGGTGGAATCAAACCCAAGTCCCTGGCACTGTGAGGCAGCAGTGCTAACCACTGAGCCACTATGCTGCCCTGTGACACAAAGAACTGTGCACACTGGAAATCTGAAACATGAACAGAAATTACTGGAAAAACTCAGATATGTGTGTGTAAGCTAGTTGGCTTTTGCCTAACTGATAGTTTTTTTTTTGATGTGCAGGATAGATTGGGAATATTAACTCCAGATGATATTTACTCTTTTTTCCACCTCCTGTTTACGGGGTTTGGGTTTAAATGGAAACATCTGCATTTGTTGCCAGTCCATAATCGTTCTTCATTGAGAGGATCATTTCAGAGGCCAGTTAAGAGTCAATCACATTGCAGCGGGTCTGGAGTCACATGTAGCCAGATTCGCTTCGCCAGATAACACTAGTGAACCAGATGGGTTTTTAATGACTCTGTTACCAGAGGCAGTAACGCCACATCGACTTTTGCTGGATTGTCCAATTATAGGCCAGACAGCATACTCGCTATCCAATGAGGTGCAGTGGGCTAGTCTCTTACAGTGGAAGGGCCAACAGAAAAGTCCAATCAGCGTCTGCTCAATGGCTTCCATGCGGTCTATCATGGTCTTATGGAGTTACTCACAGCTCACGGGAAGGTCACAACTCCTTATCTCATCCAGCCTCCAGAGTCCAGGAATGTGGTGAAGAACTCACAAGGCATTGAGAAGTTCTGTGTCTGCCTGCCCCCTTTTCTACCACCGTGTTGGGACCAAAACCCTACTGTAAATGTGCTCCAAAGCCTCAGTACGGTAGATGGGTAGTGTAATCTCAATACCAGCCTGAGGTACATGACCTACCAAAGGCAGAAGGAGGCATGTCCAGAGGCCTGTCTGAAATAGGTGTCTGTGCTTCACTTATGTAAAGAATTCCTGAATTGTGATAGCACAGAAGGAGAATAATTGGCCCATTGTTCCTACACCAGCTCTTCAAATGAGCATCATTACCTCATGCCAATCTCCTGCTTTCTCCCCATGTCCCTATAAACTACTTCAATCCAAATAATCATCCCCTGAATGTCTCAACTGAACCTTCCTCCAACACATTTCCAGGCAGTGCATTCCAGACCCTAATGATTCGCCGTGTGAACATGTTTGTTTTTTACCTCACTTCACCCTTGCGTTTTTATGCACAACACATTAAAGTCCACGCCTTCTCCTTTTTACAAAGGGGAACAGTCTCTTCCTAGAAACCTGATTCATGTTTGATACCACAGTATCATCAGCATTCAGAGGAACAAGGCTTGCGAGTGGCTAAGCAAAGGGTTCCATAGAATCCCTCCAGTGTGGAAGCAGGCCATTCAGCCCACACCGACCCTCCAACGGCATCCCAGCCAGACCCACAACCCTGCATTTCCCATGGCTAACACAGCTAGCCTGCACATCCAACACTTGGAGAGGGTGCAGAGGAGGTTCACCAGGATGTTGCCTGGTATGGAGGGTGTTTGCTATGAAGAGAGGTTGAGTAGATTAGGATTATTTACATTAGAAAGATGGAGGTTGAGGGGGAACCTGATTGAGGTCTACAAAATCATGAGAGGTATAGACAGGGTGGATAGCAAGAAGCTTTTTCCCAGAGTGGGGGACTCAATTACTAGGGGTCACGATTTCAAGGTGAGAGGGGAAAAATTTAAGGGAGACACGTGTGGAAAGTTCTTTATGCAGTGGGTGGTGGGTGCCTGGAACATGTTGCCAGCGGAGGTAGTAGAGGCAGGCACGATAGTGTCATTTAAGATGTATCTAGACAGATACATGAATGGGCAGGGAGCAGAGGGACACAGATCCTTGGAAAATAGGCAACAGGTTTAGATAGAGGATCTGGATCGGCGCAGGCTTGGAGGGCCAAAGGGCCTGTTCCTGTGCTGTAATTTTCTTTGTATCCCTGGACACAACGGGCAATTTAGCACAGCCAATCCACCTAACTTGCATATCTTTGGATGGTGGGAGGAAATCAGAGCTCCCAGAGGAAACCCACGCAATCACAGGTAGGGTGTGCAAACTTCACACAGACAGTTGCCTGAGAGTGGAATCGAACCCGGGTCCCTGGAACTGTGAGGCAGCAATGCTAACCACTGAGATGCCATGCTGCATTCTTGAAAGGATTGGCACTACTGTATCCTGGATGAGGAGTTCATCAACTATTTTTAAGTCTGTTTCTTAGAGCAGTACATTTTGAAACCCGTGAGAGAACATGTCTTATCATATTGGGTGTTGTGTAATGTGACAGGAGTGATTTGTAATCTCAGTGTTAAGGCACCACTGGGTAGCAGTGACCATAATGTGATTGAATTCTAACATCCAGTTTGAAAGGGAGAAGATTGGGTCTAAGACTAGTATTTCACACTTAAATGTGGATGAGTATATTGGCATGAAAGCTGAGCTAGCTGAAGTGAACTGGCATACTAGACTAGAGGATAGATGAATGGAGACACAGTGGCAGGCATTCAGAAACAATTTCAGAATACTCAGAATAAGTATATTCCTTCTGTAAAGAAAAATCCTAAATGGTGAATCCACCATCTGTGATTAACTACAGAAGTCAGGAAAAGCATCACCCAAATCAAAAAAGCATTTAACCACGCAAAGATCAAAGGTTGGTCGGATGATATTGAGCAGAGTGAATTGGGCAGAGCAATGGCAGATGGAATTTAACCCTGATAAATGCAAGGTGATGCAGTTTGGAATGTCCTAAAGGAAAGGATATGATGGATGGTAGATCCCTAAGGGATACCGAGGAACAAAAGAACCTTGGTGGACAAGCCCATAGATCCTGTCATCACAGGCAGACAGGATGCTGAAGAAGGCTGGGAATGAAGGGCTTGTCATATGAGGAGCGGTTGAGGACTCCAAATCAGTACTTGATGGAGTTTAGCAGGGAATCTGATTGAAACTTACAGAATACTGACAGAACTGGATAGACTGGACGTGGAGAAGATGTTTCCATTAGCAGGAGGGACTAGGACCCAACGGCACCATCTCAGAGTGAAGGGATGATCCTTTAGAACTGAGATAAGGAGGGATTTCTTCAGCCAGAGGGTGGTTAATCTATGGAACTCATTGCCACAGAGGGCTTTGGAGGCCAAGTCATTGAGTGTATTTAAGAAAGAGATAGATAGGTTCTTGATTGGTCAGGGGATCAAGGATTATTGGAAGAAGGCAGGAGAATGAGGTTGAGGAACATATCAGGCATGATTGAATGGTGGAGCAGACTTGATGGGCTGAATGGTCTAATTCTGCTCCTAGATCTTATGGTTTTATGTTCTTATGGAGAGCCAGAGATTGCAACTAAAAATTAGAGAATGTTTGGATTGGCTACGTAATCATCGGACATTGTATATGTAAATTTATCATTTAGATATGCTTTGAAAAACAAAGGCCTCTGGGAATAACAAGAAAATAGACATTTTGAACATCAGGCCATGAACACTATCTTCCATTTTGATTATAGCCGCTCCCACCCGGTGTCCTGTTTGCATGGGTTTGCTCTTAGCAGAGATTACCTATTATTCTATACCTATAATATACCATTAACACCTATTCTGCATCTATATCATTTCTCTATCACAATTAGCATTCTCTTTGTCTTTGGCTCTGGGCACCCTCACCAGTTGTACCTCCTCCCCCTTTGTCAACAGCATGAAAAAAATTATTTGCTAGCATCCTTCAGTTGCAAAGAAGAACTTGCACTTGAAATGATAATTCTGTTTCTCCTTCCACAGATCCTACTGAATTTCTCAAGGACTTTCTGGTTTTATTTCAGATTTCTGTAGTATTTTGCTTTTATCTGAAAGAACGCCTGTGCTCAAAGGGTGAGATATGCCTGAAATAAGACTGGGTAGCAGGCAGAAACTTGAGGGAGATTCAGGACAGATATCACAGTGGAGAAATGGGACATTATGCCTCAAGGGATGGGGGAGGGGGCTTTTAAATTTTAATGAAAAGCTTTGACCTTGTATCTTGAAAACTTTTGTTATTAAATCTGTCTTTCGCTCCACTCTGTCACAATCATCCCTTTGGTTTACTTCCCCCAATTCACTTGCTCAAAACCCATTAATATCTCGAACTTTTTCCAGTTCTGAAGGACACCATCCTGAATCATTAACTGTGTTTTTCTCTCTCCCCAGTGCTGCTGCCGGATCACCTGAAAGTATAGCACAACAGGTTCGATGGGACGAACGGCCAACACCTGCTCCTATATTGCATGATCCTATAACATGTGCCGACATGAAATGTAGAAAGTCAGCAAACTTCCATAAGTCATTTGTAACAATTGTAGCAAACCTTTTTTTTAAAAAAACTTCACTAACTGGAGAGATTTGTCCCATATAACAGGGCACAGGCTCAATGTAAACATGTTAAGAGGAGGCCCTTTTACATTAACCTGTGACATTCTTACTGCACAAAGTAACAGTCAGTAACATTGGGATGTTTTATGAAGGATATTCCTATTACAAACAAATGCAGGATGGAGTTTAATTCAGGTAAATGTGAGATGCTGCACTTACGGAGATCAAAGGTTAAGAAAAAGTATACAGTTAATGGCAGGACCCTGAACAGCGTTGATGTACAGAGGGAGCTTGGGGTTCAAGTCCATAGCTCCCTGAAAGTGACCATGGGAGCAGATAGGGTGGTAAAGAAAGCGTATGACACGCTTGCCTGTATTGGTCGGGGAAGTGAGTACAAGAGTCAGCATGTCATGTTGCAGCTTTATAAGACTTAGGCCACACTTATGAGTATTGCATTCAGTTCTGGTCACCACATTACAGGAATGATGTGGAGGCTTTGGAGATGGTGCAGAAATGCTTTACCAGGATGCAGCCTGGATTAGAAGGTATGAGCTATAAGGAGAGGCTAGAAAAACTCATGTTGTTTTCTCTGGAGCAGTGGAGGCTGAGGGAAGACTTGATAGAAGGCTACAAAATTATGAGATGCTCGATACGGTTGACAGTCAGAATCTGTTTCTCATAATTGAAGTGTCTAAAACTAGGGGGCATGTATTTAACATGAGAGGGGAAAGTTCAAAGGAGACACGGTGGCTCAGTGATTAGCACTGCTGCCTCACAGCGCCAGGGACCTGGGTTTGATCTCTGCTTCGGGTGACTGTCTGTGTGGAGTTTGCACATTCTCCCCATGTCTGTGTGGGTTTCCTCCGGGTGCTCCAGTTTCTTCCCATGGTCCAAAGATGTGCAGGCTAGGTGATTGGCCATGCTAAATTGCCCGTAGTTTCAGGGATGTGTAGATTAGGTGGGTTATAGAGGGGTGAGTCTGGGTGGGATGCTCTGAGGGTCGGTGTGGACTTGTTGGGCCAAAGGGCCTGTTTCCACACTGTATGGATTCTATGAGATGTGAGGGGCAATTTTTTTACACACAGTGGTAGGAGTCTGGAATGCGCTGCCAGGGGTGTGGTGGAGGCAGGTATGATGGCGTTTAAGAGACTTTTAGATAAGCACATGAATATGCAAGGAATGGAGGGATATGGACCAACGGCAAGTAGAAGGGATTAATTTCATTTGGCGTCATGTTTGGCACAACATTGTAGGCTGAAGGGCCCGTTACTGTGCTGTACAGTTCTACGTTCTATTAATTTCCAATGGTGCTCACTTTGGAATCTGGTGGTATTCTTGCTCCAAATCCAAAGGCCGGGAACATCTTGTCACTGAAACGAGATAAAAACATTGTTAATCATTGAAGTACAAGTGAATACTCCCAGCAAGGCCTGTTAGAAACCAATAGAACACATGAAATTACTCATTTTAGGGAAGAGTGAAAGAATAGAAAGCAACTATGCATTAAACTGCCCATCTCCTCTTGCTTCATGGCACTAAGTATGTTTTAAAGGAGCATTAGTGTCCCAAGCTATAACAGTTACCAAGAGCAATGATTGTGAATCAGTCAAGTGCATCATTCCCCACTTCAGCATCAAAAAAATCAACTTGTTAAGTGAAGTGCAGCATCTGTAAGATGCAATTCACCGAGGCTCTTCTGACAGCACCTTCCCAACCCTGATCCTCCAACCATCTGGAAGGACAAGGGAAGCAGGTACTAACAAATACAAATTCCCCTCCAAGACACGCCCCATCCTGATTTGGAAATATATCGCCGCTCCTTCACTGTCGCAGGGTCACAATCAGGGAATGCCCTCCCTAGTAGTAGTGTGGGTCTACCTTCAGCGCATGGACCACAGCAGTTCAACAAAGCAGCTCACCAGCACCTTCTCAAGGGCAATTGAGGATGGACAATAAATAATAAAATCCCTACAGTATGGAAGCAGGCCATTCAATCCATCAAGTCCTCACCAACCCTCCAAGGATCATACCACCCAGACCCAACCCCTACCCTATCCCTGCATTTCCCATGGCCATTCCACCTAGCCTGCACATCTTTGGACTGTGGGAGGAAACCCACACGGAGAACATGCAAAGTCCACACAGTCCACCATCCAAGGCCAGGGCTGGACCCAGGTCCCTGGTGTGATGAGGCAGCAGTACTAACCACTGAGGGACTGTGCTGCCCAGATCTAACAAATGCAGGTCTAGCGTGTCATACCTTGACCCACAAACAAATTAATCAAACAAAAAATTATATCAATTGAAAATTACTTCAGGGGCTGGCATTTTATAAAAACCACGCACTGGATTATCTGAGATAACAAGGTGTAGAGCTGGATGAACACAGCAGGCCAAGCAGCATCAGAGGAGCAGGAA